>NW_027206590.1:3730000-4135000 GCF_024711535.1 Dipodomys merriami
TTTATTAAATGTGTAGTTTAACCAGGCACCCTTGAATTTTAGATGGGTAAAAGAATCCGAGGGAGATGTTATAGACTGAATGTTTGTGTCCTTACAAAATCCTTGCGTGCAGCCCTTTCCCTCAATGTGACTATATTTAGAGCTGACTGTCTAAGGAGGTAAATACAGTTAAATGAGGTCAAATGAGGTCATAAGGGGAAAGACCTGATCTGTTTGGTATTGTGTGACTCCTCTCCCTTCCTCCCCCTCCCCCTCTCTCCATTCTTCTCCCTTTTCCCCCCTCTCCTCTCCTCTCTTTCTCTCTGTTTCATTTCTACTTCCTCTTTCTTCCTCCTTTTTCTGTCTCCTCTCCCCTTCTCCCCTCTTTTTCATTCCTCTCCTCTTGCTGTTTCTGACTCTCCTTCCTTTTCCTCCTCCTCCTTCCTTCTCTTCTCTTCTCTCTCTGTCTCTGTCTCTGTCTCTCTCTCTCTCTGTTCTCCCCCCAAGGAAAGATCAGAAAGCACAGACTAAGAAAGTAGCCTTTACACTCAACCATCACAAGCCTCACTAGGACCCAAAGGCTAACACTTGTGTAAGCAAACAGGAGTTTAGGTCTTGTTGAATGCCTTCACAGCCCTTGTTCATAAAAATGTTATATCATAAAAATGTTTAAATGTTAAATTACAAATGTCATAAAGGTAAACATCTTTACTTCCCCAACATTGCTCATATCTTTAACATCCATATTTAGTTTTCAGCTACTAAAATTTATATTGCTTTGACCAGAGAGAGAAAAGGAGGGAAGGGTGAAGAGAGTGAGGGAAGAAGGAGGGAGAGAGAGAGGGAAACATACACAGAGAGACATCTTTGCTATTTGCTATGTACAGGACTGAGTCTCAGTGAAACCAGGCAGGATAGAGGTCACAGAACCCAGGGTTCCATTTCTTCTCAATCCAGTTCATAGCCTCATAAAATCCTTTGTCTACACCTGAGGCTGTTACTTTGACATCATGAGCAGCACCATTCTGTACTTCCAAACCAAAGGCCCTGAGTTTCTTTTCTTCTTTCTGCTTCATTAAAACTTACTCTCAAGAGGCATAGCTGTGAGAAAAGGAAAAAAAAAAACCCTATTCACTGAGTCTGATAGCTTTTGTTCACCAAAACAAATAGTCACTGAGTATTTATGTGTGGCTTTGTGCCTGGAGTTAGAATGTTGGTCACAGATATGAATTATAGATCCAGGTCCTCAGGGGACATAGATACCAGTGGGGAAAAATAAGACATGGGACTAATTAATTGTCTTCATTGCATTTGTAAAATGTTCCTTAATATAGTGCCAAGAACTGCCGTAGATAGCTGGAACATTATCAAACGTAAGGTTCCCACCTGGCAGAGCTTAGAAACTTTAAAGGACCTGAAGTAGATTTGCGTGTGTGTGTGTGTGTGTGTGTGTGTGTGTGTGTGTGTGTGTGCAAGGCATGGAGGTGGGAACATAGCCTTTATGACGCATGAACTGAACTTTTATAATCAGTGTTATTTCTAGAGAATTATGACTCCCAGAATACACTCTAGAGTTAATGGCTGAGGTTTGAATCTTTGTCTTAATATTCATAGGTGGCATTTCTGGGAATCTACCCAAATGTCCACAAACAAGACCACACCAAACCCACCGGTACGATGATGTTTATTGCAGCATTATTTGCCATAGCTAAGATATGGAACCAACCCAAATGCCCCTTGGGAGATGAATGGATCAAGAAAATGTAGTTTATACACACAATGGAATTCTATGCCTCCATCAGAAAGAATGACATTACCCCATTTGTCAGGAAATGGAAAGACTTGGAAAAAATTATATTAAGTGAAGTAAGCCAGACCCAAAGAAAAGTAGGCCACATGATCTCCCTTATTTGTAAGAACTAGAATATGTAGAAGATACTCTTAACAGGGGATCTGAAGAACCCAACCACTTAGGGCAAAGGATTATATATAATGAAGTATATTACTATGAACTCCAACTTATGGAAACAAGAGGCCTGGTATATAGTTTTGTTCTTTTTTTCTCTATTGTTATTGTTTTTTTTTCTTTCTTCATTTCTCTAAGCTTTTTGTACCTCATGTTTTGCATAATGGAAAATACAATATGGGGAAAGGAAAGGGAATCATAGAAACAGCATAACAACAGATGAACCACAGCAACATTCATACTTACTTGACACTATGTGGATATGAACATTATAACTGGAGGGGGTTAGGAAGGGGTAAGTGGAAGATAAAGAGGGATGGATTAAAAACAAATGCTCTTACTGTCTTACCTAGGTAACTGTAACCCCCCAACACGTCGCCTTTTCAATTAAAAAATAAAATTAAAAAATAATATTCAACCAAAAACATCTACAGATAGCAAATAAGCACACTAAGACTGTTCAACAGTAGGAAAATACAAATTAAAACCAAAACAAGGCACAACTACATGTCTGTCAGAATGGATAAAAGATATAGTAATCCCCTCTTCTCCACTGCTCATTGGTCATGGTTTGAGTTATCCATGGTTAGCAAGGGCCTGAAATATTAAGTGGAAAATTCCAGAAATAAATACTTCTAAAGTTTTAAATAAAAAAATATTCAGGGGTGGTATCCAAGGGTAAGTTACCTAATCTATCTATGTCATGGTATAGTGGTAAATGTTTAAATCCACTTTTGGCTTGGCAGTGTCTGCCATTGTCCACTGTGTAAATGGTTTTAACTATGGCTTCTTTCTACAGGGCATACTGAGAGTGTGAGAATGTGGAAAGAGATGACATTGACCAAGATGAATTGCCTTCATAAACTGCTTTGTTGAATGGCAACTCCATAAAGACAATAAAAATATATTTAACATAGGATAAAATATACCCCACTAAAAAACAACTGTTGTGTAACAGTGTACCTCTCATAGATTTTTCATCATGCAGACACGAGAAACATGAATCACCCCCAAAGAATAAATAAAAGGAGAAGAATTATGAAGGGAGGAGTTTTAAACGCTGATAGCTTCATCTTTAATATCATTTTATTAACTTTAAATTTATATAATTTAATTGGGAAGAATGTAGGTGCTTAGTTACCAGCCCACAGAATTCCTAAAAAAAGTGAACTGCTAGCTCACATTGGCTGTTACAAATCAAGAGGAACCAGTGCCAGGATACCATAGACTCTGCCTCAAATGCTCATTAATGAAATTAAGATCAGCAAGGAGTTCTTACTTCTGAGAGTGGGTTTTGCTTTTTGGTTGGCAGTACTTGGGTTTGAACGTGGGGCCTCGTGCTTGCGAAGCTCATCATTGAGCCATGCTTCCAAGTCTTTTTGCCCTGGTTATTTTGAGATGGAATCTCCAGTTTGGCCTGGATCTGGACTACAACTCACCTAGTTTATGTTTCTCATCTTGGCTGAGATGGCAGTTGTGTGCCATCACATGTCCAACTTCTTTTTTGAAGATGAAGTCTCATGAACTTGGTTTTCTTTCTAACCTAGGCTGGTCTAGATACACAATCCTCCCAAACTCCACCTCCAAAGTAGCTAGGATTAAAGACATGGGCCACCACTGCTGAGACACAGAGAAAATTTAAAGATTTAGTTAGTGCATAAAATGTACTCAGCGCCTACTGAATGATAAACATTCAACAAGAGTTAACACCATCATCATCACCACACTGTGTTCTCACTCACTCTATTCATACCGAGAGTATGGATAGTATGGGTACCACTTGGGAATTTGAGATGAGAGAGTAGCTTGTAGGGAAGGCCAGCCTGTGAGAATGTAGTTGGTAGCTAGATACTACCATGATGGGCAGTTTACCTCCAGTACCCTGAGAATAGAGCATTTGCATATGGGAATGGGAATCCTCCCCAGAGGAGTTAGGGCATATCTGGACCTGGGCTGGAGGTAAGCTATTCTTCAATCTCATGCAGGGTATCACCTCCTGCCTCCCGTCTGCTCTAGTGCTGCTTATAATTCTGGCTTTTTGTCCTCTGAAAGCCTTGATATCCATCACTCCTGCTGCTTTTTTCTTCTCTCTGTCCCTTTGTTTTCAGAGACAATGGAGTCATGTACAAAGCTGCCATTTACCCAGGCAGCTTCTAAATGCTAACCATGGGTACCTGTAATATGGGGAATAAGCCAGAGCTGCTGCCCTGAAGAGGCAGTGGGGGAAAACTAGTAGAGAGTCAGGAGAAAGTACCGAGTCCAGTTCTCTCACTCAAATGTTTGCATGTCACTAACTATGGTTGCATGTGAACCACTTTCTCATTAAGCTCAAATCCTTTCCAGGGAAACTAATGAGACTTAAAGAATCATTTACAAGGTAGTAAGTGCAACAGCCAAGGTGTGTATACAGACACATGGAAAGGAAGAGGAACCTTGTCTAGAAGGATTGTAAAAGGTTTCTCAGAATAGGAAGGATTCAGGTTCAGCTTTCAATGATGAGGCTTGCACCAGAGTTGGAGAAGAGCTCGGAAGAGCATCTCACAGAGGGAAGAACCTGCATAAAGGGAACCTTCTAGAAATTGTCAGAAATAATCCCTAAAGTGAACAAGTGAAATATCTGACAGGCAGGAGTCTTGTCCTTAGGACTAGCTGGAGGAGTACATGTAAAACCAGGGGAAAAAATAAAGTCAGTGTTAACATCATTTCAATACAGACAGAAAGGTTTGAAAGGGTTGAGCCATCTGGTCTACCCCTATTGGGGTAGAGGAAATCACAATTTTACAGTTCTTATCAACACACTCCAAGCATCATGTTATCATTGCACTGAAGGCTGGCTATGATACAACTTAAAAGAACAGACATGTGGATTCCCAGCCCAGGTATTAGAGAACTTGGAAGGCAGATGACATGGGAAGTCTATTAGCAAGTACCAAATCATGATTGCATAAATAGGCACTCAGACTGTTTAGAGAATCAAGTTAGTTTCCTGCCTCAAGAAGTATTCACTCCAACTGGGTGCATTTGAAAGATGTCCAAAGGAGAGGGCAGGGCGGGGAGTAAAGTGGTCTCTACATTCCAGCTCAGAGGATTTTCTGTGAGATCAAAAGTCCTCTCTGTGTCTTTACAGTCAAATGTAGATACCCTGTGTCTAGGAGGTCCACTCCCATGAGTCATGCTTAAAGAAAAGATGACCCACCACAAATACCTCTTCAGATTTTCCTGCACTAAAAAATCAAACCAGGAGCTGGTAACCTATGCCTGTAATCCTAACTCCTCAGTAGGCTGGGATCTAAGGATTGCAGTATAAAGCCAGCTGAGGCAGGAAAGGCTATGAGACTCTAATGTCCAACTAACCACGAAGAAACCAGAAGTGGAGCTGTGTCTTAAGTGGTAGAGTGTCAGCCTTGAGCAAAAACTCTAAAAGATAGAGTCCAGGCCCTGAGTTCAAGCCCTAGTATCAGCACAATAAACACACACACACACACACACACACACACACACACACACACGCATACACTCATGCACGCACATACTAATCACAGATACATCAAGAGGCCCATTTTGCAGTTATAAATATGAAAATAATGGGCAGTGGTAGTCACACCGAGTTTGTGGCAAGGCATATCCTAAGACTTATTTACCCCAGTGCCCTGCCCAGAAGGGTTCCAGGTCCCCTATCTACCTGAAGCACACCAATCTACCTTGTGCTGGGTTGCATCACATTCCCCCACCCCATGACAGCATCCTAATAACTACAGCCTGCTTGGATTGCTCTCTTTCTGTCTTCACATAGCATGAATGGGAAATGGACTATAGAAAGCCGGGAGCCAAGTTTGTACTCACTTGTGTTTTTTTCTTAATTGTTTTATGTGGGAATGTTTTATCTTCATGACAGGAGAGCACATTCCTTCAGGAACAAAACAAATACATCTTCTCTTTACTTTGTCTCTTAATGATGGTTAATATATGTGGGCAATGCTCAGAAAATAAATGTTCATCTAGCCTACACTGCCAGGCCTCACCTTCAAATGCTGCTGTTCTCAGAAATGGGGCAGAATCCTATTAGAGAACAAATTTGTGTTCTCCATTTCAGCACAGGATGGCCTAGAGGTCATGAGTTAGAGTCAAGAATAGAAACTCATAGCTGGGCACTGTGGCTCATACCTGTAATCCTAGCTACTCAGGAGGCTGAGATCTAAGGCTTAAGGTTTGAAGCCAACCTGGGCAAAAAAGTCCCCATGAGACTCTTATCTCCAATTAACCAATCAAAAACCGGAAGTGGTACTGTGGCTCAAGTGCTCAAGTGCTAGAGCGTTAGCCCTCAGCATAGAGAGGCTCAAGATAGTGCCCAGTCCTGAGTTCAAGCCCTACAACCAACAAAAAAAAAAAAAGAAGAAGAAAGAAAGAAAGAAAGTCAGAGATCTCTGAGTGTCAGTGCACACACCTGTAATCCTAGCAAATCAGGATTTGAGGCTCATGGTTCAAATTCAGGTTGGGCAGGAAAATCAACAAGACTCTTATCTCCAATTATAAACCAAAGGCTAAAAGTAGACCTGGAGCTCAAGTGGTAGAGTATTATCCTTCAGCACAATAGCTTAGGGACAGTGTCTGTTCCATGAGTTCAAGACCCAGGTCTAGCACACCAACACATGCACACACAAAGAATAGAGACTCAGAATTGAGAACTAGGGAATGGGCAAAGGGCACCGTCTTCTGATGTCACTGCAGGTAGTTTCCCTTCTTGGGAGAGAGTCTCAGGTAGCTAGTAACAGGAGGGTATCTGACCTTTTGTGAGTTGTGTTTCTAAAATAAAACCTACCTGAATCAGAAGAGTTCCAATAGGAATGGAGAACTACCATTAAGCCTTGAGTAAACTGAGAATAGTGCTTGACTTGGAGCCGGTCCAGAATGGCCTTTTTTCCTAGGATGCAGTGGCATGGGCAGACTGAAGGACATGGTTTCGAAGACTACAGCAATGTCCAGAGTGGGTGACTGGCTTGGGCTGCTGCAGTTTCCAGTGTCTCACCCAAGATGGTGCACATCAGTATCTCCCTGACCTGCTCTTCAGATACGGCTCACTCAGCCTAGCTTCCGTTCACTGCCTGATCCTTTCCCTTTGTAGCAGAAGGGAGAGAAGAGCCCGAAGTAGACTTTCACTAGGATGTTCCGCCATGAGATGGGAATCCTGGGCTCAGTCAAGGGATGAGACAGCTGAGAAACATTGTGGGGACAATCTGAGCCTTCATAGGCTGAGCAAGGTCTGGAAGGCATTTGTTATTTCTACCAATTTACCTCCACTGTATAGGAATGTTGGGAAAGTTAGCTATGCAGAAGTTCAGAGAAATTGGAATCAACGTTATTATGGAAGGTAGAATTTGAGTTCTATAAGTGAATGCATCTATTTTAAGTAAATAGAAACACTTTTTTAAAATATGGAAATACTCATAGAACAAGCTTTCCAAGCAAGGAATATTCCAGCATCCCCAGAGTCTCCTCTTGCCCTTGCTCAATAAACTTGTTTTGCTTTCCAGCCCAGCCAAGTACTGATCTGATAGATTAATTTTGCCTATCCTAGAACTTCACATAATTGGAGTAATGCTCTTTTGTGTCTGATTTATTTGGCCCAGAATAGCTGTTTAAAACAAGTCGTAAAACTGCCAAACATATGAGAAACTTAAAAGTGTTTTGTATTTGTACCTGCAATCTCACCGCCTAGATTGGCATTTTGCTTTACTTGATTTGTTACAGGTCTACCCATTTTTCCTTCTACTTTTCCATCAGTCTCCCTTTGTAAAATAAAATCAAATAAAACGTGGTGTTTTTTTTTTTAGTTTTTTAGTCCTATGACAGGATAGAGTGAATACAACTGATAGTAATGTACCACGTATTTCAAGATAGTTGGGAGAGAGGAATCTCTCTTATTTGATGCATCTTAAATTGCAGACAGCAGTCAACTTGCCCTTAATTTCTTTAGGATGCCTTATTAAGTAGAAGGTAAATAGGCTTATGTACTTTTGTTTAAGGTCATATTAATCTACAAAAAATACAGAAATGTTGGGAGCAGATCTTTGAAGATCTGGCAAATACTGTGCTAATCAACACTCCAATTAGAACATGAAACATTGTATCAATCCAGAATTCACCCACTCCTCTGTCTAGGCAACACCTTCTACCCAATAGCCAAGGTAACTTGTCCTCTGACCTTTTCTATACCATGGGTAAGTTTTGTCCATCCTAAAATATTTTTTTTATCCTGCTGTCTTTTTTTGTGTGTGTATAAAAATACTGTACAGAAAGGGTTACAATTACATGAGCAAAGTACAGAGTACATTTCTTATCAAGCATTGTTGTCTCCTCTTTTGTTTCCCCTTACCATTAAGTATAATGCTGGCTGTAGGTTTGTCATATACAGCCTTTATTGTATTGAGGAATGTTCCCTGGATTCCTAGTTTTTCCAGAGTCTTCATCATAAAGGGATGTTGGATCTTGTCAAATGCTTTTTCTGTATCTATTAATATAAGCATGTGGTTCTTATCCTTGCTCTTGTTGATGTGATGAATTATATTAATTGATTTACGTATATTGAACCAGCTTTGCATCCCTGAAATGAATCCTGTTTGATCGTGGTGTATGATCTCCTTCATAACCAAAGGTCAAATAAAAACGTTCCATAGCAAAGAAAAACTGAAACAATATGTCTCCACCAAACCAGCCCTACAAAAGATACTTAAAGATGTTCTACACATAGACAACCAACAAGACCACAGTAAAGGCCAAGAAACTGCATCCAAACTGAGAATCCAAGAACCACAGGAAGAACCCAATTGTTGCAGCCCCAAAGAGGGTGGATAATATGGAAAGAATTACCAAACACCTCTCAGTCCTACCTTTCAACATTAACGGACTTAACTCTCCAATTAAGTGACATAGACTATCTAGTTGGATTAAAAAGCAAGATCCTTCAATCTGCTGCCTTCAGGAGTCACACCTTGCCCATAAAAACAAACATATTTTGAAAGTGAAAGGCTGGAATAAAATCTACCAAGCACAACCGGCGGGAGTTGCAATCCTATTATCAGATAAAATAGACTTCAAATTAAAATTAGTGAGAAGAGATAAAGAAGGTTGCTACATACTAATTAAGGGATCTCTCCTTTAGGAGGATATTACAATTCCTTTTTTTTTTAATTGTGAAAATACCATACAGAGGGGGGATTACAATTACATGGGCAAGGCAATGAGTACATTTCTTATCAAGCATTGCTGTCTCCTCCTTTGTTTCCCCTTCCCATCCCTTCCCATCTCCCACCCCCCCATCCCCACTCTCCACCCCCCTCCTCCCCTCCCCCCTCCCTCGCCAAAGTTGTAAAGTTCGTTTTCCGACATAACGACTTCTACATCTCATTGTTGCAATGGTTCCACCTGTATCCCTATTTAAACAATTTGTTTTTTCCCTTCCCCTCCACAAATTATACCAACATCAAATACAATGAAAGCAGGGATTACACCATGGGGGAGGGACATACAAAGCAACAAAGAAATCATCTTATAAAAATGTTAGAAACAACTGCAAGAAAGAAAAACCATTAGAATCCTTATCTTGGGGTTCATTTCACCTCACATCAACTTATCTGACCATTTCTGCTTGTCTCAGACATATACTAGTTATTGAAAATAAGGGAAACTATAGGACCTATGTTTCTTTGCGCCTGGCTTACTCCACTTAACATATTTTTTTCCAAGCCTTTCCATTTCCTAACAAATGGGGCAATGTCATTCTTTCTGATGGAGGCATAGAATTCCATTGTGTATATATACCACATTTTCTTGATCCATTCATCTACTGAGGGGCATCTGGGTTGGTTCCATATCTTAGTTATGGTAAATAATGCTGCAATAAACATAATTGTGCTGGTAGCATTAGTATGGTCTTGTTTGTGATCAGTTGGATAAATCCCAAAAGTGGGATTGCTGGGTCATAGGGGAGCTCTATGTGGAGTCTTTTGAGGAACCTCCATACTACTTTCCAAAGTGGTTGAACAAGTTTACACTCCCACCAACAATGCAGTAGAGTTCCCTTCTGTCCACATCCAGCATCAGTTGTTATTAGAGTTCTTGATTATAGCGACTCTAACTGCGGTGAGGTGGTATCTCAATGTGGTTTTGATTTGCATTTCTTTTATGGCTAGGGAGGTTGAGCATTTTTTCATGTGTCTATTGGCCATCCTTCTTTCCTCTTCAGAGAAGTTCCTCTTTAAGTCTTCAGCTAACTTATTTATTGGGCAGTTGTTTCTTTGAGGATTTGTTGTTGGGGGATTTAATTTTTTGAGTTCCAGGTATATTTTGGATTTGAGACCCTTGTCCACTGTATGGCTAGTGAAGATCTGTTCTCCATCCGTGGGCTTTCTATTGATCTTGCTAGCTATGTCCTTTGCCATGCAGAAGCTCTGCAGCTTCATGCAATCCCATTTGTCCAACCTTTCTTTGATTTGTTGTGTTTCTGGGTCTCTATTAAGAAAATTTTGAACTGTGCCAAGGAGACCTAAGGTTTCTCCTATTGCATCCTGTAATATTTTCAGAGTGTCTGCTTTGACTCTGAGGTCTTTGATCCATTTGGAATTGATTCTGGTCCAAGGTGATATATAAGACAATTCTGAATATCTATTTGCCAAACAGAGCACCCAAATTTATCCAAGAAACACTACTTTCCCTCAAATCTCACATAGATCTAAAGGCATTAATTGTTGGGGACTTTAACACACCACTATCCCCACTAGATAGATCACTCAGCAAAAACTCAACAGAGAAACTGCGGATCTAAACAACTGCATAGATCAACTAGGTTTAACAGACATCTACTGAATGTTTCATCCAGCAGCACTAGAATACATGTTTTTCTCAGCAGCACATGGAACATTTTCCAAAATAGACCACATTTTAGGTCACAAAGCAAACTTATCCAAATTCAGAAACATTGAAGTTATACCTTGTATTCTCTCAGACAAGGGAATAAAATTAGAACTCAACACCAAAAGCCACCAAAGAAAGTCCTGTAACACATGGAGGCTGAACAACACACTGTTGAATCACCAGTGGGTCATGGAAGAGATTAGAAAAGAAATTCAAATGTTCATGGTATTCAACAAAAATGAATACACAAATTACCAGTTCCTCTGGGACACAGCAAAGATAGTACTCAGAGGCAAGTTTATAGCTCTGAGTCCCTACATCAACAAAATTGGAGAGATCTGAAACCAACAACTTAATGAGACATCTGAACCTCCTTGAAAAAGAGCAGCAAGAGGCCGGGCGCTGGTGGCTCACGCCTGTAATCCTAGCTACTCAGGAGGCTGAGATCTGAGGATCACGGTTCAAAGCCAGCCCGGGCAAGAAAGACCGTGAGACTCCTATCTCCAATAAACCACCAGAAAAACCGGAAGTGGCGCTGTAGCTCAAGTGGTAGAGCGCTCACCTTGAGCTGAAGAGCTGAGGGACAGCGCCCAGGCCCAGAGTTCAAGCCCCACGACCGACAAAAAAAAAAAAAAAGAGCAGCAAGATAAACCCAATCCAGTAGACGGAAAGAAATAATTAAAATTAAATCAGAATTAAACGAATTAGAATAAAAAAAACATAGAATGAATCAACAAAACAAAGAGTTGGTTCTTTGAAAAACTTAACAAAATTGACAGACCCTTAGCAAATCTTATCAGAAAAAGAAGAGAACTCACCCAAATAAATAAACTCAGAGATGAGAATGGAAACATCACCACAGAAACAACCAAGATTCAGAACATTATAAGGGAATACCTCTCAAAACTTCATGCTAATAAGTTTGAGAACTTGGCAGAAATGGACCTTTCCTAGCAAATATTGACATGCTGAAACTAAACCAAGATGCGTTAAACCATCTTAACAGGCCCATATCAAGCACTGAAATAAAAACAGCAATAAGAGACCTCCCATCTACGAAAAGCCCAGGACCAGATCGATATACAGCGGAATTCTACAAGGCCTTCAAAGCAGAGTTCACACCAATACTCCTCCAACTCTTCAATGAAATTGACAGAGAAAGTTCACTACCAAATTCATTCTCTGAAGCCATCATAACCCTCATCCCAAAACCAGGCAAGGACTCATCAAAGAAACAGAACTATAGACCCATTTCTTTGATGAACATGGATGCAAAACTTCTTAAAAAATTTTTGGCTGATCAACTTCAACAATTCATCCAAAAAATCATATACCACCATCCTAAAACATTTTATAAATAAATTCTATATGTAGTTTTTGCAGTAGTCTCTTCTCACTTAACATAATGCTTTTGAGCCTCATCGTGTTTTTGAAATTATTGTTATTTTACTGTTTTTGTTGCTAAATTATATTTCATTGTAGCAATGTATCATGCTGAGTTTATATGTTCTTTTACTCTAAGATACCTAGACTATTTCTAATTACAGCCTATTATGAATAAAATTATAATCAGTAATCTTCCACAAGTGCTTCTATGATCATATGTTTAATATTTGTTTTGCTTAGGTAAATAATTCTATAGAATTTCTAGACCTTAAGGTAAGTATATAATTAGTTTATAGGAAACTGTCAGATACTCTTGGGGGACTTGGTATGATTTACACACCCACCAAAAACTGGTAAGAGTTCTGTTTGCTCCAGAGTTGCCAAATCCTTCTCTTTCTTTTCCTTTCCTTTCTTCCTTTTTGCTATTTTCCTTTCTTTCTTCTTCCCTTCCTTTCCATTTCCTTCCTTCCTTCTTTTCTTCCTTTCTTCTTTTTCCTTCCCTCCTTCCCTCCTTTTCTTTTTACCCTTCTCCTTTTTTCTTTTTTTCTTCCTTTCTTATTTGTTTATAATGTTGGCTGTTCTTATAAGTGTTTGGCAATTTCTTACTATGGTTTAATTTGCATTTTTATCTACATATGCCTTTTAGCCTACTTACGTATTTTCTTCTGTGATATACCTGTTCAAGATTGTTCTCCACTTTGAAAAGGGGACTTTCTTGTCAGTTTATTAGTGAGTGTGGAAATTATATAATTTGTACATAAGTCTTCTGTCTGATATCTGCATTATGAACCTCATTGTCCAGTTAGTGACTTACATTTCTATTTTATTTTATATTTTATTGCACATACTTAAGGTACATAACCAACACATAACCAAGATGTTTTAGCATATTATTTAATGTGAAAATTCTCTTTTTTTGGGGTGGGTCCGGTCGTGGGGCCTGAACTCTGGGCCCGGGCACTGTCCCTTAGCTCTTCAGCTCAAGGCTAGCACTCTACCACTTGAGACACAGCGCCACTTCCGGCTTTTTTCTTTTTGCTTATGTGGTGCTGAGGAATCGAACCCAGGGCCTCATGCATGCAAGACAAGCACTCTACCACTGAGCCACCTTCCTAGCCCCCTAATGTGAAAATTTTCGATGGTTTCTATGCTCATTTTTATAACTGCTGTTAGATGAATAGGAATTTAATTTTTCAATGCTCTTACTGCTAGCACAACACGCTTTGCATGCATTAGGGAAATACACATTTTTGCAGTTTTTTTTTTCTAAAAATTTTATCATTTCAACCTTTTACATGTAGGTCCATGATTCATCTTACTTATCTTGTGAGGTAAAAATTGAAAATGTATTTCTTTACATTGTAAATATGGACAGACTCTTCCTTAACTATTTTATCAAATTTATCATTGAGTCATCTGAGCCTGGAGTTTTCTTTGAGGAAATGGTTTGCAGTTACTAATTCAATTTCTTTAATATACATAAAATTTGTGTATTTTCTATTTCCTCTTCTGTCATTGTATTAATTTGCATATTTTCAAAAAGAATTTCATTTCATCTATATTATAAAATGTAGCCCATAACCTTTTTACTATCATTTAATGCCTACATGACTTGGATTTATCCTTAAAATGGAAAGCCACAAAATCTATTATGTCATAATAAATATGCTGTAAGAGGAGAATTATAGAGTAAGGAAGGAAGAGTTTAGAAGATTCTTTCTTGAACTCATTTTTAAGCTTGGAATCTACATATGTGCATGACTTATGGCAGGTTCAAGAAGCCAGCCATCAGTGGGAATGTGATACTGAGCACTAGGTCCAGCTCAGCACAGCAGATGATGGGGAAGATGGCGTGAACTCTCACACAATTGAATAGGAGGCTTGAAAATCTTGACAGTAAGACTTTCTTAGATAACCATTGGCCAGAGGGTTTATTTATTCTAATTGTCTCTATTACCAGAATATACACCCAGGCATGTAAGTTCTTGGCCAGTTTTGTAAACTAGTTTATCTTCAACACCTAGAACACCTTCCAATACACAGCAAGAATTCAATAAATATATTTCCATTGAATGGACCAATTAGTCAATTCCTGATTTGCCCTCATTAACTATGTGAGCTACAAAATTAGAGAATGAAGCTGAGTTGGGAGTAGAATGCAGGCAGCGGCCAGGCTTACAGCTAACTCAACATCCAGCCCAAGCTATTACATGGTCAACTCATGCTAATGCAGAGAGAGGTGTACAGTTCTCTGTTGTGACAGCAGTGGTGTTCAGGTATACAAGGGAAAGGCTGCTATGCAAAGGTTGCTCATCAGAATGAAATGCACTAGTAAGCAAAGTCTGAAGGGAAGAGTTACAAGGCAGGCACCAGTAAGGGCATGCCTGTAATCAAAAGCCATTCAGGAGGCTGAGATCTGAGAATCATACTTTGAAACAAGTCCAGGCAGGAAAACTCCATGAGACTTCTCTCTAATTAACTACCAAAAGAGAAAAGGGGAAAAAAAAGAAAGAAATGAAAACCTGAATTGGAGCTGTGGCTCAAGTTGTAGAGTGCTAGCCTTAGGCAAAAACACTCAGGGCCTCAGTTCAAATCCCAGAACCAGCACACACACACACACACACACACACACACACACACACACACACACACACACACACACACACATGCGCACACACACACACACACAGAAAAAATGATGTTAGAGAGCAAAATTTCCTCACTCTATCCCCAACCCAGTGCAGAATAAAAGAAACCATGGTAACACCCTCAGGCTCTATCCAGCCATGATATTTCCAACATTCTGAATCCTTGTCAGTGTTTAGTGAGGTGGTCAAGATAATTCATTTCATGCTACAGAGGGGAAATTGAAACCATGATTGACAAAATTTCTAATATTATAAGGCTTCTCAGAATAGAGCAAGGATGATATACAAAATTATTGGCTCTTCAGTGACAAACAGCACAATCCCTTGCTTTCTTCCTAGTCTTTCCTGTCCTCCAGACAGAATTGCTACATTCTTCCTTCCACCTAAGTCTATGAGTGGTTCTCATACCTGTTTATGATCTATCTTTTCATGGTCAGGATCTGTGTTCCCATGCCTACATAGTGCCTGGTATGTAGCTGGTGTTTGATCTGGCCACACTATATAACTGTGATTAAGGATAAAGGCAATCAGAGACGTGAATCCCAGCTCTAGAGCTATAAGGTATTAGGTAAGATATGCAACCTCTTCATCATGTGTAAATGCAGGCCCATGGAGGTCCAATAAAGTAAGTGTTCAGCATTTGTTAGCTTTTATTACTAGCAATAATACCTATTTGCTGAATGCCATCTTAGGGCAAATACACTCATTCCCCAAAGACACAGCCATTTAGTGACCCTGACTTGCTGGCTCAGAAGCCTATCTGGGCCCATGTTAGAATGAAGTTGAAGGAAATAAGAAATTACTGGACTATACACGCTAGCATGTGTGGGGCAGAGATAAATCAGCCTTCTACAAATGAAAATTAATCATCTTGGCTTTGCTCAGGAAGCAGGCGGCAAGAATTATCCTGCCACTGGCAGGATTGTTCAGGCAATGAAGAAGGAAGACGGGCTTGGTGGAGGAGGTGGACCCACACATTACATCCTTCACATCAGATAGGAGCATTATCTTCTTCCTCTCACTTCCCTCTACCGCAGTTTGCTGGGCCACTCAGGGTGACAGGCTCCCAGCTCAATGGCCCATGCTTCCAGCACTGCTATTTCTGAGATTAATCTGGTTTCAATGCGCTCCAACAATACATGCCTTTATCTATGATTGCTTTAAAAAAAAAACACCTATCTGCTACAATTGGAATAGAATCTAAGGCATTAGATGCATATGTTTAAAATGTCTGCCACTGAGATAAACACATACTGTGTCCCCTTATTACCTCAGAGAACATTCTCTGGATGGAAGTGGTCGACATCCTGATCCTCCTTCTCAAATTATTAATAGAACAATGCACGACTTCTTTGCACACAGGCAAAGCTTTTTGCCGTTCATCCCAAGCATTGTGTGATGTACTTTTGGTAATGATGTTAATGATAATTGAGGGACAGAAGAGGGGTTCACAGACTACGCCTGTTTTCCACATGAGGCAAAATTGAGATGTAAGAGCCTTAAGCTGGCATGGCTAAAGCACTAGCTACAATTAATGGCATCAGTTTTCTGTTTCCTCTCTTCAATTCTTCTACAGAAATTGAATAGATAACCTGTTACCTAGCCAACATACATTCTCCTTTTGGTCTTTCCAAGAAAGAACAACATTGGGCCCAGCAGGTGTACACTCCTCCCCATACTTTCCTGCAGCAAACTGTGGTCAAGTGCCCTGGACAGATCACGTGACATATTTGGGGAACAGTCTTAGAGAGTACACAGAGTATAGACTCAGCATGTCCTCTCAGCTTTGTGACCCTGTCTCATAATTTTTTGCCTGTAATGTAAGCATAGGAATCTGGAAATGCAACCGGCATCTTAAGACCAGGTAGTGACATATATTGGGACAAAATACTAATGCAGAAGAAGAAGAGGGTGGCATTGTAGAACAACTACATCAACATAAAGTCATCTACTCCTGACTTCTTCTTATTGAATTAATCCATTGCTTATCTGGTTAATTGTTAGTGACAAACCTAAGTCCTAATGGATCCAGGGTATGTGTATTTTCTGACTGTGATGCTCTTTTATTTTCCTGTCAATCAAGCAAACTCCTGTTCTTCCTTTAGATCTCTGCTCAGGTGCTCACACATCTGTGAAATCTTCCTTGAAACTCCCAGAGTAATTAGTGGGCTCCTTCCTCCAGGCATCTGTAATTTCCTATAGCCCCCTTTATTATACATCATATTAGATAACTGTGTAGTTTGGCATCTGTTCCACGCCCAGGAAACATTTCCAAGGACAAGGACTATAGACTACACTATCAGATAAACCACTTAGTAGGTCTTCAAATAGAATTTCATATCAGTAATTGCTTCTCCTACGTGATGTCACTCACATGAATTTCTACATTTTTCATCATCGCTCTGGCAATCTCTTTAAACACTGATGTTTTCCAGAGTCTTATACTTCACCCTTTATCTACAGTTATTCCTGAATGGTATTTTTTTCTAATAATTTATCATTCTATGGAGGAACTGATGCCTCCTGGCTCAGATTTACATTCCAGAATTTCTGATCTGCCCTATAGCCCATGCTTGTATGGCCTCACATTTACTGGTAATGTTTGGCATTATTATTGTTTTGTTTTTCCTGCAAGGAGTGTTAATTTGTGGGTTTAAAGCAGTCATGCATGAGTTTCTAGAGACCACACTGAGAGCTGATCCCTGCAGCAGATCTGTGCCATCCATACAGGATGAGGGGGGTCAGTAGACCAGTCAGGTTAGCTGTGCTACAGGGCAGTGGTTACCAGGAGGCAGATATCTGAATTGTCCCCATAAAGGCTCTGAGAAAGGAGAAGCATAACTGGCACCAGAGTCAGGTACAACAGAATCTCACTTATACTCACTGTGGATGTGGAAGCAACATCAAATCATAACAATTCAGTATGGTGTGTGCATTAGCATTGTAGAGGTAACTACAAGATAATAGAATAAATATTTCCCCAGATGGAAGGAGGAAACAGTTATCAGTTATCTCTATTACCTGAGCATCAGCCTTTCTAGTGTGATGCCTAATTTCCCTCTTACCCCATCTCTATTTGCAAGCTTATCCCTACACCCAGTTTAAAGTAGCACATGTGAGATACTTCCAACGCAAACTAATCATCCTAGAGTCTGATTTTTCACCTCATACCAGCAAGACTGTAAGTGGATAGTCCACACCCTAAGCCCACAGTTCAACACCACCAACATTTAAGTTTTCCCAACTTGCTACTTGTCCCTATTAGCATTTGGCTTTGATATCTCAAGAGTAAGAGATCACTATTACAATTTCAGATACCCCACTATGTTTAAGGCAAGATAAGGAGAGAAACTGCAGCATCGGGAACCATTTTCTTCCTTTTTTCCCCCAGAAAGTTATAAGGTTTTCCTGAAATCCTAGAAAAATGTTGCCAATGTATCTTTGCCAGAAGCCATCTCCTTCCACAGCTGGCTTATACCAGTGCGTAAACAATTGATTATTATTTTTGTTTTAGAGATGTGGGTTACCTGCTATCAAACTACAAGTAGCTTGAAAACCAACCCTATTAGAAATAGTCTAATAATAAAAATTGGCAAGCCCTACCTATCATATCAAGATTGTTGTGCTTTTACTATGGTTATCCCTGTATTATATGCCAATTTGAACTGCATGAGAAGACAGGAATACAAATAATTCAATGAGCACAATGCCTGCCTTAACATATAATGGGTTATACTGCCAAGGGGAAAAAATGCCAAAAGACATTTGAAAAGGGAAAATGAAGGTACACTATCAAAGACTGTGAAAGATGGCAAAGTTATATTTTGTGAAGGCCTGGCTACCAGCCTCTCCTCAGTGCACGTTGCTTCATTTTCCCATTTGCCTCACACATAAAATAGGAGGAAAGAATCACACCTTGGTGAATCGGCTGAGCAAAGACTCAAGGAGGTAGTTCAACATGCATGGCTGTCAGGACTCAGAAATGTGGCCAAAGACAGTGAAGAATCTAGAGATTTCTCAACAGTGGTTGGATTCACAATTGTTCTCACCAGACATCCAGAGGTTAGGCAAAGCTCCAAAGGATAGTGCCCAGACAAGCATCTTTATCTTCCAAATGTGCAAAGAAAGTTAAATAGATGCCTGATCTGACAAAACCAAGCTAAGCACCTTTTCACACCTAAAGAGCCTCCAAGTCTGAATTCTCATCTGGCAATGGGCTCTGCCAAAGTAAATTCATTTCACTGTTGTCCATGAGTACCTCCAAAGTCTAGGAGGTTGAGTACCCATGAGTATTTTGATTACAACAATGTAGGCAAGGTCATTTCCAAGGGTAGCAGCCTAATTAAGAGGTAAAGAGAAGCCCCAAGAAGACACACCAGAGCTAAAGGAGGCCTAGGCCCCGCCCCTACTTCTCTTTCACTTAAGCGTCACTAAGTCCCACTTGGATTCCAAATTCTAAACCATTTCCATGAGCACCTGACTGTACACTGATATAAAGATTTCCTGAGGATTTTCTTGGCTCTTATGGCCACATTCCACTACAAGAGTCATTTGTTCACAATCAACGCACTCTTGGAGTTGAGCTATTGGACCCTTTTCACTTAGTGGAAGTTCATTAAAGGATCACACCCTGACATTTTTCGTCCTGTGGGAAGTGAGTTATTCTTCTCCCATAGAATTCTTGGGCTTCACGTAATTATAACTCCTCTGTACATTATGTTCACAAATAAAATTAAATTAAATTTTAAGAAAAAGAATTCTTGGGCTTTTATTGGTAAGTGGAGGAATTGAGATTTTTCAGAGCCAATGCCAATAGTCTTTCTAACCATTTGTAATGAGAACCAATATGGCAATGTTATGGAGATCAGCTTCATAGCTGGTTAAATGCAAAAGAAATTAGAGATAAACTGTCAAAATTACTCTTACCACAAAAACCTAAATCCAACATTTACTTAGTCTCTCTTCTCTGTTTTCTTTTTTTATATCCTACAATAACTCCAGTGTAGCACTATCCAAAGAGAATCTCAACTAAGACAGAACTTCTCTACATCTGCACTGTCCCTCTGCCCCCTGGCATAGCTACCTCCCACACACGGACCTTAAGCATGAATGAGAACCTAGAGTTTTTGTTTAACTTGATTTTAGTGAACTTCATATTTCATGGCTGGATGTGTTTCATGACCACTGTATGGCATCTGCTGCTGTGAGTTATAGATCCAGCATTTCCCCCAAATTCTTGCTCACATCCTGCTGCCACATATTTGCTTTTTCCATCTTCCATGGAGTTCTTTTTTTTGTCAGTCATGGGGTTTGAACTCCTGACCTGGGCACTGTCTCTGAGCCTCTTTGTGCTCATTTCTAGCACTCTACCACTTGAGACACAGAGCCACTTCTGGGTTTTGAGTGTTTAATTGGAGATAAGAGTCTCACGAGGAGTTTTCTGCCCAGGCTGGCATCAAACCAAGATCCTCAGATCTCAGCCTCCTGAGTAGCTAGGATTACAGGCGTGAGCCACCATCACGCAGCTTTCATAGAGTTCTTTATCAGAGAGATAGAATTCTCTTTCTTTGCTTCACCCTCTGCTCACAACAAAGGAAATGGAGAAGGGAGCCCCATAGCAAACATCCTCCTTTTGGCTTTGTCCAGAGAGCCCTTTCTCTGTACTTAGCCTTTTGATTCTGCACACAATGCTTGGGAGCTCTCATAAATGGTAGAAAAGGGGGGGAAATGTTGAATAAGAAAGAAAAAAACAAAATTCTCCTCAGTAAGGAATGAAAATGAGGAGGCAAGAAGAAATGCTGAGGACTCTTCAAAATTAAACCATTAATAAGGCATACTATTCCTTATTGTGCCGTGACAGTCATAAACAGGCTCTACAGCATGAAAGGATTCCATGCTACCAGCCATACGTTCACTTTTTTTAAGAAGATTTTTATTGTGAAAATACTGTACAGAGGGGTTACAGTTACATGAACAAGGTAAAGAGTACATTTCTTATCAAGCATTGTTGCCTCCTCTTTTGTTTTTCCCCTACCATCCCTTCCCTCCCACCTCCACAACTATATTGCCCCCCTTCCCCCGCCCCAGCCCTGCCCCCTGCCTAAATTGTAAAGTTGGTTTTTCAACATAGTATCTTCTACATCTCATTGTAGCAATGGGTCCACTTGTATCCCTATTTAAACATTTCGTTTTTTCCCTTCCCCTCCCCAAATTATACCAACATCAAATACAGTGAAAACAGGGGCTATACCGTGGGGGAGGGACATACGTTCACTTTTTAGTCTTCATTGTGGAGTGAGTATTTTAAACTGCCCAGCAGGGAAGAAAGTAGAAGGAGAGTTGAGAAAAGGAGATCTGGAATCAGCTAATAGGCCAACAGTCTCTTTGTCACCATGAAGATGAGACCTGAAGTCTCAGGTCATGCCAGAGTTCAGGGACACAGGAAGTACAAAGGTTAGTGACCTTCAGCTATGGTGGGCTGGTTTAGATGAACCTGAACTCCGTTCTACTATAGTATGGTCTCTTTGGAAGACTCAGGCTCTAATTAGATACCATGGATAAGGCATGCCTGTCTTGTGCTCTGCAGGGCATAGAAAATGCATTATAGGCATATGCCAGGAGCCCGTGACTCACACCTGTCATTCGGGAGGCTGAGATCTGTGAATTGAGGTTCAAAGCCAGTCTGAACAGGAAAGTTCATGAGACTCTTATCTCCAATTAACCACCAGAAAACCAGAAGTGGAGTTGTGGCTCAAAGTGGTAGAGCGCTAGCCTTGAGTACAAAGAGTTCAGAGTCAAAATACCCAAGCCCTGAGTTCAAGGCCCAAGGCTGACACAATTTAAAAAACAAAAAAAGCATGTTAGACTGAGAACATAATTGGAGGTGGCAATGTCACCTGCAGTGTGCCAGGACTTCACATGGCCGTGTGTTGGTGAAGCTACCCAACCTGCTTCAACCTGTCAGGGCCCAAGGAGGAAAAGGAACGTGTATCCCAAAGGATGGTGCAGCCATTCATATGAATAATGCAACTATTTTTCTAAGGCCATTTAATTCTGAATATTTTGAGATATAAATATCTGCTCCATTCTAAGTTGCAAAAGGAGAAGAATACTGACTGCAGGATGGTCTTCAAGGGAGGAGTTGAAAGACAAAGAAAGAAAGAGGATTTTGGCCAGGCAATGTGAGGTTGAACAGGGTAAGAGGATGGGACAGCAGAGTCCTCTAGTGATGTGGGAACAAGGTTTAACATGAGAGTTTTAGCTGATGACCCTTGAAAGCTGTCCATTGTTCTAAAGTCTCCAGTGAACTCGGCCTTCTGAATACATGCATTCGGCTCATTTTATCTTATCTGGGGAAGAGGAGAAATATAAACCTGAGAGACCATGTCTGCATGCAGGTAAATTTGGGAGGGGCAGTGGAAAATAGCAGCATGGATGCAAGCAATCAGAAGGTCCCAGAAAGAAGAATTAGCAGGAGATAAGTGACAGGAAGTTGCTGGCATCAACATCCAGCTCTCAAGGGACATGGTTATGAAGCTAGCCCAGAAAAGCAGCCATTCCTCCCTTCCACTCTTGACAGGCCAAGATACAAGCGCTGAGCACGCTTGGCTGAGAAATGAAGCGAGCAACCATTGGTATGCTTCAGTGTGGGTCGCACAGGGCACTCAACAATTGTCACACGCAGATGTTCTGGCTGTCACCCTACTGGGTCTTTCCTGTTTATTATTTTTGTGTCTACAGGCAGTGACATTCCTGTCAAATGGTGATGAGATGTCGGGTCTGATTATCCCCAACTCGATATGAAAAGACAAGCCCTGATGGAAGGTGCCTCTTCCTTGGTTCTGATGTGCACAGTCATCAGCAGCAATTAATGCCACTCCATTGGTCCTGCCTCTCTCCTGGAATAGGCTACAGTGCACTAGGAAGGAGGGAAGGAAGGAAGGAAGGAAGGAAGGAAGGAAGGAAGGAAGGAAGGAAGGAAGGAAGGAAGGAAGGAAGGGAGGGAGGGAGGGAGGGAGGGAGGGAGGGAGGGAGGGAGGGAGGGAGGGAGGGAGGGAGGGAGGAAGGAAGGAAGGAAGGAAGGAAGGAAGGAAGGAAGGAAGGAAGGAAGGAAGGAAGGAAGGAAAGGAGGGAGGGAGGGAGGGAGGGAGGGAGGGAGGGAGGAAGGGAGGAAGGAAGGAAGGAAGGAAAGGAGGGAGGAAGGAAGAAAGGAAGGAAGGAAGGAAGGAAGGAAGGAAGGAAGGAAGGAAAGAAGAGAGGGAGGGAGGGAGGGAGGGAGGAAGGGAGGGAGGAAGGAAGGAAGGGAGGGAGGAAGGAAGGAAGGAAAGGAGGGA
This sequence comes from Dipodomys merriami, assembly GCF_024711535.1. Lineage (NCBI taxonomy): Eukaryota > Metazoa > Chordata > Mammalia > Rodentia > Heteromyidae > Dipodomys > Dipodomys merriami. The sequence continues at coordinate 3,753,223 of NW_027206590.1, forward strand.
GGGAGAAAGGAAAGGAGGGAGGGAGGGAGGGAGGGAGGAAGGAAGGAAGGAAAGGAGGGAGGGAGGGAGGAAAGAAGGGAGGGAGGGAGGGAGGAAGGAAAGAATGGAGGGAAGGAGGGAGGGAGGGAGGAAGGAAGGGAGGAAGGAAGGAAGGAAAGGAGGGAGGGAGGAAGGAAAGGATGGAGGGAGGGAGGCAGGGAGGGATGGAGGGAGGGAGGAAGGAAGGGATGGAGGGAGGGAGGAAGGGAAGGAGGAAGGAAGGGAGGAAGGAAGGAAGGTAGGGAGGGAGGGAGGGAGGGAGGGAGGAAGGAGGGAGAGAGGAAGGAGGGAGAGAGGAGGGGAGGGAATGAAGGGAGGGAGGGAAGGAGGAAGGGAGGGAGGAAAATAGTGCAAGAAGAAAGCAGGTTTCAAGACTTTGCATCTGTAGTCCAGGGGCCTGTGTATTGTTGGCAGCATTGGCAGTAGACAGTGAGATTGAGAAAAGGCATCAGAAGGGGATGTACTCTCCCCCCATGCCCCCCATCCCCTACCTTCTCCCCACACCCCTGCCAAGGGCCAGGCACTCACACATGCACTGTGAGATTCTCATGCCTTACTTCATTTAGGGTAGCAGTGAAGAGTATACTCTGAGGTTGGACAAACTGTAGTTTGAATTCTGATTTATTTGTGGCTATAAGTAACTTACTTAAAGCCTGTGAACATCAGTTTCTTAGTTTATAAAACTGAGATGGGAATATCTTACAGTTTCATGTAGGATTAGATAAAGTCATTCATTCACCCCCAAAATAGATAAATAAGTATATCCAGAATAGATATATAGATCCTGAAAAAAAATATATTCTGAAAGCCCATATTTATCTTGAACAAATAAATGCATATATACATATCCTAAATAATATATATCCTATATACACACATTTTAGGTATACACACATATATGTGTACACACATACACATAATACACACACATTTTTTTCAATGGTATATTCCAGAAAAGAAAAGAGAAAAATGATTTCTGCCCTCATGACTATTATTTCTCAGTGAGAAGAGACAGAAAGTAAACAAATTATCAGTTTATCAGTTATAATATACATGTATCATGTGCCTTAACACAATTTTTTTTTATTGGTTATGGGTTTGAACTCTGGGCCTGGGCGCTGTCTCTCAGCTCTTCAGCTCAAGGATAGTGCTCTACCACTTGAGCCACAGCGCCACTTCCAATTTTCTGGTGTTTTATTGGAAATAAGAGTTTCACAGATATTCCTGCCTAGGCTAGCTTTGGACTGCCATCCTCAAATCTTAGCCTCCTAAGTAGCTAGAAATACAGGCGTGAGCCACGTCGCCCGGCTGCCTTAACACAATTTCTGATGCACAATAAGCACATGACAAATAGTACAGTCCATGTCATCCGTTAGATGCATTAGTTAACCCCAGTGAGTCACCTGAGGCTGTTTAAATACATTGTGTAAGATCATGTAGCTAGATCTTTGTTCAGTTAGGCACTGAGGAGATCCAAAGCTAGAAAAGGTCACATGTGGGGCTGGGAAGGTGGCTCAGTGGTAGAGCGCTTGCCTTGCATGCATGAGGCCCTGGGTTCCATTCCACAGCACCACATAAGCAAAAAGAAAAAAGCTGGAAGTGGCGCTGTGGCTCAAGTGGTAGAGCACTAGCCTTGAGCTGAAGAGCTGAGGGACAGGCCCCACGACTGGACCCCCCCCAAAAAAAAACAAAAAGAAAAAATAAAAGGTGGCACATGTGGCACTTGAGGTGTCCCTGTTTCTCAATTCATCTGTAGCCAGGACCAAGTAATGCACAGAGAAAAGTTCCCCAAGAACAATTCAGAAGAGCTCGGATTCTCTCAAAGCGTGTGGGTTGAACTTACTCAGATTCATGAAGGTCCTCTCCAGGGGGACCTGCCATCTCTATCTGCCTAGCTTTCTAAGCTTGGGGGACCACTAGCATGTAACCAGAACAGTTCTGAGTGAATTGAGACAAGTGGGTCATAATCACTAAGACTTCCGCCAGATTTCTATTTTAAAGCCATGCTGTGGATGGTTTCCAAATGTGGAAACAGTTGGAGAACAACTAGAAGCATGGGGGAACCCAGCAAGGAACATGGGACTTGTGAGAAAGTCTCTGCTTTAAGTCAAGGCCTGAGACATACGTTTGGCCAAATTCTTTGAGCTAGGAAGGAAATGAGTTCTGACCACCTGACTGAGCCTTATGTGATCATGTGACCACACATGGATGGTTAGTCAATAAAGGTTAAAATAAATGTGACTCAGGCACTGCTTGTGATCTCTATCAGTATTCCATCTTTCAGCTCAGGCTTCACCTTTAGAATAACAGGCATCCCCAAATTAAAAAGAATGCTGAACTTGACCCAGATGTCTAGCCCTGCTCTTCGCTAGCTGGTGTCCTTGCAAAGTCACTTAATCTCTATGAGTTTATGAGATAAATTCTTACCTTCATCTCCCTGTAATGATAATGGATCCACATGAGAATCAAAACCTTGCTGTTTTGAATCTGTGGTCAGCTATACTTGTCCTTGGCCTACCTCCCTTGAGTTCTGAATGACTTTTTGATTGTTTTATTTCTATAAGGGATCTATTTCCTTCCCCATTTCCCTCTCCATCTATTTCCTATGAAAAGTAATGCAAATCATAATCCAAGTATGACCTGCACATCCCCTGCCCTCTTCCTCCAGGTGTTATTCTTTTAGTGTAATTTAAATTTCCATGAAGGGTAAATATGGATAGTACAAGAGCAGCTGAAGAGTGCTATAAGGCTTAAGAAAAATAACAATTCCTTCCCCTGTCCTTGATCCTGTCCCCAATCTCATCCATTTCTTTCCCCAGAGGTAAGTCTAGTTAGGATTTTTGGGTCAGTGTGTGTGTGCGTGCGTGTGTGTGTGTGTGTGTGTGTGTGTGTGTGTGTGTGTTAGCAATAGCTATGACTTCTTAATACATTCTAAAGCTGGGTGCCAGTAGGTTATGCCTGTATTCCTAGTTACTCAGGAAGTTGAGATATGAGGATTGTGGTTCAAAGCCAGCCTGGGGTAGAAAAGTCCATGAGATTTTTATTCCAAAAAGCCAGAAGTGGAGCTGTGGCTTCAGTGGTAGAGTGGTAGCCTTGTGTAAAACAAAAACAAAAAACAACAAAAAAACCAAAAAACTCAGGGACAGCTCCCATGTCCTTAGTACACACACACACACACACACACACACACACACACACACACACACACACACACACTTATCATTTTATTGTAAGATCTTCCAAACTTCTAGTTTGGATCATCAAATACTGACTTCCCACAATCAGGTAAGAATTTATCTCTTGTTTATACAGATGTCCCTCAACTCACCCTGGGATTATGTGCTGATAAACCCATTGTAAGTTGAAAATACATTGAACTGAAAATGCATTTACCTAACCTGCTAGACACAATGGTTCAGCATTACACTGCAGCGTTATCAGTTGTTTCCCCCTTGTGATTGCGTGGCTATGACTGTGAAACTCAACACACTATGACCCAACATCATGTACCATATCATGTACCATATCACCAGCCCAGGAAATGTCCAACATTCAAAACTCAAAGAAAGTATGATTCCTCCTAACTGCAGATCATTACAGAGCCATTACAAACTTGATCAAATCCAAACAAACATCAACCTAAATTGGGAGCTGTCTGACTTAACCAGGACCTAGTACTATACACAGTGGAGTTATGTAGTTCACTTTAATTTAATTTCTTTTGTTTTGTGCTTTTTAATTTTTTGTGCTGGTCCTGGGTCTCAAGACTGGTGCCCAGTTTGTTTTCTTTCTTATTTAATACCAGGCCCCTCCTTGACATTCACTGTTTGTTATTGTTGTTTTTTTTTTAATTTTTTATTATGAAAATACCGTACAGAGAGGTTACAATTACATGGGCAAGATAATGAGTACATTTCTTATCAAGCATTGTAGCCTCCTCCTTTGTTTCCCCTTCCCATCCTATCCTCCCCCCACCTCCCCACCCAACTCACCCCCCACCAAAGTTGTAAAGTTCGTTTTCAACATAACGACTTGTACATCTCATTGTTGCAATGGGTCCACCTGTATCCCTATTTAAATGATTTGTTTTTTCCCTTCCCCTTCACAAATTATAACAACATCAAATACAGTGAAAGCAGGGGTTATACCGTGGGGGAGGGACCTACAAAGCAACAAAGAAATAATCCTATAAATGTGTTAGAAACAATCGCATGAAAGAAAAAAAAACATTTGAATACATATCTTAGAGTTCATTTCCCTAACATCAACTTAACTGACCTTTTCTGCTTGATTCAGACATATACTAGTTATTACAAATAAGGGAAACCATGGGACCTATGTTTCTTTGGGCCTGGCTTACTTCACTTAATATAATTTTTTCCAACTCTTTCCATTTCCTAACAAATGGGGCAATGTCATTCTTTCTGACAGAGGCATAGAATTCCATTGTGTATATATACCACATTTTCTGGATCCATTCATCTACTGAGGGGCATCTGGGTTGGTTCCATATCTTAGCTATGGAAAATAAGGCTGCAATAAACATAGTCCTGCTGGTAGCTTGAGTGTGGTCTTGTTTGTGAACATTTGGGTAAATGCCCAAAAGTGGGATTGCTGGGTCATAGGGGAGCTCTATGTGGAGTCTTTTGAGGAACCTCCATACTACTTTCCAAAGTGGTTGAACAAGTTTACCCTCCCACCAACAATGCGGTAAGGTTCCCTTCTGTCCATATCCCCTCCAGCATCTGTTGTAATTAGAGTTCTTGATTATAGCCATTCTAACTGGGGTGAGGTGGTATCTCAATGTTGTTTTGATTTGCATTTCTTTTATGGCTAGGAAGGTTGAGCATTTTTTCATGTGTCTATTGGCCATCCTTCTTTCCTCTTCAGAGAAGTTTCTCTTTAAGTCTTTAGCCCACTTATTTAGTGGGCTATTGTTTCTTTGAAGATTTGTTGTTGGGGGATTTAATTTTTTGAGTTCCAGGTATATTTTAGATATGAGACCCTTGTCTGTTGTATGTCTAGTGAAGATCTTCTCCCAATCCGTGGGCTTTCTATTGATCTTGCTAGCTATGACCTTTGCCATGCAGAAGCTGTGCAATTTCATTTGTCCAACCTTTCTTTGTTTTGCTTTTTTATTAACCTGTCCTGGGGCTTGAACTCAGGTCTTGGATGCTGTCCCTGAGCCTCTTTGTGCTCAAGGCTAGTGCTCTACCACTTGAACTACAACACCACTTCCAGCTTTTTCCGAGCAGTTTATTGGAGATAAGAGTCTCACGGACTTTCCTGCCTGGGCTGGCTTTGAACTGTGATCCTCAGATCTCAGCCTCCTGGGTAGCTAGGTTGACCGGCATGAGCCACCAGTGGCAGGGGTTAATTTTGCTTTTATTCCATTACATGATTCGCAGGGCTCTATCACAAATCCTCCATTTTCCTGCCACCTGAATAAAATCTCGTGGTTTTATCTGTTTCAGCATCTGGGATATACTTCTCCTGGGGCAGTGATCCTTGTGCTTCATTCAGGCTCAAAGCCCACCACCAGCACCTTGAGAAGCACTGCTCTCTTCCTTTGTGTTTGTTTACTCTTTATCAGCTCTCCTACCTTCTTGGCTCACTCCTTTATTTTTGGAGAGCCCTTCTCCAGAAGCTTTCTGAGAAAGGCAACAGAAGAGGTAACAATCATCAGACCCTTTCACATCTGATGATTTATTATATCATTATATTTAATTAACTATTTTGGCTGAATATAGAACTACAGGTCCAATAGCATTGTCCTTCACAACTACAAAGGGATTTGTTACGTCAACTTTTATCTTTTTCAACAGAAAAAGATGCTCTTCTGATACCTAGTTCTTTGAATGAGACAATTCTTCCTCTAGACTTGAAGGATTTTCTTTCTGTCTCCAGAGTTCTAAAATTCCATAATGGTTTGCCTTCATATTCATCTTTATCATCCACTAGGATAAATACTTAGGGGCATGTTGGTCTTAGAACTCATGCCCTCTGTTCTGTAGTTCACTTGAGTCTTGCAGCTTGGTATCCATTGAAAGACCCCAGACTCCTGGGACACTTCGTCTACGGGAGGGCGCCCCAGAGACCAAGACTTCAAACCAGTAGATGCAACAAGCAAGAGGAGTTTATTCAGTGTTTGCGCAAATGGTCTCTCTGCCTCGGCACAGGAGAGAGCCCCGAGCAGCGGTTACAGGCATTTTTAAAGGCAGAAACCCCAAGATTGACACATAACACAAGGTGCCTGGGGATTGGCCCGATGAGAGGTTACTATACATTTTTTAGCAATCATTTTTTACTACATGGGAAGTTGATAACACTCTTTGTAATAAAACAATTGGCATGGATGATCAAAAGGAGGTAGTCACTCTGGGAGATAAGGGTTAGGGAGTTTACAGAGTTACAGGCTTGTGATTGATTAACATTTGGCCTAGTTTGCTGGACTTGCCAGGTGGTCTTTATCTCGGGTCCCTATCTTGGGTCCTTATCTTGGGTCCCTATCTTGGGTCGCATTTGGCCACTTAGGGAATTTTCAAACAGGAACTGGAAAAACATACCTGTTTGTTCTTTATCTATGACCACAAACCTTGCCCCCGGGGCCGGCATCTGGGCTCCGAGACTTTTTACTCAATTCCTTATTTCCGGAAGGGAGGGGGGTTAGTGCTAGGGCGAGCAAGTTTATAAAAGCAAATCAGCAGTTAGCAATTGTAAAATGTAATTCTAATTTTTAATATTTCATCCATGATTCTTTTCCTACTCAGCTTTCCTATAGTGGCATAGCTCTTGGGGTAAGACTTCTCACACACTTCTACTTTCTACAATCACACCTTATTTATTTGGATGGTTACAAAAGAAGCCATGCCATAGAAATTAATTTTCAATACAGCTGGGGTTAACTTTTTCTCTAGCATGTCATATTTCACCGAAATAAATTTTAAAAGAAGTAATACATATTTCCTTGCTTTCTTAAACAGAAAACCCCATACAAAATTTCGCTCTCCCTGAATACATAAGTTCGTTGTTCATTGCCTATGTGTCTTGTTTGATCTTATAATGATTTCCTTGCTAAAATAAAAAAGAATAGCTTTTTCTTATGACAAATTCAATACAGTCTCATTGAATAGCAATAGAAATTACCAGTTAGCAACAACAACAAAAAATCCCACTAACACAGAGACAATCAGAGCCTTCTTACCACATACAGACCTCAAGAGACTGAAAGAAAATGATTGATAGATTTGACTACCTACAAATTAAAAGTTTCTCCATGTTCAAAGCAACATAAACAAAATAAAAAAACAAATAGCAAACTGACAAAATATTTGTATTCACATGACAGAAAAAAATATGATTAATACCTTAAAATATATAATTACTTCCTGCTTTTTTAATCTTTCTCTCCAGCCAGATTTTTTAGCTCACAGAAAGCAAAAGAAGGGTCTCTGGATTTATAATAACACCCACCTCAAGGCTGATTCTTCCATTCTTCCCAAATGAAACTGGACTAAGTTGAAGAAGGATAGATTCGAAATTCATTCAAGCTCAGCCTCATAGAGTCTCACTCAAAATTGATGTTCAGCCAATGTTTTGTTGAATGAATGAGTGTGTAGAGAATAAAAGTGCATTCCTTTCCTGTGAAGGTCTGTTACTATAGATTGAATTTCCTCAAAGAATAGTGCCCTGCATCCCCCTTGACCTCCACACCAGCCATCAGCATCTCCTGCTATCACTGAGGTAGTGTACAGCTTCTCATCTCTTGTCCAGAGAAAATCAGAACACCTATTGGGTACTACAATAGCATTATGCTTGGAAATAGAAGTACAGAAGTAAACACAATCCTCAGGTCTTTAATTAACTCTTCATCTTGGGAGAGAAGTTGGGATAGGGCTCAGATTTATCATGACTGATTTTTCTATGTATATGTACCATGTTAGAGAAATGTACAGTGTAAGAAGTATGAATCAGAAGATTGGAATGAATGAATTTGTCTCAGGGGAAAGAGCAGAGCATCAAATTTTCCATCAAAAACAGGGACTGAAAAATGTGAATTTGGGTGGTGAGGATATTCAGATATAGATAGATGACAGATAGATAGATAGATAGATAGATCTAGACATATACAGAGATCTAAATATAGATACATAGATATATATTCAAAGATGCATGAAGTGATTATCTAAATAACTGGAAAAGGAAAAAGAAGCATAACTTCTGAACCAATTACGCTATCTCTAGCAAGCCAACAGGCACATCAGGTGCTAAGCTCTTTCCAATGGCAAACAAAAGAGGGAACAAGAAATTGTGTCACGTGATCAGTGACCTATAGAGATAAAAAGAGAGCTGAAGATTCAAATTCATCCCTTTCTGTCCCCCAATCCTGCATATGCCATTGTTTAGGGAGGATGCTTAGAGGTCTTTTCTCACTCCATTCAGATGTGCCCTGACAGGATTGAAGAACCAGTGAAGTTCATTCTTAGGTCTTTTGTTCCAGTAGGGGGCCCTCGTGGGGTGGGTGGAATGCTGGCTCTGCAGTTCATTGTAGCCATAACACTCTTTTCAGCTTCACGTGTAGATCAGCTTCTCTTCCTACGAAGAACACCGCCACCAGAGGCTCAGGTTACTTGCTCCAGGGGGGAGGGAGAGAGGCGGGCTGACATTGGCATTAGAAGCTCTTTTCCTAACAGTGCTCCAGGGAATCCAATATTTAATGACTCCTTTTATCCAAAGGTGCTGCTAATCTATTATCACCCTCAACATGACACTGGGGCTCTTTGTTTGTTTGTTGTTTGTATTTGCAGAAATTGGCTGCATTGATTTTAGCCCAATGTTAAATGCTACCCAGATGTCTGGGAGGCACTGAGTAAAAGGCAACTAAAGCCAATCAAAGATAAAGTGGAGCTTTTCTACACAGCAGCACTGGAGGAGATGCAGAAAGTCTGCCCAGATGTTGCCTGCATCCTCTGGCTTAATACAGTGCACGTGGTTGTCGGTCTTGGGTTGCTTTCAAAGTTGAAGCAACCTGTTGAGACCATCTAAATCCTTCAGACAGGCATGGATGAGTCAACTTAAACCCAGGGGAAGAAAGTGACTTCCTTTGGTTATTCAGAAAAGTATTAGCAGCTTTTCAGTCCTTTAGATATGGTGTTAGGCACCTTCAGGTCTCTCTCACTACATATAGCTGTGTGTATTGATTAAGTTTTAGAGCTAGCACCCACAAAAGACTAAAATCATGACTTCACAAGGAGAAGGATCTGTGTAGGGAAGTTCTAAGGGGGGGAGAAAATGAAAGGTGTGATTCAGAATCAGGTTATGGGAAGCTGGGTGCAAGGTTCTCACTCACAGAGGACCCAATAAGAGAGGCGGAAACAGATCAGTTAGGGTTGCATGTGGCACAGTCCCCAACACCATAGTGAAGTCTTACACTGCTGTTTTCAACCTGTCATCTGATGGCCCCAGACCATTTGCTGAAGATGACTGGCATCTGTAATTTCTCTCCAAAATCTGCCTCCTCCCTTGATACCAGCAATGGTCATTCATCCATTCATTTAGCAAGTGATCACTGATTGTATGTCAGGGTCCAGTAGGAAAAGAAACAAATGAGGCTCCAGACTTCAATAACGACCAATAAATAACGATCAGCACATCTGCAGCCTGTGTTGCATTCTTGAGAGAAAAGAAATGGAATGATGTGGTTGTAAACAAGCTGTCAGAAGTATTCTAAATATGGCGGATGAAGAAGCCTTCTCTGAGGCAGTGACATATGAGCTGACACCTGAAAAAAAAAAATTAGAAGGAGCTTGACCTTCGGATGGTAGGGAGAAATCATGCTCAACCACAAGAAAATGCAAGAGTGAGAGTCTGGAGAGAACAGATTAAGCTGCAACTATTTGAAATGACCAGGATTGACTTAGTCATTGATGAAAAAGAAATCAGAGGGTCAATTAAAAACAGGACAAATCTAATTTGATGGAATAAGTGAGTCTTTTCAGTATCTAGGTGAAGTGCAACCGTTTTCCAACTTGAATGAGAACAAAAATCATCTAAGGAGATGTAGATTCTCAAGTTCTTACTCAAAAGTGAGGACGCAGGTGGGTGTGGGGGAAGGGGAGGGGAAGAGAGTGGATGGGGAGAGAGGAAATGAGTGTACACCTTTAGGCACCTTGCCGTAGTCTGCTTGCATCTGATTTCCTTGTGCTCCATTGACAAACCAAGTCACAATGATGGTCGTGAAGGCTAAAGGGTTCCATTTCTGGGGACTCTGGAATCCCTGAAGATGTCAAAATGGGGAATGGTCACAGGGATGAAGGGGAAGGATTGCTAATGGGAGCTTAGTCCTCACACCCACAATTGCCTCTACCACATCGTCTTGGAAGTTCAGGTTAGAAGATGATTCCTGGCTTTCCTAAGAGGATGACGAGTTTCATGCATTTTCAACAAGCTCAAGGTCCCACTAGGACCAGTGAGATGTCACTGTGAGCCTGGTGGGGGCTGCTGAGCTCTTCAAAATAGGGCAAAACGATGGCACAATAACTGGCCATCCAAGCCAACTACATGGGAAGCCAGCAGGTATCATGATGACTTACATACATATACATCGCAGATGTCATTAAGATTAAGCTATCTTTGCATTTTCCCTTGCTGGATTGTTTTCTGGATCCTTAATCTTCATTTGTAAGTGTCCTTTAGACTTTTGAAGAGCTACCTAGTGGCCAAGAACAAACCCATCCCTCATCTTGCTTTCTTCCCTCCTGGTCCTCAGCCAAGGAGCTGCCTTACCTGGCACAGAGTCTGGAAAAGACCTCATAATGGAACTATGCAGAGGTAAAGAGAGACACACCTGTATAAAAGCAGTTTTTCCATCAAAGCCATCCCAAGAACTCCAGGTAGGAACAAAGGACCAGAACTTTCTCTGCATTCCCCACTACATATGGATTACCAATGAGGGTGATGGATGTCCTCTGTGTCCATTGACTAGATTTTCAACAAATCATTTAAATTCATTCTCAAGACATAGATAGTGGGTAATGAGATGAAAAAGAACTAAGAACTCTCAAATCCTTTACCCTAAAGGATTGCACCCTGACTTATAGATGGGTACATAAGTGTAAGAAGCAGCTTGAAGAAAATCGTAATAAAGTGTCCCTTTGGAACAGAGGGATTGGGGGCTTTATTGTACATTCTGAAGATTTCAAGATTCACAGCAGCACCATCTTCTATTTGTGCACCACCCTTGCCCCTGCAAAGAATGAGATTTCATGCCAAAGCCTCACACAGCTACTGGAGTCATCTCTCTAACATGTCAGGTTGGCCCTGTCATTCTTCAGGGCAGGTCAAGGGTCTACAAGTTTTCTATGAAGGAGCAATTGGTATATATTTTAGATTCTGTGGACCAGATAGCTTGTCACAATTACACACCTCTGCCTTCAGAGTGCCAATGAAGCCAGACACATGAAGTCAATGGAGAGCTGTGGCTACATTCTAATTCAGCTGCACTCACAGAAGCAGCTAGCTGGCCAGGTTTGGCCTGTGGGTCAGTTTGCTTAAGTCTTAGAGTCCCTCAGAGGTTCCCTTTCCCTAGCATGAGCCCCACACACTTTACAATGTAAACTCAGCACCCAGTGGATCATTCTGTGCTCCATCCCCTGACATGCTCTACCTCAGCTACTTGGAACCTGTCCATGTCACTTGCAAAGGTCATGGGCCTTCACAATGCTAGGTCTTCCTGAATGCTGCTCTCTCCTACTTCATGCCCTTCCTGTAATTGCCAGTGATATCCTGATTTGAGCTTCATATTCTACCATCCATATTCCCTACCTCACATATTATCATCATCATCGCCATCATCATCATTTTGGCAAAAAACTGGTTATTTGGAAATACTGATGGTTATTTCCACGTCCATTCTTTTAAGTAGAGCCTGAGTACTTTCAAAGGAAGGATCTTTTTGGCTTCTCTCTAAATCCTAGCTCCAAGTACTAAGGTGTATTTCATGAACAAAACCTACTCTAACGAATAGGATGACTAGATCAAGAAAAATACGCTCTGTGACTGTGTCCTGTTGATTCAGTGGTGTATGCTCTACTGAACACTGAGGGGCCAGCATCCTCACATAAAACCCCATCTATAATATTTAACACTGGTGCAGAGGCTGCTGGTCTAGTGACTCCATTTTTGCTGTAACTTTGAGAAAGTCAGCCCTCCCTGAAGTCTGTCATGGTGGCTTTTCTTGCCCTTGCTATTCTTGCTGTAAGTGAGAAATAAAGATTTTCTTCTCAATTTCTAAGGCCCCTGCTTCCAGATGCCTCATGCTTTCCTTTCTCCCTTTAGTTCTTTCTTCTTTAGAAAATTATACGAAGGAGTTGCCATTCACCAAGGTATACAAATACAATAAATATTGATCAATGTCACCCCTTACATCATTCACCCTCATTCCTCCCAACCCCCTTTCCTCAATTCTCTTAATTTTATAGAACATACATTGAATTGCATGAGTGTATTTCCCCCTCCCTCTCTGTATTCATCCATCCCTCTCCTCCTGTTCCTACCCTCCCTCCACTTTTTAGTACCAGATGACTAGTGATTTACATCACTCGAATTATATCACTTGAGTTCTCCCCTGAATCAATCATATTTTTGGTTAATACACCTCTGGTTCTTTCTATGTTCCACTCTCTACCATATCCCAGACCCTCAAAGAGTGAGCCGGAGGAGCAATGTCAGGTGATTCTTCCCTTTCATTAAATGACATATGAGGCGGAGGATGGCATAGTCATACATGGTACATTAGCCAGGTGAGCAATGCACAAGAGAGATTAAGCAGGAGGCACAGATTTCAAAAACAGGGAATACTTCAGTCTCAGGAGAAGCATCAGGTTGCATGAGGGCTGGCATCACAATTCCAGTGGTGAAGTCTGGTGTGCTGCGACACCCACCGGATCAGCAACACAATTCCAGCCAGACAAGATCCAGGCAGAGCTGAGTTGCAACCCATCTCCTAAGTCAATTGCCAATAGTCCATGCATTCAGCTAAGACAAGATGCAATGATGAGACAAACAGGCATGTGTTCAAGGGACCCATCAGTCAGGATGAGAGTTGGCAGGGCGGGGGGGGGGGGGATGTGTTCAGGATCAAGTTCTGATACCAGCAGAGACATTGAAGGGTCTGACAGAACATACAGCAGGAAGAGAAAGTAGAGAAGATCAAAAGGAGACCATCAGTCATGAGAAATCTCTAATCCCAGATGCCAAGATGCCACTCACTGATACATTGGAACTCATCACTCTTCTGTTCTGCCTGGCTTGGGTACCACTGGCTCTTGAATTCAGCATTGCTGAGCATCATGGCTGATGGCATTTGTGTCTATATTCAAATAGCCCTAAGGGGTGCAACAGCTTGTTTGGCCTCACTAGGAGACCTCAAGCACCAAACAGCATTCTCTTATTGGAGTTGATTTTCCCAGAAAGATGTATTTCCTATTTTCTAATGCAGAGCTTCCATTCTAGCTTTTAAAATGAAAAAAAAGCCAAAACAAAACCAATAAACACCATAGTCCCTTTGCTCTGAGATAATTTTTAAGCCTCCTTTCTTTAACCTTCAACATTCTCTCCATGAACACCAGATAGAGACTTATTTTAAGCCTTTTGGGCTCTGAGGTTAGAGTTCAATTCTTAATTGAGCTACTCCACACCAAGAACAGACAAGAAAAGCTGTCTGCCAAGCAGGATTTACATATTCAGCAGCTCGGCATCCCTTTCCTCTCCTTGATTGGAGGCAGAGGGGCCTGCAGAAGCCTTGATTTCCGAGGGCTCTGTGGCCATGAGGTAGAAAGATAAAATTGCTTTTTCTGCCTTATAGAGGACCCTGGGGAAGACCAAGCTGTGGCTGCCTGAGTCTTATCAAAAGAGAAAAAAGATGGTTACAGCACTTTTTATTTAAAAATAAAACTAATGTAGAGGAAGAAAAACATGTAAGAATGTGAAATTAGATTTGCCAAATATGCTGAGAGTTGGTCCTTGGAGAAAGTTTATCTCTACTGCATAGTCACACACATCAACTTCGGGGGTGCCTGGCAATTATTGCATGGCACAGACTCAGTGTGTTCTGTGTAGACAATATTGTCTGGCACAAGGAATGGAGAACATTGGTTCAGAGCTTAGCGAACAGGGTTCCAAATGGTGAGAGAGGGCGGGGGAAGGGGGGACGGTTTGGTCTTCATCAACACAGCCAGCATCCGGCTTTGCCAGCAGCCAGAAAGGGCACAGAGTCAGTCCCCTATTGGTGGGCTTGGTAGAGCAGCCTGGGAAGAGAAGGGAGAAAGCAGGTGCAGAAAGAAACTCTACCCCACCCCCACCCCACAGGCTTGCAGTTATCTAAAAGTAAAGGAGAGGATAACTGGTGGCGTATTCCTCTTCCTTTTGGAGTTGGCATTTCCCAAAGTGGGACAAGACAGTTTGTGGAAAATAAAACTGACATGTGTTTGAGTGATATCTCCATAAAGGCTGTAAAGACATTTTCATTTTTGTAATAGGAGCTTTTGTCATTATGAAGAATCATTTTGTATATACGTATGTATGTATGTGTGTATGTATGTATGTATGTACGTTTATATATAGATATGTATACATGTGTATGTATATATATGCATATATATACATGTATATGTATTCATATAGAAGTAGATATACACATAGATGGTCACTTATGCAAAACTGTAGTTCCATTTCGAAAGAGGATAGGTCATTCTCCACCAATTCCAGGTAAATGGCAAATATGGTCAAGATGCAAGTGTGAAGACCCTCATACAAGTGACCCTGTTGAGACATGAAGGTATGGAGACAGAGGTGGGAACCCACAAGTCTTTCCTTTCACAGTCCCACCTCACTTCACCCTGGTCAGATGCCAGGTGACAGAAGCAAAGAGGACACATTCCCTTTCCTTCCACAGATGCCTCCATTCTGGAAGGCCACATGGGATCCTGCAATTACTGTTTTCCCACGAGGACTCCAGGCTGCTAGATTCTATCCTCTCTTGTAACCAGGCCTTCGCTGCCATCAGCCCAACCATTTATTATTATCCACCCCAGATTCCATCCTCAAGAATCTCATCCTAAAACCACTTAGAACCAAGTATTGTATCCATCAGGGTGTGGTTGTAGATGAAAAGGATAACCCTCTAGCAATTGTTGAGCATTAATAATACCTGAAGCTATAGAGAAGCTCAAGGACAAGGTTGTAAACTTGGCCCCTAAGAACGACTTTGAGAATAACTCCATAGACATGGCTACCAGAGAAACTATCTACCACAAGAGGGATGCTGGTGACCAGGAAAGCACTATCGTCCATTATCAGCAACAGACTGTTTCTGGGGTTGCAACTTTTCCCCATTTCACTCCGGCCTGATTCAACTCTTGCCAAGTGTGTCTGATTGCAACAGCAGAGTCACGTCTAAAACCTTCGCTGCAAGCGAGTTTAGGAAATGCTTTTAGCTCTCTAGTGTGTGCACAGCACTGAAGAATGAATCCTTAAAGGAAGTTGCCAGCAAAGACAGAAGGAGCCAGACTGTAGTATTCATTTTTTGCTGTTGTGGGTTCCATCCCAGTGCTCACTCTGTGAGCCAATCAGCCAAGAAGTCACAGGCATTTGATTGTGCTAGAGAAGGTACAGAGATATACAAAATTTGAATATAATTCACAAACCTCCTGAGGGAGAACCCCTCTAGGTGGCACAGTCTTGTTTGGTGCTTCTGCAGCTCCTGTGTTTGGAATTACCTAGACTACATGAGAGCGCACACACACACACACACACACACACACACACACACACACACACACACACACACACAGGAGAGGCTCTAAAGCCATACCTACTAAAGTACTGCCTCACATTTCCGATGCACCTGGCAGTGTGCTATGTAATTTACGTGCATTATGTGACTTCAGTTGCACCGAAAATTACACCGTGGAGTGGGTGTTATTCTAATTTCCGTTTTATTGCAAGAAATAAATTCTTGGAAAATTTAAATTACTTCCTCACTTACAAAGTACCAGGCAAGGGATAGAATCGGAGGATATGTGGCTTCCAAGGCCATTTTCTTCCCATGTTACATTCCTTTCCTTAATGAGAAGATGGGGTTTTCCTTCTTGCTTGATACCCACCTATCTCTCCCAGGTTTGGATCACAATGATTCTGGATTATTTCTAATGCAGGGGGAGGTTTTTCTTCATGCATATAGATATCTTTGGGCTATTGCAGATATACAAAGAAAGACAGCATCAAATCTGCAGCTAGTCCTAAAAAGAGGGAACAAGATTGTTCTCAATCATAGATTTATTACTTCAATAACTTCATATCTTCCCCAAGAGGCTACCTAAGAAAGGTACAAGAATCAATCCTATATAATAATCACAGGATGTATATTCTGTCATCATCAAGATGTATAAGGTAAAGTATGTTTATTTAGAAAGTAGATTCATTACCTCATTTATTATACGTTAGTCCCTATTCTCATATTATATATAATTTGTTCCCTTCTTTGCTTACTTTCTCCTGATACAATATTGAGGCCAAACACATGGTCTTACTAGTAATGAGGACTTAAGCTTGCTACTTGTTCTTTCTTAAGCTTTATTTTTTTCTCACAAGTAAAATGGTACCCATAGTGTACCTTCATGAGATTATTTACAGCTATTGGATGGAGTCAATTTGACAATCCATTTAAAAGAATTACATGTACTCTTAGCACACAGCAAACTGAATAAATGTGCTTCCTGAACCAGCTGCCCTAGAAGTTCTTATGTTTCTTACCTCAACAACATTTATTAAGTGCTATGGACTAACAAGAATTGCCATATTGCTTTAGTCTTCTGGGAGCTCACCATGTGGTAGAAAGATCAGTAAGTAAATCCATGTAATGAATCTATAGCACCCATCTATAGCACCTATCCATCTTGCAGGCATAGCAGTGAATGGCCAACTCTAATTATCTTCAAGAAGGTGATGAAAAGCCAGTTATTGTGACATACACCTGTATACCCAGCACTCACTTAGGAGGCTTAGGAGCAAAACCAAGCTGACATGAAAGAAACCATATAGGTCATGAGGCAAATCCCAAGCATGGAGGCAGATGGACTTAGAATCTGGCTGGAAATCACCACAGGCAGTCACATACTAAGCCAAATAACATTGCCATAAACCATGTAAAACCCTGTGCTTCACGTGGCTCTGTCTCCAAACAGAATCACAATCAAGGATCTCACTGTCAATGAAAAGACTTGGGAAAAAATGTTAAATGAACTTGGCCCACAAAGGATGTGTGTTTTCACTCAGATGTGAAAGCTAGAATTAGTTTATAAATATATAAGTAAATACTTGCAGTGGTATGCAAGAGTATACAAATGTATTCACTGAAATATGGTAGATTTGAGGGAAAACTCAAACAGTGTAATTCCTTAGAAAGGCTAAATCATAGCTCAACAAAATAAACATCAAGCAATTGGTACTTGAATTGTCAATGGGTATATGAAGAAATGTTCAACATCTTTGGCCATAAAAGAAATATAAATCAAAACAACATTGAGATTCCACCTCACTCTAGTTAGAATAGCCATTATCAAGAAAACAAACAATAACACATGCTGGCAGGGATGTGGCCAAAAGGGAACGCTACTACTGTACACTGTTGGCGGGAATGTAAACTTGTTCAACCACTTTGGAAAGCAGTTTGGAGGTTCCTTAAAGGCTAAGCATAGAGTTTCTCTATGACCCAGTAATCCCACTCTTAAGCATTTTCCAAATGACCACAAACTAAAGCCACCAGCACAACCATGTTCATTGCAACATGGTTTATACTACAAGAAAGCATAGATAAGGAGCTAATGCACTGGGAGAGTTCACAGGATTTTGATTAAAGAAGGCCACCCTTAGCTCAGTGGCTGAGAGTTGACAGACAGCAATTGAGACTGTGGTGTTTGAGAAGGCATGAGCAGATAGAATAGGAGAAAATGCCATTTTATAGGAGAAAAAGGGAGATGGATAGATATTGCATTGATATGGCCTCTACATGCATTGGGAATGGCTGGACCCACACAGCTCCAGGCAGGCCTGAGGTGCTGCTTCTGAGTAATCACAGCATGTTGGAGGTGGCAGGGACATCATGCATTCTGTCATTCACCCCTCTATCTTTGGAGATGAGATTAAGGCCCAGAGAACACAGACTTGCTTAAAATCCCCAACTTTCCTTCAAGAATCAGTTGGCCCAGAATTACAATCCAGATTCATCATTCCTAGGAAACTATGATGTGAGGATGAATATTTATAGTAACAAAAGTAAATGGAAAGGGGGACGGTGCTGATCTTTGTAATAAGCCTCTTTTTAGTCATGTTTCCCTTACTATGACAAATAACTAAGAAAATCAAGTTAGAGATGGCAGTTTCAGAGATCTGTCTATGATCACTTGGCTCCATTGTTAACCATCATGGCAGATGGATATAAGGGAAGAGAAGGAGCTGGAGACAAAATGAACTCTTCAAAGTCATTGCTCTTGATCACAAGGGCTCAATAACTATGTGCATATGGTCATATAAAATGATGCTTATTGAAACAAACTCTAAGAAGTTTTTATTTTACTTTTTGTGTTTTTTTCCTATATTCCCCCTTTTGTCACTGTGTTTGGTTTCGGTACTATTTGTCTTATATGTAAGTTTATCTGTCTTTGGGAGGGTAAGGGGTGCACAGAAATGGTGGGTCAAAGGGTAAACTAATTTAGAAGTGATACTAGACATTATGTTGAAAATGAACTATCTAACTGGTAGGGGAAAGGCAATCAGGGGGGGAAAATCTGGGGGAAAATGAGAGAAAAGGTAACACTTCAAAAAGAAATGTGCTCTGATTTATGGAACTGTAACCCCTCTGTATATTACCTTTACAATTAAAAAGTTATTCCTCTTTTCCAGACTTACTTCCTCCAACTAGACCTCATCTCTGAATTAATCCATTGGTAAAGTCATGCAGCCCTTCTGGTCAATCACCTCTCAATACCTCACCTTTGATTACTGAGATGGGGACTAGCCTCAAGTACCTACATGCGGGATATTTCCAATCCAACCACAAGCAGATCTGAGCATTCTGGAAATATAGATATCAGGAGATTTTTTTTTCTACCCCAGGAAGAAGGTAGCAAATAGAGTGAGGATTTTTAAGAGCTGGCACCACTTCTAATGTTACCTACCTGGAGCCCAGACACTTACAAGGGGTATGAGTCATTTGATCAAGGTACTTGTTTCCTTTGAGCCTCAGCTTCCCCACCTGGCAAAGTGATTGTGCAACACAGGACTTCCATGGTCATGTTGTTGTAAGGATCTACTGCGACAAGGTAACAAATCCTGTGGAATAAATACTGGCACTGATCCTCGCTCCGTCAGTGGTAGCTAATATTATTAGTTCTGTTGAACAAACAAATTCTGCAGGAACCTTGCAGCAAAGACATTCTAATATGTTTGGTGTCCACTTCAGTCTTATTTATTGTGCTAACCTAGTCCCTGGGGCCAGTGGTCAGTATTTACGGGCAAGGAACTCCATTGGCAGCATCGGCAATGACTGTGGGACAACCTGGAGGCCTTTAGGCTGTCCATTCCTCAAGATGACCATGCCATACAACCCTCAGGGAATAGTAGGTCTCTGCCAACTGCTCTTGGCGTGAGTCACGTGGGCAGCAGGGCTGGCAAGGCCTCCATCCCAGCCGGGCAAGGTAAGTGGCAGATGTTGGCTCCAACACAGACATTGCAGAGGACGATGGCAGCCACTGGTGTCAGGCCTTGCTAATTGCATTGCCTCCTGGCACAGGACTCTCACACAGCCCTGGAATAGCTCTGGCATTCAAAAAGAACCCTTCCTGCCTCTCATTTTGTGGCCATTTCATTTCCAGGGACAAAGTCTGGCTCAGTTACAAGATTTGGTTTTCAGAAAAAGGCTCTTGTGCTGTGTCCTGTTTCCAACTGGGCTGCTCTCTAGCCTGAAAAAGAAAATTGACTTGGCCAAGTACACCTGGCAAACTGATGGTCTCAGAAGGGCTACCCCTTGTATTTGGACAACAGCTTTCCTATAACACCTTCCCTTCCAAAGGCAAGACACACTGATCATTTGGGTGGTTCTCTGCTGGAGAACTCCCTAAAGCACATGTACATTCTTTAATACAGCACATTTGCTGTACTATTTCCCCGTCTATTCTTGAAGCACAGCTGTATTTCTCAGTGGCAAGGTTCTGGCCTGTGCTTCCACAAATCTGGAGTCTGATTTCTGCTTCTGCTGCTTTGTCACCTTGGACAAGTAATTTTCTTTGTTGGAGCTCAGTCACCTTGCATGCAAACTGTGGCTATTTCAGCCTACCCGTTCGAGTTGCAGGAATGGGAGGAGATGAGTTTATGTAAATTACTTCTCTTGTGCCTGAAAGCATCATAAGTGCTCATTAAATGCCCCTGCTATTATTTCATGGAACTAGTTACAGAACCAATAAAGCCACATCTCTTTTAATAGCGCCATTAATTTCTTAGTCTTCACATGTGCCCTGATTACCAAGAAACCCAGGATTTCCTACTCAGGCACTTGCCTTTTACCTGAATGGTCCAAGAGTATTTAATAAGCATAGAGGAAGCACTTCTGCTCCAATGAAGTGGGGCTGTGGCTCAAAGTGGTAGAGTGCTAGACCTTGAACAAAACAGCTCAGGGACAGCACTCAGGCCCTGAGTTCAAGACCCAAGACTGACAAAAAAAATCAAGAAAGAAAAGTAATATTGCTCATTACAAAGAAGGTGTTCAATATCAATGATCCATTTACTTCATAGTGTATTTTTATTGCTCATATCTAATTTTGACCTCTTCATAACATTGTATCAAGTGGGAATATGCATGAAGTCTCATTTGCTAATTACAGGCTCTATCAGGAAATAGCATTGACAAGAACAGCTGATGGGTCACTGCCCATCATGTTCTGTATTAAATACTTCACCTGCTCTACTTCTTCCAGTCTCCATAATGGTGCTCTGAGTTGGGGTGCCTCCAAATCCACATGGGATTGAATCCAGAACCTCGCCAGATACTAAAATCCACAGATACACAAGTCCCCTATATAAAATGATAGAATTTTCACATACTACCTGCACCCATCCTTCTGCATGCATTAAACCACCTCCAGGTTATTTTAAATGCCTAACACAATGCGACTGTTATGTAAACAGTTGTCACACAGTATTTTTAGGGGGGAAATGACAAGAAAAAAAGGTCTGTGTATGTGCAATGAGCAGATACGTATTAAAATTTTTTTT
Organism: Dipodomys merriami; assembly: GCF_024711535.1. Lineage (NCBI taxonomy): Eukaryota > Metazoa > Chordata > Mammalia > Rodentia > Heteromyidae > Dipodomys > Dipodomys merriami. The sequence continues at coordinate 3,774,589 of NW_027206590.1, forward strand.
TCAATTTGAAGTTGATGGAATTCTCCAAGGTAGATGCTGTATTCACAAGGGCCAATCACATGATTTTTTAGCCTTGTTGTCCACATGAGGAAACTGAGGCTCAGAGGCTTAAGTAACATGTTTAGTGTTTGGCCACAGCAAGTGCCAGACGGAGTCTGAAAAATAGGCCTGAAGGAGATGAGCCTTCACACACAGGCAATTATTAGTGCGTCCACTGTAGGAATAGAGATCCTGAGACTCAGTCAGCAAATAATGTGCCCAAGTGACACGTCCAAGCCTAGAATCCAGGCTTTCTTGCCCCTCATCTAGAGTGTGCAGCACCATGCAGTCTCTCAAACCCACTTGCTTGTGGAATAAATGAATACAAATGAGGGCTGATTTGTATTCATTTCCCACTAACTGGCAGATTTACACGTTTTCCCCTGCACACCTCCAACAAACACATCCTCACACATACTCTGTTCAGTCTTTTGGGATCTGACCTCTGTCTCTCTCTGTCTGTATGTTTATTTCTCTGTCTATCTGTCTGTCTGTCTGTCTGTCTGTCTGTCTGTCTGTCTGTCTGTCTGTCTGTCTCTCTCTCTCTCTCTCTCTCTCTCTCTCTCTCTTTCTCTCTCTCTCGCTTGCTCGCTCTCACTCATTGGCTAGTCCTAGGAAACTAATAGCCTTGTCTGTGAGCTTAGCAATGCCTGACTCTAACAAGAGTCACCATCAACCCCAGCAAAACAGTGGCAGATGCTATTGCCTTCGCTGGTGGGGAAATCAAAGCCAGAGGTCCCCAAGTGCAGAAGACTGGAACAGTCAAGACCAAATTATCCCCAACAATTCCCAGGGCTCACAGCCATTGTGAGAGGCTTCAGAAGGAATTACCCAGGCTAATTAAATGTACGATAACACATAAAATGAGTGGTATTTTGGAGGAGGGAGGAAAGACTGTACTCCACAGTCTTGGGGAAGCTTTCACTTGGGTATCAAATTCTCAGGCAATATCCCTCCAGGTAAGCCATTCTGTTGTGCTTGAAACAGGAAATAAAAGATTCTACTGGGAAAATTAATGAATATGTTAATGAAGGAAAAGTAATAGGGCAGAAGGTCCAAACACAAAGATTAACACATGGGAAGAGATCAATGCGTGTTTGTTGAGTTAATTCATCTATTCCCTTAGTCATTCGATCCCAAACAGCTGCAATAAGACCAAGCTGAAGCCCAAACATTCAGACTATTATTCTTCTGGTCTGTTCAATTGAAATGGTGGCCATCCACTGCTATTTCTTTGGGAATACATTAATTGACAGCATTTCCTTGACCATTAGGTATCCCCCCCAAACAAAACAATTCAGTAATTGCCACATCCATTTTGATGGTTATAAGAATTATTTGTTTAACGTATGAATGGAACCCAGAAAGCAGCTTTGCATTTGTGTCATTAATTCATGCTTTCATTCAAGTTTTCTGTAATGTTTGTTTGTTTTCTTTTGGAGAAACAGATCTGGTCTTCCCTATTCTAAGCAGGTAAAAACCAGTTTAGAAAAGCAAAGTTTAACATGAACACAGGAGGTCATTACAATAACAATGCTACTCTAAGGAATTGTCCAAAGGGTCAAATTTTGTATCTCTCTTGCTGGGATTGGGTTTCCCTGGGAGATGATTTGGCTACCATACTGATCAGAAAAGGCCAATGGAGACACAGAAGATATGCCTGGATCTGGATAGGAAGGAATATTCTGCTCTCAGAACCACTGGACACTTAAGAGTCTCAGGGGACAGTGATCCTCAAGGGCAACCCATTGCAGAGAGGGCACACATGGTCCTGGGATGGTGGAGGAAGCCTGCCAACTAATGCAGTTATCCCTGGGGGGGAGACTCTGGTGGATCTGGGCCTGCAGAACAACATCTTAGAAGTTCAAGGTCTTTAATGTGCACATGTAATTTGTATAGATGTGATTTGGGGGCGGGGGTACTATTATAAATGTGGTGCTAATGGATCTCCTCAGCTGGGAAATCCAAGGAAAAGCTGGCCCCAGAGAGGTCACATATATTGTGGTTTCAAAAGAATTAAGAACGACATGCAGACACAATTTCTGTCACCACAGCTTCTAGAAAGCTCAGAAAGAAAAAAAAAATTCACTCAACTCAAATATTTACTGAGAAATGTTTACTGAGTACCTACCCTGGGCCAGACTTGCAATGTCTGGCTATATTGTTCCTTTTTGTTTTGGGTATTTTTTTTAAAATAAATTCTGTTTCTAATTTATGCTAGCTTTTCTTTTTTTATGTCCTCTTGTAAGATGCTTGAAATTATTTCTGAAACAAGACAGGGTATAATTAAACTGTGTAATACCACTGCTGCATTAATCATCATTTCTTATATTTGTTAGTTTTACAAGTTAGGGAGGATTTTTACATCTATTCTTTCATCTGATTTGCATAGCAATGCTTCTAGATAAACAGGAATTATTACTCCCATTTTACCAAAGAGAAAGCTGAGGTTCAAGGTTCTGAAAAGATGTGCTCTAAGTGGATGGATCCCTCCCTTGAATCCATTATTGCCCTATCTAGCCTAGCTTTCTTTCTATTATAGCAAGCTGAGTTGTATATTATGAAACACCCTAATTCTCATTGTACCCAAGGTGGGAGGAGACTACATTTGGAATCCAACATTCAATTTTGCAGAACTTGTTGTATTTACCAAAGAGACTTACTAAGAAGATGAAGAAACTAGATGCCATCAGTCTCCAATCATCAAAGGATCTGAGCCTAACAGCCTAAAATATAGAACCTTCAGGACGTCCCCTTAACCATTCTAAAGTATTGGACCATGGAGGAAGGCACCCATCCTTACATTTTTGAGTGGTAGAAATTGAGTCAATGGGTAGGTGGCAAAGGAATGCCAAGAGATTTCATCTACCTATTGTTCTCCTGTCCTAACTGCACCGGTGAGGATAATTTTGACTTGAACAAACAGGATGTCAATCCAAAGACAGTTGTACAATGGAGCTATCATCATCTCACCAAGCTGGAAGGCGGGAGTTAAGGAGGGGTGTGAGGATTAGATGCTTAGGAGTTGAGTGATGTCATCTATAACTAGGTCTTTTTCCTCACCATTGTCCTGGCAGTAGCAATAGTTTTTTTCTAAGGTTGACACCATTATAGTCACAGTGACTCTGGGTAACAATCAGAATGATACATTCTGCTATTCACCTTTATCAAAGTGGGGTGAGGGAATCTCTTCCCCAAGCACAGAACATAATTGTTCCATTCTGTTTCTTTTGTTTAACTGAGGTTATGGCTTAACCCCAGATCGATCCCAGTCACCAGGGAAGGTCTATGTGTAGATTAGATTGAGGTAATCAATGCTTATAAAACTGAAGTCCCTTGTTTGCTTCTTTACTGCTGTTGACCATCCTGTGTTTCTAGATGATGCCGTATTCTTTCTCATCTAGTCCCAAACCACTTTCTCACACTGTGAATCTTACTTCCTCTTCAGCCACCAACCAGAAACAAAATTCTACTTTTAAAGGACTTGTAAGTCCTTTAATTGAGCTCAACTGAACAACCTATCTGAAAGTCAATTGATGAGTAACCTGAATTCCATCTGCAAAAATCCCTTTACAAGAAAGACAGTTGAGGCCACCTTAGAATTCTGCTTACCACAGCAAGTAAAGATGTGTTCAGAAGCTGATTTGTATGACAGTCAGGCATGGTAGAAAGAGAAGCGTGCTAGGTAAGTATGCTAGGATTTTGTGTCACATTCAATTAACAACTTGTCTTTCTCAAATGTATCTCTAGAACATGTTATAATTAGAGTGCTAGTAGGAATATGGACAGTGAAGGCCACTCTTAGGAAAGATGACAAATAAGGAATATTTTGTTGAAAACTTGAGGAAAGATTAGCCTACTTATAAAATGGGAAAAACCAGGTATGGTGATTCAAGCCAGCAACCCTAGCAACACAAGCAGCATTGGTAGCAAAATCTGCTTCTGTGGCTGGCTGAGGAAAATCCTAAGACTCTACCTGAAAATAACCTAAAATCACAAAGATTGAAGGACATAGCTAAAGTGATAAAGTGCTTGTCTAATATAAGGCTGTGATTTCAAGCCTCTGGCACAATAAAAAAAATAAGCAAATAAATAGGTATAAAGGGAACAAATAAAATAGCCCAGAATTTGGGCTGAATTGTCTCCAAGTCTTTGTGCTTTGCAGAAGGCGGAAGTTAGGAGCAATTAACTAGGACTAGGGCATTTGGCTGAATAAATCTCTAAGCAAAGCGTTTATGATTTTCTGTGCTTCTCCTGACTGCTTACGAGAAAATGCAAAGCAAGAGAGAGAGAATGAGATTACTTGAATTAAAGATGGAATGCATAATCAAAAAGGAAGCAGAACGTAATGATTTGGAAGGTTTTCCACCTAGTCATGTAAAGAATGAAATTGTCTATCTTATTGTTCGTTTTTTTCCCCTTCCAATTATATGCTTATTTTATTTTTTATATAATTTTATTATCCCTAGGTACAAGGGGTTTCAATTCAACATGTCAGTTTATGAGTACAATTATGCATTTGCTCAATGCCACCCCTTTCATCATTTCCCCCCATTTCTCCCAACCCTACCCATCCCTTAGTTTTACTAAGAAATCATGTATTTTGGAGAGAAGGCTGAGGAATAAGATGAACACTAATGGGAAGAAGGCAGAGGCTTCCCATCAAAACAGCAGGAGAATGAGCTCTGAGAGGTGGTTGGGAGATCTTTGAAGCTATTGATCCCATCTCATTAAGAGCAAACAGGTCCTAGAAAAGAGATTAAGGTGTGCATGAGACCTTGGGGCTCGCTACCCAGGGCTGCTTCAACTTTCCACTGCTGAATTTCAGGATAGCACTCTTTAGGTAGGCCCTGTGGCCCATATAAGCCCTCATGGATCCAGCTACTGTTCTAGAAGGCATATATGAGTTTTGGTGATGTCCACAGGGACCGAGTGTCCATTGACCCATAGCATGTATCAAATGTTTCCCTCATCTCCATTCCAAAGGATGTCTTCAAAAACCTCAGAGCCCAGGCAGAAGACTGCCACAGAGACCAGGCTGCCAGAGAAAGCTCCAATCAGGTGACTTCTAGTTGGGCTGTGGGTGTAGGCCTGCACCTGGGACTCCATAACAGTAAAGGCATCAGTAGTCGATGCCAACCTGGGAGATCCACTAGCACAAGACTCAAGCTGGGGAAGCTGCAAAGGGGACAGCTCCCGCACACGGTGCAGTCTTGGGTTCCCTGGAATCTGGAGGACCTATCCTCACTCCAATATTTGGAAGATAGGACATGTTACCCTGGGTGACCTAGATGAATTTCTACCCCACTCTGATTCTATTTATCCATGAGGAGTGGACACCTCTGGAAATCCCTCTTCAGGTGGGCTGTAACCTATTGGATCTAAGATGGCTAGAGTGATCACCTGTCAACCTCTGATTTCATTACATTCTCATCTCCATGATAAATGACACACCACACCACCCTCCAGTGGCAGCTGAAGATGGTGATGATGATGATGATGATGATGACAGGAAAGAGACATAAACAGAGTAAAAATAGGCTATGCTCAAGTGTCCAGTAACATCTATGCCCATTCTCTGTATGTATAACCTCCCAAACTTCCAAGGCTAGAGAAGTTTGATTTTTGACTTTATCTCTCACTCCTATTCTTGATGAAGAATAAAAAGTCCCTACTGCTTAGCATCATCTTTTAAATATGTTTTTATTGTAAAAATACTGTACAGAGGGGTTACAGTTACATTAGCAAGGTGAGTACATTTTCTATCAAGCATTGTTACCTCCTCCTTTGTTTTTCCCCTACCCTCCCTTCCTTCCCACCTCCACAACCACACTGTGTTCCTCCACCCCTCCATCCCCCCTCCCCACCTAAATGGTAAAGTTCATTTTTCAACATAGTGTCTTGTACCTCTCGTTGTTGCAATGGGTCAACCTGTATCCCTATTTAAGCATTTTGTTTTTTCCCTTCCCCTCCCCAAGCTAGAGGAGTGTATATACAAGATTCAGGGCACAGACATCAAATACAGTGAAAACAGGGGTTATATCAGGGGGAAGAACATACAAAGAAACAAAAAAATCACATGGAACATTATAAATATGTTAGGAACAAGATAGGGACACAAGAGGTTTTTTCTTTGTCGCTGTTGTTTTTAATGTACTATGTGATTCTTTTTTGTTTCTTTTTTTTTTTTATGTTCTTCTCCCTGTTTTCATGGTATTTGATTCCAGTGCCCTGCTTCTTGATTATATACATTTTTCTAATTGGGGGAAGGGAAAGGAAATAAAATGCTGAAACAAGGATACAGGTTGACCCATTGTAACACTGAGATATACAAGACACTATGTTGAAAATGAACTTTACAAATTCATGGGGGTGGGGAGGGCCGGGATGGTAGGGGAAAAACAAAGGAGGGGTAACAATGTTCGATAGGAAATATACTCATGTAACTGTAACCCCTCTGTACAGTATCTTTACATATATATATATATATATATATATATATATATATATATATATATATGTTCCCACTGCTCAATGGGTGCTTGGTGTTGGTATTGGTGCTGCAATTCTGAGGGTAAAAAAGGACCTCGTTTGAGGGCAAAGAGTGGTGTACATGCGATCAAGCAAGATTCCTGTCCATCTTAAAATATAATATTGCTTTCCTTGATAGGTTTGAAACTTGATGGGGACTTTTTCTTGTTGCCTGTTTCTCCCTTTTTAACTAGGCATGTCTACCCTATATCCTACAGTTGTATTCTGGAAATACAAAACTTATTTGGCTCACAGCTAATGAGGGAATTTTCCTCAGATTGTTATACTTGCGTCTCACCGCATCTGACCTCAGATGTTTAGATGAGACTTTGGGCTTAGATCTTAGAGTTGATATTGGAATGAGTTAAGATATAGAGGGGCTACTGAGATGGAAGGAATGCATTTTGTACACGAGATGGGGCATGGATCCGGAAGGCCCAGAAGTGGGATGCTATGGTTTAAATGTTGGTGTTCCACCCCAGATTCATGACAAAACAAAATCTCTAACGAAACTACGACTCAAGATGAACAGACCACGAGGATTCCACCTTGTAAAAGCACATTCGTTCCTTATAAAAATGGCTGCAGGGGTGAGTCCAGCCATTCCATGACCTTCCTATGTGGAAACACAGCATCATTTCCCTTTTTCCTTGCTCTATGTGAAGGCACAGAAACAAGGTACCATCTTGGAAACAGCATATAGTCCTCACTGTGTAATGAACCCACTACACCTTGATCACGGACTTCCAGCCTCCATGAAACTGGATTTTTAGGCCCCAGGCCCACTGCCTCTACCCACTGAATACAAAGATTTGGGCTATGTGTCAAGAGTAAAGAAAGGAGGTTTGTTACAAGGTACAGACAGCCATGGGAAGGGAGTGTAGCACTTCAATTCATCTGCTTGTCTTCAGGATATAGACCTGAATTACAGGCTTAAATAGAATCTGGAGGACAGGGGAGAGGTATGCTTAATAATTGAATGATGACAATGTGGCTTAGTTGGTCACTGTCTAGTCGTTGTTTTGAAAGGGATGACAGAGAAATACTTATCTAAGTTTTGAGGAGGCGCTCTTGTTGCTTCCCTTGGGAACAGTTTCCTCCATCTCTCCTTGAACATAGGATGTATCAGTGTCCCATTTTCCTGCATTCCAAGTAAGATGAATGGTTCAGACAAACACAGATGAAAAATGTACACATGGATGTCGAACTTTGCCTCTGTGGTTAGTTATTTGTAGTACCAAATAAGGAGTAGTGCTCTCAGCAAAAGCCACTTTTAAGCTGTTCTGTTACAGACAGAACAGTGAGAAATAATTTTCTGTTCTTTATGAGTTGTTCAATCTTAATTTGTTAAACTATTATAGTAGCAGAAGCAGCCGAAGATATCCCTCATCTTAATCCCTACCATCACACACACACACACACACACACACACACACACACACACACACACACACACACACACACACACACACACACACACACACACACACACACACACACACACACACACACACACACACACACACACACACACCCAGCACTGGCTTCATTTCTCTCAACATTGGTCATCAACTGCCTTGGGGTGGATATTGACTACTTTGTACATGGTAGGATGCATTGGTAGAGCATTATCACAGGTTACTGGAGTAGGTGATGATAAGAGCACCATCTTAAAATGCCAATTCCATGGTGATGAGAGAAGTAATGACTGACTACAATGTGGTCTCTGTGGATTCCACTGCTTTATGTGTGGAGAATGGAAGAGAATGAGGATGGTTCGGTTCTTACACTGCTAGGAACAAAGTCAGGAAAAAAGCTGTGTTAACTTTGTCTTCTTGAAGATCTACTAAATCCTAGTTGGCCTGCAAAAGACCTGAGAATGTCTGTGGACACGAAGGGTGTGATAACAATATAGGTCTCAGAGGAATTTTCTGAGAGATCCTTAAGATCATCTACCTAAAGTTCAAGCACAATTCCTGGGCCCCAGAGGACACTAATCACTTATTCAGGCCAGAAGATTTATGATTATCTTCAAAAGGAAAATAAAATCTCTCTCTCTTAAACTTTTCACTCATCACTAAGTTCCAATACTATGTTGGTTAATATTTGCCCTCTCTGTTTTCAATTCCACATCATTTTTAAGCACAATACATCTTGACCAATGTTACCCCTTCCATCATTCTTCCCCAGCTCTACCCTCAAGTTACATATATTCTCACATTCTCACATATATACATTGAATAAAACTTGCCCTTTCTTTTCTAATTAGTTACTTCCTTGGAAGAAAAGATGGAAAGAGAAAATATAAAGGAATGGTTCTTTACGTGGTTGCTTAGAATTTTGCAACTGAACTGAAATGGGTAGTCTTTCTCTTCCTCATGGGCCTATTACAAACATATCTGACTTCTTTTGACAGCATGATGTTGTCAGAGGAAAAGACAAATGAATGAGGCCAAACAGACGAGCCAAAAATATACCCCAGTATAGATGAACATTTAATATATGATAACGGGGATATCATATATCGATGAGAAAAATAGGATTGTTTAATACATGATGCCAGGAACTCTAGGTAGTAATTTTGGGTGAGGGAATCAATTTAGGTCATTACTTCAAATCATGAAGATAGATCAATTCCAAATGAGTTAAAGAACTATAAATAAGAAACTATCAAACTTTAAAAAAAATAGAAAAAAAGAGAAGCGAATAAGAATTTAATCTCCAGGGGAATAAGAACTTTCTAAGCTTAGCTAAAGCACTGAGATAAAGCACACTGAAGGCCAACAGGCTCAATGACTCACAATTTTATTTTAAAAATCTGAGCATCGAGACATACAAAATCTAAAATTAGAAGTGAAATAATAGCTGCATCAGTATTAATACAGTATTAATGTTTTCTCTAAACATCTCATATCAATTGAAATAAAAGAACAGTAAATCCTAGATCAATAAACTGGTAAAGATACAGAAAATTCACATGAAGGAAAAAGCATCTGGCGAACAAACATATGTGAAAACATCTAAGCTCTTTAGGAATTAAGAGAATGGTAGTTTTTAAAATAAAAGTTCTAAGACCATGGAATTGACAAAAATTTAAATACTAATATATATAACTATATATAAATAATAGTGTAAATAATATTATTATTTAGACTAGTAAATATATACACTATATAAATAGGGTATATTTACACTAGTAAATAGAGAAAATATCATGTATCTACTGCAGGAAATAGGTAATGCATAGATACTATACATTTATTTGCGTGATATGTACATCTTAATCATCTGAATTAGGCTACTTAAAAAAGAGTGCAGATAATTGTGAGGCTACCTCTCAATTTCCAGAATCAAATCTACTACTATTTTTAAATATTTTAATAGGAGGAAGAACCAAAAGGGAGGGAGCAATTAGTCAAGGGATCATGGTAGCATCATTTAAAATTACAAATGAGCATAAATAAAACTAATAAGAAGAAAGGAACTGAGTCAATTATGATACATACGTCCGTGCTTTGTATTGTGATAGCAGACGTACCACTTAGGACTACAGAAGAAACAGATAATTGAATAATTTGCTACAGTTTTAGGAAAGAAAGGGTTATGGCTTAGATACAAAATTTCCCCCATATGTCTCATGTGTGGAAGATTCTGTTTCCAGTTGGTCAATCTAATCATTGAGAGGTAACAGATCTGGAAGGATCTGACCTAATTAGTCCATTGAAGGGTTAATGATCTGATGGAATTATTGGGAGACAGGGGAACTAGAAAGTGAGTGTGGTTAGAGAATTGTAGGTCACTGGAAGCATGTCTCAGAAGAGTATATCTTGTCCCTGGCTCCTTTCCAGCTTGTTTTCTCTGCTTCCTGACGAGCATCTTCTAGCAAATGTTCCCATTGTCAGGGTACTGGCCTCCCTGCCAATTCACAACATTGTGCCTGTTGGTGATCACGGGCCCCTTCTTCTATCACCTTTCCTCGGTTTCCCTTACATTCAGCCAGTGTTTCATGAAGATGGGAATCCTGACCCAAATTTCACTGAGTAAGGTTTGAGTCTCAAGAGGTCATAACTAGTGGCTACAATTTCCCCTCAATGAATAATTTGGTTGGAAGTCACCTCAACAAATACTTAGGATTCTCAACATGACATGCAGTGGCAGACATCTAACTTCTCATGGTAACTGGGGTCAATTTTATTGGCCAGGAGAGGGACCCCCTGTTCTTCTTCTTACTGAATGTTCAATATAATGTGTCTAAAAATGGTGAGAGAGAGAGAGAGAGAAAGAGAGAGAGAGAGAGAGAGAGAGAGAGAGAGAGAGAAACAGAAACAGAGAGAGACAGAGACAGAGATCTCAGACTTCAAATCATGAAAACCATGACTAAGCTCAGCAGAAACACTAATCCTGGTGTCCTAGTACCTTCAAGTACACATTTGTCCTCTCTGGATAAGAAGCCAATGTCCTTCAAATGGGTTTTTCAGCATATGTATTCGAATCTGGTTTCCACCTGGATAGATGCCCCCAGCTCTGTATCTTAGTCTTGTTGAAGACAATTTCTACATCCTATAGGACAGTACTCCACTTGCCGCGGAGTTGCTCTTTCATGGTGCCATGAACGAACTTTCAATAACAATCCTATCATTCTATCAAGCTAGTTGCATCTGAGTAAGAGAGAAACTAGTAAGATTAGTCAAGATCCTGGATATGTGTCAAGGAGTACTCTTTCTTTGCTACCAAAATGAGATTCTTGGCTAGAAGAGATGAGTATCGGGTATCAGGGCAGGGTAAAGCCTTCATCCTTGCTGCCAAGCCTATTCTGATCAGGGGACCATTGGGCAATCCCCAAGGAATCCAGGGACTGCCATCCATAAGATCATCTTTCCAACCCACCCGATTAATAAGAGCTTCCCCTGCAAAGGATGCCCATAGGTAGTCATGTATTATGAAATATAAATGTCTTCATTCTTATTATCTATCCTGGGAGTTCCAAGTCTGCACCTGCCTTAAAAACCGCATCCCCATCCTCAAGTCCTATCCACTCTCCCACACACACACATACACATACACGAAGCTTGTCAACCAATTAGCCACCATTTATGAATCAATATACATCTGTGGCTCAGACCAACCCCTTCTCCATGAATTGGACAGTCAGATGCTCTCTGCCTATTGAAATCCTTCCCTTTACTGTTCTCTTTCAAAGACATGGCAGAGAATAGCTGACGAGCAGCAGCCATCCATTTCCAGATGATACTGCCGTGCTTTTGTGGCTGCATCATTAAAGCTGGCTACACTTTACTACTACCCACCCCCTCCGCCTTTAACTGGCCATAGAGAAGTGCCCGTGAAGACACAGGTGTGAGTTGAGAGGGCCAGAAAAGCAGGAAATGGAACCCCAGGAGAGCCTGTACCACCGAATGGCGCCGTTTACTCATGTTTTCCAGAACTATTCGGTCTGAGATTTCATATATCCCATTTATACCTTATAATGAAATGCAACTACATGAACCCAATTTTATGCATCAGTGTATCAGATAACAGCCAGGTCGTGATGAGCAGCTTGGGTCTCACAGTTGCTTCATGTCTCATGGCTAGGCATTCAGTCCCTACTAGGGATCAGTGATGGTTTCAAATAGAGAGTAATTATTGCAGAGGAAGGCCTCATTACAAACCCCAGGGAGGAGGCTCCTTTTGTGGCTTACCAGAGGTCCAATCCATACTGTATCAATGTTTTCTGTGGGTCTTTCCATCACCAACAAGACTATACAGCCTCTAAAATCTCTGTAACACTTAGCAACAGAGGCCAGGCTTGTAAACAAGTCTTACATTGCTCTGAGCTTTATTCAAACATCTCTCACCATCATCAGTCACTCAATAAATGGGTCAAAGAATTGGGCCCAGCTCTGTTGTAGGTTGTCTGAAAAATACAAAAAGGCTAGCCAGGCACTGGTGGCTCATGCCTGTAATCCTAGCTGCTCAGGAGGCTGAGATCTGAGGATCGTGGTTCAAAGCCAGCACAGGCAGGAAAGTCTGTGAGACTTCTATCTCCAATTAACCACTAGAAAACTGGAAGTGGCACTGTGGTCAAGCAGTAGAGCACTCACCTTGAGCTGAAGAACACAGGGACAGCACCCAAGCCCAGAGTTCAAGCCCCACGACCAATCAAAAAAAAGAAAAAAATATATATATATAAAGGCCCATCAAGTGCTGGGCATCTTTACTTGCAGTGGGTTGGTAGAAGACACAGTAAACCATGTCCGACATCAGTGACATAATTCTGAGGAGCACAGAGTCATCGGACACCAGAAGCTGCATCTACACCAGAGGTATCTGAAATTTCACAAGATTTATCTTCTACCCTCTGCCACAGACGTGTTTATTAAAGCACGTGGAGTCCTGCTATTTCTTACTCACCATAGCAGAATAGCATCAATGTCACTGATCAGGCTATCTGTAATGTTATTTGCATTTTGATGAAGGCCGAGCCTGAATGAGAAAAGGAAGGGAGTAGCTACTGAAACTGGAAGAGAGGAAGCCACGTGGTAAAGGCCTCCTTGACATGAAGTACTGGTCTTCATGTGATAAACGGGGGTTACAGTTACATAAGTAAGGTCATAAATACATTTCTTTTTAAACAGTTACTCCCCTTCCTCATTCCCCCCACTTACCCCTCCCCAATCCCCCCCTAAATTATATAGTTCATTTCCAGCATAATATCAAGTGAGTATCATTGCTGTATAAGTACATCCTTTGTCCTGCTGTTTCTGTCATTCTCTTTCCCTTCCACAGATTGGATAAACTTATATATAAGACAAAGGGTACAGAAAAATAAAAGAGAAGAAAATAGAAACAACTGCATACAGGACATAATGAGAACCTCGTTTCCAGTTTTTGGAGTTCATGTTGATACAATGAAGCACTGATCCTCAGCCCAAGGAAGAAATGAATCTACATCAAAGGAACTTGGAGGAAAGCATTCCACCATCCTTTTATTTCTTATTTTTCGATCTCCTGCTAAGACTCTCCATTAATCAAATCCAATCTGGAGACCAGAGGGAAGAACCAGACTCCCGGCCTACAGAGCAGAGTTGAAGATTGTGAGGTAAAGGAAGGTATAGACTTGCTGCAATGAGATGATTGCGATTAGTAAGAGAGTCAAGCACGGTGGTTCATGCCTATAATCCCAGCACTTGGGAGGCTGAGACGGGGGAGCTCAAGTTTGAGGCTATCCTAAGCTACATAATGAAACTTTGTCTCCAAAAACAAAAAAAGAAAAAAGAGAAGTGAAACTGAAAGATGAGTAACAGAGAGAGAGAGAGAGAGGAGAGAGAGAGCAGACAAGCAAAATATATACAGTAGAATGTTAAATTTTGTTACATTGAAATAGCATTGTTACTTTCATAATTTTGCAGATTGTAATATAAACTTGATGGCGAGGTCTTTGGGAACAGACAGTCTGACTTTTAAATACAGTTTGTTATTCCCATTGTAATTTGGAAATAATTGCTACTGAAATGTTACTACTAATAAAAATACATAAAACCTGTATTTAGATCTGAAGATTACACATTTTTTCAAGGTTATACAGAAGAAGAATTATGCTAAGGGCATCATACAAATCTCAGCAAATTTGGGCAGACTGAACTCATCCAAAACTTAAGTCTCTGGGCTGAGTGGAAGTGAGATAAGTATTAATAATAATGAGACCACGGGAAAATCCCAACATGATTGGAAATTAAGCACTATGCTTCCAAAGAATGCTTCAGTCAAAAAGTAAATCACAATGGAAATTAGAAAGTCTTTTGTACTGAATGATAATGAAAATAATTTCCATACTTAGAAGGAAATGAATCTGTTAGGGAGTGGGGGAAAGAAAAAAAAAACGAAAACAAATCATCTGCATAACAGTCTCCAAAGATGACTCCCCTCCACCACCCTAGAAAACACTTTGAAACCCAAGAAATGATAAAGAAAAAAGTAATGATAATCAGGACATAAACCTTTTAAATTAAAATTAAATATACAATACAGATTGTTTGGGGAGGGGGAAACCAATGGTTGATCTGTTGAAAAGCCTGATCAAGGCAAAAAGATTCCCTAGAGAAGGCAGAATTATAAAGGTAAATGGCCAGCAGAAAGGGTACTTGTTACCTGAACATTATCACCAAAGAGCAAGAAGGCATTCTCGGAAGGCTGAGAGGGTCACTCCAATCAAACAAGCAAACAATCCACTGTCTGTAGCTAAGTTTCTAGATCTGAGGAGATTTTAGACCCACTCACCTAGAACCCACAAATGAAGTATGCTGATCGCCAGAGAATAAGCTAATGACATCACAGCAGGTAGGCCCTGTAACTATTGCTCTACATTTATTCTATTGACGGTGCCCTGAAGGGAAGGCATGATTGTTTGAATATGGTCTGTCTCCTCCAAACTTGAGTTGTGGCATTATTTCAGGGTGGAACCTTTGAGGGATAATTGCATTCTTAATATCTCTTCCCTTCCTCCCCGCCCCCTGCCAACCTCAAGTACTAAAGATTGAACTTGGAGGCTTGCATTTATAGTGCAATGCCAGTTCTTTTGATTTTAGTTCTTTTATTCAAAATAAGTTCTTGTACTTTACCTTAAGCAGCCTCAGACCTCCATCATCCTATCTCTCCCTCCTAAATAGCCTTTTCAACAGAATGAGTTGTTCTTGCTCTGGGGGAACTGGATTGGTTCCCTCAAGGACAGATTGCTCTAATGTAAGGCTGCCTCTGCATGTCTCTTCCTTGTCTACTGCAAGCTGAAGCGGTCAGAGGCCCTCACCAGACGCCAAGCAGATACCGGTGCCATGTTCTTGGACTTCCAGCCTCTGAAAACATGAATCAGAACAAACTTCCTATCTTTTTCTTAAATGCCATATATCCGTTAAATGAGAGGATGGGGAGTTCGTTATGACATTTCCACCCACGTGTACTTTGATTCTAACCAATCGCACCCTCTCTATCCCTCTCCCCTCCCCCTCATTCCCCACTTCCCCAAACAGTGGCAATGTTCCACTGCTTCCTTCTCATGCTTGCGAGGCTCCTACTTCAACCATACTCATCCTTTTTCACACTCCTTGTTAGCCTAGCCCCTTCCACAAGCACCCACCAAGAGCCTGCTTCTCTTTCCCCACTAAACTTCTTATCGAATAAGGCACCCAGGCTCAAGTACTCCATTACAGCAACAGTAGGGAAATACCGACACATTTTAAGAACTATTGGATACACAGACTGAATTAACTGATTTTGATACCTGTGTAGCTAAAGGATTCTTGGGGCTCTTCGATAAGAAGGAAGATATGTGGATACCAGGTAATGCATGGAGTCCTGGCCAAATCCCAGCGGATCAGTCCACTGTTACCCAGAGCTCAGTCCCCTGATTGTATAATTGGAACTGACCATTGGCTGTTGAAGTAACCCCCGAATTTGAGCTCTTAGTTTATATAGCAAGACACGTTAGAGAGGGGAAAGAGGCATGCAAATTTGTGTAAAAGCCCCCCCCATTAACTAAGATCATAAATAAAGACCAGAGTCATATCCTGGAGGCAATGGCAGAGACTAGAAACATTTTCTAGGACCTAGAGGATACAGAGGTGATGGTCCCCATCATAACTCTATTTAATTTGTCCATCTGGCAGGAACTAGATGGAGCCTGGGGAATGGCTGTGGATTTCCACAACCTCAGGCAAGTATTATTAAGCTTAATTATACTTCCAAGTCACGGTACCTTTTGCTAGGACAGATTAATACAGTCTCAGACACAGGCTTTGTGACCATGGACTTGGGAAATGTTCTTTCCGAAACCCAGTCAGGAAACAGGAACTGAACCATTCACATTCACCTGATTGAACAATAATATTTACTCACTGTTTTGCTTTGGGGCTATATTAACTTTTCCAACCTCTGTCATAATATTGTTGGAAAAGATCTGGGAGGCAATCTTGGAATCTCCAGAAAAAAAAACAATGCAGGAAACCATCTGACACGTGGTACTCCTTAGACAGGATGGCCAATATACCAGGAAGCCTTTGAAGAAATGCATGCCAAGACATAGGCAGCTGGCACACATGTCTAACGCACTAGGGTACATGGTAGCATCCCCTTCAAATTTAAAAAAAAACAAACACTTGCATCTTCTTTGTCATACTTTGAAAGAGGAGTCATTTCTAGTGGGATTCTCAGGTTCTAGAAATCATTTCTCATATTTCCTACCTAGAAACAATGGGTCCATTCATCTGAGACCAGCAGTGTCTCAGCAAGTGGGTCTATCAGGTTAGCAATTTTTATTATATGAAAAGAGTACATCTTGGATCAATATATATTTTTGTGGTGGTACCAGGAATTGAACTCAGGCATGCATTCTACCATCTAAGCCATGCCTGCAGCCGGGTTTGCCTTGGTTATTTTTTAAGGTAGGATCTTTTTGTACAGCCAGTCCAACATGGGATGCAATCCTCCTCCCTGTACTTCCTACATCCTTGGGGATGGCAAGTACATGCCACAGTACTCAGCCATTGTGCTTCAGAGGTAGCTGGGATATAATGCACACCACTACCACAACTAAGCCAGTCAATGAAAGGGAGTCACCAGAAGTTGGATGCGTGAGTTAGACTCAAACTGTGATCTTCCAAGCAGCCAGATTACAGGGTTGAGTCACCACCGTGCCTGGCTCAGAGCTGTTGGTCTTTTTATACTGGAGATTTAAATTACCTGTACTTAAAAATTCTTGCATATTAGGGACAAGTTTTTAGTTCTTGATTTTATTTAATTCCTCCTTCCAACTTACGTGTTTCTTTCTAGTCTTCCACTTGGCTCTATTAGTCTCCACACCTTCCTCCCAAGTTTAAGTCCTCAATCTTACTAATAAGCCATGCTCTGTGGGCTTATAGTTGTAGGACATTTTTCTTGCGGTAGCATGTCAAAGGGAGGAGATAAGTACATCTTCAATGTTAAACCTCTTATACATTTAAAAATGCTTGAAATTATACTTTCCTTCTTATTAACATCAGGAATAAAACTATAATTACTCCTTTCCACAATGAGGAAATTAAGCTTACCTCCCTCCTTTTGCATGTTTTTCTGCCAACTTGTTGGAATTTGGAGAGTGTCCTAGATTATTATAATTATGAAGTGTTTTATTAATGTTTTTATTTACTTTTTGTGAATACTTCCCCATTTGAATTCTCTTTTGTAACTCTGTTAACAAAAATTACTGAGTCAAATTCATTTTAAGTGGTTTTAAAACTATAGTTCCTTCTCGATAGAAGGGCTACACATCATGAACCTTCTGTCATCCCATCAGGAAAAAAAGAAATAGAAAGACAGACAGAAAGAAAGAAAGAACAAAAGGAAGGAAGGAAGGAAGGAAGGAAGGAAGGAAGGAAGGAAGGAAAGAAAGAAAGGAAGAAAGAAAGAGAGAGAGAGAGGGGGGGGGAGGGAGGGAGGGAGGGAGGAAGGAATAATTCTAACAGAAGTCCAACCCAAATTTCCTCTACCTACTATTTTTCTGTCTCTGACTCTTTTGTGTAACACTCTCTCTCTCTCTTTCTCTCTCTCTCTCTCTCTCTCTCTCTCTCTCTCTCTTTCCCTCTCTCCCTCCCTCTCTCTCTCTGCAGCATACAACCTTTGGCATCAGACCCTCCCTAACACAAATCTATCTCTAACATAACTGGCTATATAAACCAGTTAAATGTCTCCTCAAGCCTCAGTTTCTTATCTGTAAGATAATGGCAGTTATATCTGTCTCAGGAGATTGTGGCAAAGATAAATTCGATTACACATGGAACACATTTTACAAAGCTTGCCTCATAATATATCTTGAAGAAGAGTTGGATCTGGTTATTAGGAACCTGGTTGTAAAGAACCTTCTCCTATGAACAGCTGTGACCTGTTTCTGTGTTGGGTCCCATCATCTTCTATACCTTGGATCAAGTTTTAAAGGAGAGAATGCAAGGTCAGATGCTCTGATTCATAGATATTCTCTAAGTACTAAACAAATATGCTTGGAGCAAGTCAAAAGATAACAGACCTGTCTCTTTTCTTCTTCCTTTCCCTCTCCAGTACTGAGAGTTAAACCCAGGACCTTATGCATGCTATGCGAGCACTCTACTGCTACAGCCATGCTCCTATCCCAACAACAAACTGCTAAATTAGATATAATTCTGCGTAAATCCCAGTTGAGTGAAGTCTTAGCTGTCAAAGGGAGTAAGTCACATACTTTCCGGTGTCTTTAATTTTCTCAGCTACCAAACAAGAGGCTGTATATACTTTCCACCTAGCAGAATGAAACACGTATCACAGCACCTGTAACAATGCTTTATAGACTCTACAATAAGACTCAAAAGTCAGTGTCACTATGGTGGACACACAGAAAACCCAGGGGCTTCCCCCAGTCCCCCCGAAAGTAATTATCATCCTTTGTTTTGCTCTACCTTTTTCTTTTCATGAGATATCTGGACCAAAAATGTACATTGGGGAACACCCAGAGCCCCATTCCGACCTCTTCTTCGTTGATCTTGTCTAAGCCAACCTGGAAGGGGATATTAAGATCCTGACTTCATCCCGGCCTCTGAAGTCTGGGATCAGGGATGGAACTGATGTGCTGGTATTCAATTGCTAGCATCTGTGTTTCCTGTGACACTATGCTACTTAGTTCCTTTGGCTGATTCAGGAATTCTGGGTTAGGTTTCCGAAGATTCTTATGGTAACAATCTCTTTCATAGAGTTTAGCATGATTTGGGAAGTTCTAGAGATAAAATACAGACTTGGTAACAAAAGACTAGTACTCAAGGCACGCATTTGACTAGCACTGTCAGTGTTATTGGCGAATTCAAGATTTAACGAATGTTGATTGAGCCTCTTTGTTTTGGCAGACACTGTAAGTAGGATTGGAGGCACAAAAGCAAACTAGACATCCCAGTGCCTGCCCTTATGGAGCTTGTATTCAAAGAGGTTGAGATAGTGAATACATGAACAGCATCAAAGGCAGGCTGAGAGGCCAGAAGAAGGGGATGTGGCTAAAGGTCAGCCCTGTGCAGGAGACATAGAACAAGAACCTGCATGGAGTGACTGAGCTAGGTCCTGATCTGAAGAATGTCTCAGGTGGAGGGGACAGAGAACAAAGCAGCACCCGAGCGTGTGCCTCGCAGCATGAAGAAGTGTGACTAGAGCAGAATGTAACAGACAGAGGGAATACCACGTTTAGAGAGGAATCCGGGGCCTGACTTGTCTAACTCTTACTAAGTAGTGGTTAGAAATTTGGGGTTTTCAAGAAAGGGACTCAGATCAGCACATTAGATATTAACGAGTAGTTTCTTGGGGCCTTAAGATTTCACGAGTAGCTCCAAGTAAAAACGGGGATGATAAAATAGCCTCACCTGATTGGAGTTGCCAGCTCTCCTCATGGATCTTACTAAGAAGATGCAGTGCTTCAGTCCTCTCTTCCATCATTCCAACCAGTCCCAGGAAGAGATTAAAACATGAAGGAAAATGTCTTTAACTGAGGCCCTTGGCTGCCAACATTCACGTCCTCACACTCCTCCCCATCCTCTTCAATGTTCCTGTGAGATCGGAAATGGCAGAACTCCAGAGTCGGCTGGAGACTCCTAGAATGGAGAGCCATCTACATTCGGAGTCTATCTCCAGACTACATCCAGAGTCAGCTGGAGAATCCTGGAATGTAGTGCCCACCTGGATACTCCTGAATGTGGAGAAGATCACTTATTCTGTAGAACATGAAAGTGGCTTACCAAATGAGCCATCTACAAGTGTGGGCACTCTGACCAACCCATCCCCTGAGGACACTCCCGGCCAGTAGCCACACACAATTGTAAACTGAGGCAGGGGAGACTTGAATGCTTACTGTGGGAGCATGGGAAGAAAGGCTGCCCGCTGGCTGAGGAATAAACACAACTTGTTCCATTCCTATGGAATGACTACCTAGGGTTTCTACCACTCTTACATTTGTAAAGTTTTCTGCAAAACCCATTGTGGCTCAAGTTTCAGGATTGCAGGTGTGTAGTAGAGTTGTCAAAAAAAAAAAAAAACCTCTGGAGAATAACAAAGTGAGATGACTGATACTATCTAAGTCTTCCTTTGTACCTCTAGTGATTAAGATAGTGTGGAATTGTGGCATTGGTGAAAGAAAGACAAACAGATCATTGTAATAGAATAGAGAATCCGAAAGTAGACAAATATACTCAACTGGCTTTTGGCAAAGAAAAACGCCACCACAAATGAATCTACACATAGACCTTGCTCCTTTCACAAAAGTAGATCAAAATTAATCACAGACCTAAATATAAAGCATAAAATCACAAAATGATCTAGAAGATAACATAAGGAGATATCTAGATGACTTTAGAATTGACAACAACATCTAAACTGTAAGATTTGTGAAAGGAAGAGAATTAAAAGCTTTTGCTTGGCCGGGTGCTGGTGGCTCACTCCTGTAATCCTAGCTATTCAGGAGACTGAGATCTGAGGATCACAGTCCAAAACCAACCTGGGCAGGAAAGATCATGAAACTCTTATCTCCAATAAACCACTAAACCAGAAGTGGTGCTGTGGCTCAAGTGGTAGAGTGCTAGCCTTGAGCTGAAGAGCTGAGAGACAGCGCCCAGGCCCAGAGTTCAAGCCCCATGACTGACAAAAAAAAGAGCTTTTGCTCAGAAAGGGTATGTTCAAGAGATGAGCTAGACCCTAGAAGAAAGTATTTATGAGATGAATAGCTCATAAAGGATTTGAGTTAAAATATACAATGAATTTTTGAAACTCAACAACAAAACAAATAGCCAGATTTAAATGGGCAAAAGATCTGAATAGATTTCTTATTTAAGAAATGCACAAATGACAAGTGAGCATATGAAGAGCTAGCTATTCAGCATGGTATGCCATTAGGGAAATGCATGTTAAAATTAACTATTGCCAGACACCTATTAGAAAAGCTAAAATACAAAACACAGACAATGCCAAAGGCTACAAATATTTGGAACAACATGAAGCATCATTCATTTTTTGGTAAAAATGCAAAATGATGCACCACCTAGAATGTGTTTTCTTACAAAGTTAGATAGTGTTCCATAGAACCCAGCAATCACACTCCTAGCCATTTACCTAAATGTGCTGAATACTCATATCCACACTCAAAGCTGTGCACAAATGTTTTATTTCATAATTGCCAAAAATGAGAAGCAACCAAGAGTTCTTTTGAAAAGAAGTGAATGAATAAACAAACCATGGTACATACGTGCAGTGCAATACTTAGCAATAAAAAGAAATGAGCTCTCAAGCCACACAAAGATGAAAGGAAACTTGAATGCATATTGCTATATATAAAAAAACTAATCCATCCAGGCATGTCTGTAATCTCATGTCTGTAATTCCAGCTGTTCAAGAGACAGAGATGAGAAAGATCAGGGCTCAAGGCCAGCCTGGGAAGAAAGCTAGAGTCTACCTCACTGAAAATTCAGGGCCTGTTATACATATAAATGTATATGCCTGTTATACATATAAAATGGATCATTCTTCATCCATATCAAGATGGAATTCTGTTCTTTATGACATGGGTGAATGTGGAAAACAGGATTGAAATAAAATAAACCAGGTATGGAAAAAGAAACAGAGTTCATGTGTACAATCTTAAAGACTCACAGGGTAAACATGTCTGTCATTGTCAGAAGAAAAAGTTCTGGCGATCTATGTAGGATGATTATAGTTATCAAGGTTGTGCATGTATTTCAAATATCTAAAGGGTTTTTAAATGTTTTTACCACAAAGAAATGATAAATATTTAAAGCAATTGATACTTTAGTTATGATGATTTGAAAGATGCATATACATGTATTGAAACATCATATTGTATCCCATATATATGTATGTATGTATGTATGTATGTATGTATGTATGTATGTATGTATGTATACTATGTAATTATGTTTATAAATTCCTTAGAAGAAATATCCATAAATATTATAAGGTTGAGATGCATAGAATTTTGAAACATTTTATTAGAAATTTAGTTCAATATTGTCACAGTCTAAAATCTTCTAACAGCTCAATTAATGGGCCTATTGACAGAAAGATATTTCTCAAAATTAGAAATTACAAAAATTATTGCTGAGCTTACATTTGCCAAAGGCAATTGATGTTACTTTCTAATATAACAATGGAAAAAATAAAGTGTGAGATGTAGAAATGTTGATTTCCACAAAAATGATCTTGCAAAACAAAAACCAAGTTAGAAAAATTGTATGGCCCAATAAAGAAAGAAATTGTATTACTTTAAAAACACAAAATGTTTATAACACCGAGATAGGCTTATGTAATTTGTATGTTTATGTTGCAATTCACATATCACTGTTAAATTTATATGTATGTGTGTATGTACATGCACACACACACGCACATGCACATGTATGAACAGATTGAACTCAGGGTTTTTAAGTTCTACTTGGCTTTCTCAGTTAAGGCTAATGCCCTGACACCTGTTTCACAGTCCCACTTCTGGCTCTTTGCTGATTAATTGGAGATGAGAGTCTTGTGGACTTTTTTACCCAGGTAGCTTCGAACTGTGATTCTCAGATCTCAGCCTCTTGAACAGCCAGGATTATGGGCATGAACTACCAGTACCTAGTTACTATTGTTGTATAAAAATTAAGTATACGTTTAAATAAATAAATAAAATCAGGAATTTTTATTGCAGCTTAGTGTAATGACCCTGTCACGGTGGATACATGACACTCTACATTTGTCAAATCCGTAACACGGTACAATGTGCAGTGAACCTTCACTGAACTATGGACTTCAGTAAGTACTAATGCATCCATGCTGGCTCATTAATTTCATCAATTTTGCTACACTAATGCTTGATGTTAATGACAGGAAAATTGTGGGAGGGGGGGAAATAGGGGTCTGTGTAATCGGCTCAACTTTCCTATGATCATAAAACTTTTCTCAAAAAATAAAGTCCATTAATTTTTTAAATGGCAAAACAAACACATTACTGCCACAAATAAAGGAACAACTCTAAATGCATAGGACATGAATTATGATGAAATACAGTTGAAGGGCAAGAGCAAGTTGTAGCTGATAAGATGATAGTTAGATGTTTACAGATATGAAAGGGGGGATTTCACCCATACAAAGAAATCCTGTTGGCCTGGTGGTAAAAGAGTCATTAGAAAGGGTCAAGAAAGGACAAGAGAGCTTCTGGTGACATACTACAGTTCTTTATTTCCCCTTTGATTTCCTTTGATTTTTTTGTTTTCCTTTTAAATTGTCATATGTTTAAGGTGTACAATAAATATCTAAAGACATAGTGAAAATATGACTATATAGTTAAGCTAGCAAACCTCTCTATCACCTTCCACGGTTACATTTTTAGGTTTTTGTAATAAGAGCACCTAAATTTGGCTCTCGCAATGAATTTTCAGCATAGAACGCAGTATTATTAGCCTCGGTTCTCACGCAGTACCTTGGGTCTCTAGATTTACTCCACTTGTGTAACTGTAGCTTTGCCACCTTGACTGACTTCCCTTCTTTCCCTCACCCTCCACACTCCTGGTAACTACCGTTCCACTTCCTGTTTCTAGGCATTTAACATTTTCTGAACTTCCACAGATAGAGAAAGGCATGCGACATTTTCCTTTCTGTGTCTGGTCATTTATTTCCTTTAGTGTAACATCCTCCAGGCTCACCCGTGCTGTTGGAAATGACAGTTGCAACAATTACTCTAAGATTGAATATAACTGTGTATATTATGAATACGTAATGAATATGTGTCATGAAGAAATAGATAATATATATAATGAATATATGAAAGACTGCAATACAGATGATGATCTTACTCTTTATTCTTCATCTTTTTACTCTGTATCTGTCCATGGACATTTTGGTTCTCCTATATCTTAGCTATTGGAAATAGTACAGTGGCACAATGACAGGTGGACACACATATTTCCATGAGGTACTGATTTCACTTCCTTTGGGTATATCACATGGTAGTTCTGCTTTAATTTTTTTGAGGAACTTTCATACTGTTTTCCATAATACCTGCACCAATCTACATGGCCATTACCAAAGTACAAGGATTTCAGTTTCTCCACACATTCACCAATATTTTTCAGTACTAGAGATTGACCTCAAAGCCTTAGTACTTGCTCGCCAGACACTTAAGTCATGGCCCCAGATCTTAGCTTTATTACTTATTTTCCAGATAGGTCTCTGAATTTTTCCTGGGTTGTCCTCAAACAGTGATTCTCCTACCTCTGCCCCCAGAGCATCCTAGCTTATTTTTAAGACAAAGTCTCACTAACTTTTTTAAAATCTAGGCTGGCCTTGAACCAGTATCCCTCTGTCTATACCTAACAAGTATCTGGAATTATATGCATGCACTACCATGTCCTACCTACCAATACTTCTTATCTCTAGTTGTTTGATAATAGCCACCCTTATGGGTATGAAGTGACAGCTCATTGTTATAATTTGTATTTCCCAGGTTCTGTTGAACATTTTCCATATACCTGTTGGCCATTTCTGTACCTTCTTTGGGAAAATGAATTTCTGTGATTGTTAAGCCACATGATAGCAGTGGATGTAGAAGAAGATAGAATTGTGAGGTGGCTGAGAGGCAGAATTAACCAGATTGGTGACTTTCTGGTTATGTAGCATAGGAGAGAGGCAAAGATCTAGAGCTGTTCTCCAGTTTTCTTTTTTG
This sequence comes from Dipodomys merriami, assembly GCF_024711535.1. NCBI lineage: Eukaryota > Metazoa > Chordata > Mammalia > Rodentia > Heteromyidae > Dipodomys > Dipodomys merriami. The sequence continues at coordinate 3,799,895 of NW_027206590.1, forward strand.
TTCTGAACTAATGAATGGAGAGTTGTGCTATTGACTGACATGGGAAGCAAGTTGTAGAGGAAAATTTGGAGTCACCTTTTGGATCTGTTGAGATGAATGTGCCTGTAAGACTTTCTAGAATAGATGTTGAATGGTTAGCTGTGTGGATCAAAAGTCATCTAGGGGCCTAGGCTGAGATGTAGAAATTCCAGGGACTGTATCACATCAGTGCCTCATAATGTGGTATTCCCAGGTCCTAAACTTACGTTCAAGGCAACTATCTTTTTTGAGATCTGTTAAAGGACACATTATACTAATTGCCTTAGTCAGTCTTCATCCTAACCATATGAGGTAGGTATTAGTCAAATCACCACCAAATGGCCTCTCCATGACAATACATTAAGTAACCAACACAAGCCACAATCCAGTCCATGTTTTTCAGGTTCCATACTTTTAAAGCCTATGTTTTTAAACATCAGTATTTCAAGTGTTTGAATAAAGTTTTCAAGTATTTCAACTCTGCCAACCCTGATGGATACACATAACCTTCCTGTCACCAATGTCTTAGCTTTATTAAGAGTTTCTCTAAGAGGAAATATTGAGTACTACTTGGATATTACATTCTTTTCATGCTTCTTTAATTTCTGTTTTGTGGTAATAACTGGGGGAAAATGTGATCAGATAGTTTTCAAGTATCATTAGTCAAATTAATATCTGTACTGCGAGCAACCTGAAATTTTTGGCAACAGCAACAGAAAAGGCTTAGGGGAATTAGGGACAAAGATTGCCATTGCAGGAGAAATTGAATAGATTGTTTCACTTAGAAAAAGAAAACAACTTTTAATTTACAAAATGGCATGAAATTTTTTTTCCAGATTCCTTGGGATGGAATTAGCTCAGAGATGGGAAATACAGGTGAAGAGACTCAGTGGCTCTGGGGCCACAGAGCTACACCTAACTATTCTAGAACCCCTCTTGTCCTCTCTCAGAGGAGGAGAGAAGATGCTTGGTATTCTCTCAGTACTGTGCTGGTGACATACACAATGAAGGAGAAAGCTTTGTGAGGTGTAAACAGTGTTCGATAAATACAAGAGTTCACTTAAATAAGGTTTATGCCTCGTATGCAGAGAATCCATGGAGATTCAGATATGCATCTGGGCTGGTGATTGCAACCATACCCCAATGGAACAGAAAAAGATGGATCTTAGCAATGGCCAGGATGAAGCCTGTCCCTTAACAGATAGGATGATGGAGCATGAGAAGGTAGGAGGCTCAATCCTCCAAGGCCAGTGACAGAGTTGAGAGGGCATCCTCATCTCTTCCTCTCATCTGGAGGGTTGTTCCCACTTTGTTTTAGCTAAGAGAGCTTTTGGCCATTTTTCAGTCCCTTACCACCTCCTGCCAGAGAAAGAGAATAGTTCAACTGTCAGTTTGGGTCTGAGTAACATAGATAGTTTTGATCATGAAGATAAAATGTGCTAGCCTAAAACCTATGAAGACTGACTGGTTCTGAGTAACTGAAGACTATGGACAAGAAAATGATCAGGAACAAGAGCAAGTCACAGGTACTCACTGGTCAAAATGTGCTTTGATCCGTGCCAAGTATTTTAATTGTATGTGTATCTCATTCTATTCCCATAGTTCAAAGAATTGGGTGTCACTGTTGGCTGTAGTTTACAGGTGGAAAAACTGAAGCTTAGTGATAGTCTTCTGTTACTAGAACAAAATGCCTAATTGATCAGTTGATAAGGAGGAAAGGTTTGCTTTGATCCACAATTTGGAGAGCATAGTTTCCAACTGACTGGCTTCTTTGCTATGGAAACTGTAGTGAGGCCAGGTGCCCTGGTGAGAATGAATAATGAAAGAAGCCCTTCTACCTCCTGGTCAGGATGCAGAAGTGAAGGTATCAGGGTCCCACAATCCCCTCTTGGGCATGCCCTCACTAATAAAGGCTCAGCTCTTTCAGTCCCACACTGTAACAGAAATAAGACATATGAATGTGTCTGCAGATGATAAACGCTAAAAGCCAAGAACCAATGTGACCAGACAACCAGACTCTTACCTTACAGATTTCAGTCACCAGGTACATTCACTAACTCCTATGGTTCTTGGGTGCTATTCCATATTCCTCACTAACTAGGGTGTAAAGCTTTCTCCCTTCCTTTACACTGGAAGCATACATGGAGTCTAATCTCTTTCCTAATCTCATGCTGGAGGCAGAACATGCAGCCTATCCACAGAATTCTACCTGCACTTAGCTTCTGCTGTTCCATCTACCCAACTCGCTCTCTTCCTTTCTTGCTCATTTTTTTGGGGGGTCCGTTTGTTGGGCCTGAACTCTGGGTCTGGGCGCTGTCCCTCAGCTCTTCAGCTCAAGGCTAGCGCTCTACCACTTGAGCCACAGCGCCACTTCTGGCTTTTTTCTTTTTGCTTATGTGGTGCTAGGGAATCAAAGCCAGGGCCTCCAGCATGCAAGGCAAGCGCTCTACCACTGAGCCACCTTCCCAGCCCCTCTTGCTCATTTTTTAAAAAGAAGATTCCCCCCAAATTCCACCTCCAGAAGATCTTCCCAGCCACTCAAATGATACTGATTTCTCTTCCTCCTTTAATTCCCTCTGGCTTTTATGAGGCTGAGTCTCTGACAGCTCTCTGCTGCATAGACCTGCCTAGATCTTAAGGAATGTCCATTCTGGGTCCTCGAAGCTCTCGAAGGCAACGTCAAGGGCTCCTTCTCTAAGTTCTTCATAGTGTCCAGCACACAACTAAGTGGGTTATCAACAGTTGTGTGCAAAATGCACTAGCTAAAAACAGAAGAAGAATTTTACTGAGGGGAAAGTTCGAGCTAAATGGAAGAACAGCCTTCTCAAATCATGTTCAAGGAAGTTAAGCCAGGCCCAGAGAAACAAAGGACGTGTGTTTTCTCTCATATCTGGAAGTTAGATTTAAACTATAAATATATGTTATACAGACAGTGTCACCTATACAGGGTCACATGCATATATTCACTAATGCATTAAAATGAAAATGTGCTATATGCAGGGGAAGTTTCCAATGCTGTAGCTCCTTTAAACAGCTCACGGTATAACAAATGAATACCAGGAAGCTGGAACTTGTAGTGTCAATTGGGGAGATAAGGTCAAAGGCCACAAACCGGGAGGAGAAGGGTGTGCAAATACAGTCCTAATACTGAACGTATATATGTGAACATGGAATTAGGTCAATTGAGAGGGTGGGTGCGGTTGGAAGAGATGGGGGAGAATTATGAAGAGCTGACATTGATCCAGATGCATTTTACTCATAAACTGACAGGTTGAATTGGAACCCTTTATGCAATTACTTAAAGATAAAAAAATTTTAAAAATGTATAAAAGAATGGCTTTCTCCACTGTTGCCCTCCCTCCCCCTTTTAGACAATAGAAAGATTAGCTTTGAGAGCACTTAGGTCATCACTACAGATATTTATTTTTAAGTAAGTTTTTCATTGTGAAAATACTGTACAGAGGGGTTACAATCACATGAGCAAGGTAATGAGTACATTTCTTATCAAGCATTGTTGCCTCCTCCTTTGTTTTTCCCCTGCCATCTCTTCCCTCCCATCTCCACAACTACATTCTCCCCCCACACATACACCACCACCCAACCACCTAAATTGTAAAGTTTGATTCTCGCTACAGATGTTTAATTACACAAAAGTTAGAATAGGGATGTTTTGAGTGGGATTTCTGCTTTGGGGAAGTTAGTGGGGAGAGCCCTGTAGAATTAAGACCCCTTCTAGATATAAGACCCTGTGATGCCATCACCAAATGAGTGTATGAGTGAATGAGTGAATTTCAGATGTCAGTCATTCATGCTCGGCTCACCCCATGGCAGCGGAGACACCGTGTTCTGCATAATTCAGTCTTTTATCTGAAAGACACTGGTGTGGAGTGCATGGAAAGCATATTTTATTTCCTCTATTTTCCAGATGATGAGACAGAGTTATTGAAGTAAAAACAATTTGCCTGAAGTCAGCAGTTGGGCACACACCAGAGCCAGCTTTCAGGGTCCCAGGCTGGTTCAATCTTTGCTTCAAAAACCCCAGACAACTCACCATGGCCCTCACATCTGCCCTCCTTTGAAGCACAGAGGGGAAGTTGGCAACAGACCTACAGAAACCTAACGTTTGCCCAGTTTTATGTCTTCCACAGCCAAGGCATTTGCATTTTACCCTTGAATATTTTTTTTTCAGATGGGTCCACTCCTCTCCATAAATATCACTCTTGCCTTCATTGTCTCCTTTGTGGACATGATTCTGAGATTAGGCAGAACTCATCCCCAGTGTATGTCATTCTGCTGCTGTCAGTATCAAAATAAGAGCTATGATCGTCACATTACATCTCACAGAGTTGGGGGCACTGGGAAATGGTGAATAGACAGGGCTATGAGACAGGGCTAATAGAAATGGTAAATACACAATGCATCCTACATGGAGCCCTTTGCCAAACATTGACTATTCGGAGGAAGATTCTGAGAGTTCTATATAATCTTGGACTGCTCAGAGACCAGCGGTGTTGCTGGCCTTGGTTCTGAAATGGAGATTTCATCTTCTCTGGCAAAGTCATAAATGGGTACCCCATGGCTACATGCGCAGCCTGCACATACTTCAGATTGTAATGTCATTGGGGTTGTTTGCTCAGAGAGCTCTCCACTGTTGTTTTACTCCCCACCCCCATTCCCCAGTGTCATGTGTAATCTCTTCTTCACAGTAGGTGCTCACTAAAGGTTAATGAATGTGCACTTCCAGATTCCAACATTTTCATAGTACAGATCTGTACAGAAACTGTGACACAGGAATGATAACAATATCTTTCAGATCACGCACTAAGAGCTTTTCCAAGTCTGCTTCAAATGAAGACTCTTCCATGGAGATGGCTGTGATTTCTCCCAAAATGAAATAGAATTTTTCTCCCCTGGATTCCCTTAACTCCTCTTCTAGAATAAGTGGAGTCATAAAAAGAAGTCCCTAAGACTCCTATATCATTTCTCCTGAATTTTAACAATCCAGGAGTCATGGTCTACATTACACACTTACTAAAGACTAAAACACAACGTTTCCATGCATATAGAGATAAGAAATGGCACAGAGAGAACCGACACTTGGTATCCTGTGCCTTCCTGAGATACCACACCTTCCTCCACTGAAGAAAATTCTCTCCCTCTCTTTCCCATGCAAATGGCTGAGGCTGGGTGGAATTGCTTCCCAAAGACAGTTTATCTTAGCTGGATCCCAGTGGCTTATGCCTCGCTACTCAGGTGACTGAGATCCAGAGCCCAAGGGAAGAAAAGCCTGAGACCCTCCTCCAATTAACCATCAAAAATTAAAATAATACAGAATGAGGAGAACACAGCTGAAATCAGGAAAGCAACTCCTTTTGTAAATAGCACCACAAAAATTAAAATACCTAGGAGTTAACTAAAGAAGTGAAGGACCTCTATGATGAAAACTTTAAAAACCTGAAAAAGGAAATCAAAGCAGAACTTAGAAAGTGGAAAAACCTGTCATGCTCCTGGATCGGAAGAATCAACATCATGAAAATGGCAATACTTCCCAATGCGATACCTATCAATATTCCAACCTCATTCTTCGAGGAATTAGAAGAGGCAATCCAAAAATTCATATGGAACAATAAAAGGCCCCAAATAGCAAAAACGATCCTTAATAGAAAGAGCAGTGCTGGAGGAATATCAATACCAAATTTCAAGCTCTACTACAAAGCCATAGTAATCAAAGTAGCTTGGTACTGGCACAAGAACAGACCTGAAGACCAATGGAATAGAACTGAAAACCCAGAAATGAACCCACATACCTATAGTCATCTAATCTGCAATAAGAGAGCTAAAAAATAGAATGGAAGAAAGACAGCTTCTTCAGTAAATGATGCTGGTTAGTCACTTGTAGAAAACTAAAGCTAGATCCTTATATATTACCCTGCACCAGAATCAACTCAAATGGACCCTGAAAACATTACAGGACAGAATAGGAGAAACCCCAGGTCTCCTTGGCACAGCAGAAATTTTCTTAATAGAGACCCAGAAACACAACAAATCAAAGAAAGGTTGGACAAATGGGATTGCATGAAGCTGCAGAGCTTCTGCATGGCAAAGGACATAGCTAGCAAGATCAATAGAAAACCCACGGATTAGGAGAAGATCTTCACTAGCCATACAACGGACAAGGGTCTCATATCTAAAATATACCTGGAACTCAAAAAATTAAATTCCCCAACAACATATCCTCAAAGAAACAATTGCCCAATAAATAAGTGGGCTAAATTCTCTGAAGAGGAAAGAAGGATGGCCACTAGACACATGCAGAAATGCTCAACCTCTCTAGCCATAAAAGAAATGCAAATCAAAACAACATTGAGATTCCACCTCATCCCAGTTAGATCAAGAACTCTAATAACAACAGATGCTGGAGGGGATGTGGACAGAAGGGAACTTTACTGCATTGTTGGTGGGAGTGTAAACTTGTTTAACCACTTTGGAAAGTAGGATGGAGGTTCCACATAGAGCTCCCCTATGACCCAGAAATCCCACTTTTGGGCATTTACCCAAATGATCACAAACAAGGCCATACTAAAGGTACCAGCACAACTATATTTATCACAGCATTATTCACCATAGATAAGATATGGAGCCAACCCAGATACCCCTCAGTAGATGAATGGATCAAGAAAATGTGAGATTGAGATACACACACACACACACACACACACACACACACACACACACACACACACACACAATGGAACTCTATGCCTTCATCAGAGAGAATGACATTGCCACATTTGTTAGGAAATGAGAAGAATTGAAAAAAATTATATTAAGTGAAGTAAGCCAGGCCCAAAGAAACATAGGTCCCATGGTTTCCCTTATTTGCAATAACTAGTACATGTGTAGGAAAAGCAGAAAAGGCCAAAAGCTATGTACATATGACAGATAAGATGATGTTAAGTGAAATGAACCCCAAGATAGGAACACAAATATCTTTTTTTCTTTCTTGCCATTGTTTCTAACATGTTTATAATGTACCATGTGATTTTTTTGTATGTTCCTCCCCCACGGTATAACCCTTATTTTCATTGTATTTGATGTCGGTGTCCTGCATCTTGTATATACAGTTCTCTAACTCGGGGAGTTGAAGGCAAAAAACAAAATGCTTAAATAGGGATACAGGTTGACCTATTGTAACGATGAGATGTACCAAACAAACTTTACAACTTTGGTGGTTGGCGGGGGGGGGGGGGTAGTTGTGGAGTTAGGAGGAGGGAAGGGATGGTAGGGGGAAACCAAAGGAGGAGGCAACAATGCTCAATAGGAAATGTACTCATTACCTTGCTCATGTAACTGTAACCACTCTGGTATAGGATTTTTACAATAAAAAATGTATAAAAATAATAATAAGGTTGGCAAAGCAACAGCAGTGAGCAAGAAAGCCAAGCAAGAGCAAGAGGCCCTGAATTTAAACCCAATACTGGCAAAGAAAAATTTAATTTCAATTAATAAAATAGTAGAGCTAATAAAATTAAGAAATAAATAGGTTATCTTCTATGTTGAATGAGATGAGGCAAGCTCAGAAAGTCAAATGCCACATGTTCTCATTTCTGGAGCCTGAACCTAAAATGGTGGTGATGGAAAGGAAGGAAGAGTGGGGAGAGACGAGAAGAGCAGGGGGAGGTGGAGGGGGAATCCGAGGAACAGGAGGAGGTAGAGGGAAGTGGACTGTTAGTGGGAGAAAATCAGCATGGAATATAGAGTCAGGGGAAAGCAATACACACTGAGTGCTAAGGAGAATTCATAAATATATGTGTATGTATGTGTGTGTATGAAGAAAACTCATTGTCTGACTTATGAAATGAAAGTCTCTATATATATCACCTTTATCATAACAATAAAATAGATACAAAAGAGAAAGCATAAGTAAGCCACTGAGTACTGTTTGAAAAAAAAGATAGAAGAGGGAGAAAGGAGAGGAACAGAAATATAATGGTGGTGCATGTTCAAAGAACATTGTGCGCATGTGTGTACGGTGTTATCACCATGAAAACCCCCTCCTCTTATTAAAGCATACTAATTCAAAAGTAATTTAAAAAAAAAAAAAAAGATAGGTCATCTTAGAAAGCCAGCATACTAATGTGCTTTTAGCTAATAGGTTACTCTGGACAGGTGATAATGATGAGATTTCAGCATGGAGAAAATTTGGGAGGTGAAATGAGAGGACAGGTCGTGATCCCATAATTCACTGGGCCTTCCCTATAGCTCGGCTTTACAGGAAGCAGAATTAAGGTGGCTCTTAAGGACTCTGGATGATGGAGAGTCAGAGCTATAATGGGATAAATTAGCAGGTCCTCTTAAGAGGAAACAACCATCATTATTGACCTTGGTGAGTGCTCAGCTCAGGAATCCTGAATCAAATGCACAAATGATGAGGAAACCTGATTCCTCACCTTAGAACAGCCCTCTGTCACCCCCACCTTCTACTGTCAATCTTTTTCCTCCTGCTTTTTCCTCCCTCCACAGCTCCCGGATGCTGTCCCAATTCTAGAAATCAAGGCTCTGCCTGCACATCAGCTGCCTTTAGCATCAGCTGCTCTGACATTCCTGCGGCTGCTGTGCCCTTGGCACATCCCAGTCTGTCTAATGAAGCCTTACCTAAGAAATACCCCTCACCTTTCCCATCTCTGATAAAGCACCTATTTTTAAGTCACAGTTGGATTCTCTGCTCTTGTGGAAAATCTTCGTTCGGTACCACCGACCCAACGGTGAAGCTAAATTCATTTGTATGATTATTCAGTTAGTCATCAAAGTATCGCTCCCCAGCCCCAATGATATGGAAAGTTCCAGAAGCAGGAGCCTCTGTACATTCATTACACTATGGCACCTGACACACAGAGGGCACTTAGAAAATATCTGAGGACAGGACAGGAGACAGAGAAGACCAGAAGTCAGAGCTCTCCACCCTACCTGGAAATACACATGCCCCCGCCTTAGGTTACTCTTCTCAATGCCTAACCCTGTCACTTCCTTTTCTCATGACAGTGGGGACACTATCCACACATGATGGGAATGAGTGGTATTCTCATCTCCTCAGCACCATCAACTGGAACCACTCCTACCTAGCTCATCTCCCTGCCCAGTGAGCTCCAGGTTCCAAGCGAGTCCATCATGCCTTATTTTCCCTAGACTTGACAGCCTAACCATCAGGCTCTAAAGCAAGGGTGTTTCCAAAGAGCAAATTCGCTTGTGGTAAGAAATTCATCTGAGAAAATTAGTCTGTGACCCTGGAGCACTTATTTTTCTGAGTCTCAGAGGCCTATCACTTTGACTTCACAAAGTCAAAATAGAAATACCTCCTTCATGTGGCTTTTCCGGGAATTGCACCGTTTAACAGCTGCTCGGCACCATTCAAACAGGTTCTAACTAAACACCGGTTCTTTCTTTCCCTATGTGGCCACTCTGACCTTTGGGTTCCATCTGGAGGCTAATAAAAGCCATAGCAGTAAAGGAATCGGTGAGAAAAGAACTGAGGGTCAAGTTCCAACTCCTCCATATGTCCATTATATGATCTCCCTCACCTTCTGCCTCAGTTTGACTCCATAAGCAGGCTTATAACAGAACCAATCTCCCAGGATTGTTGAACAACACAATGAGATAACATAAATCAATCCCCTCACTTATGGCTCTGCACATAAATCGCCAATAAACACAGGCAATTATTGCTGCTGCCCTTATTTACTGTCAAAACGCTATCAAGGCCCAGAACTGGAATGCACCAGGCAGCAGTAAACAGGAGCTGCATGGCTGCCTACCCTCTTAGCAGAAGCTAGCTTAGGCTGCAAGAGCCCAGAGACTTCATGCTGGGTCAGCTTCTACATAAATCTGTGAGTCTGCCTCCACTGTCTAAATCTGTTCTGCCTTTCTATCACCTGAATGCATACTGGCTCTAGGGAGAAAAATATATAAACCATGGGACCTTCTTTTGTATGCACCTGGCCTTACTGTCTTTGACTTTAAAACATCCTCCAGCCCCTACTGTCCAGAATTCGTAGGGGCCCAAGGACCAGGAGATAGAGAGAACAGATCCTGAGAGTTGACTACCCTACCACAAAGCAGCCGCTGGCTTCTACTTTTGCTCTGGAGAGAAGTGTGTTACAGAGAACTCTCCGCGTGGCTTTTGATGGTGAGAATCCAGGAAGCCTGATTGCAGCCAGGCAGGTAGAAGGAGGCAAGATGCAGTTCCCCTGCCACCAGCCAAGCTCTTGGATTACTGAAGATTTGTGGGGTTTTCTCCCTGTCTATCACATTAAGAAGGCATTATGAGAAGACAAAGCTTTTAGCTGCAATTCAGTGATCAGATGGTTTTTTAAAAAAATTACTTCATTCCTCTCTCATGTGATCTCAGGGAATTTAGAAGGAAGTTTATTGCTCAGAGAAATTGAGGATTCAAAATAAGATGTCTCTGCTGGAAGGCTCCATCAGCCCCCTACTCTCCTATATGATAGAGAAGCCCAGAGAGAAATAGTTACTTGCTCGGTGGCACACAGTACAATGATGACAGAGTCATATCTAGAATCAGGCTAGGGATTTTGAGCAGAAAGCCCTTGAGATCTTTGGTCGTTCGTGAGATCAGGGGACGACGCCCAGGTGCATCTGCAAGGCAGTGGAAAATGTAACTGTTGTACTTGGAATGAGAGGTGTCCCCCACAGGCTCATGAGCTGCATGCTTGGATTCCCAATTGGTAGCACTATTTGGGGAGGTGGTAGAAGCTGCTGGAGGTGAGGCTCAGCTGGAAGAACTAGGTGTGTTGGAGCATAACTCTGCAGGGAACATCTTGCCATGGTTTGGACTGCCATGATGTGGACAGCCTCCTTCATATACTCCTGTAGCCACAATGCTCCCTCTACCCAAATACATCAAGCCAAAGAGCCATGAACGGAACCCTCTGAAATGGCTGCTGGCCCCCAGTGGCTCACACCTGTAATCCTAGCCACTCAGGAGGCTGAGATCTAAGGATAGTAGTTTTGAAATTAGCCCAGGTAGATAAAGTGAAGCAATTGGAGTCCCCAGCCTCCAACCAAATGTATGAGGTTTAGCTAGGGATGATGAATGCTAGGGGAAAATAAAATTAGGGATGATGAATGCTAGGGGAAAATAATTTTCCATACTTAGAATAAAGCAGAAAAAAATCTAAGCACAAGACAGGACCTAAGGCCCAGGAGATGCCGGGTGTGTCCGTTTTCTTATTTGACAAAGAGGATACTTTGATCACCTCTTCTGTCCTAGGCTTATGTTGAGATTTCGAGGACATGGAATGTGCAATGTGAAGAGTATTTCTGCAGTGTCTGTAACACTCAACACACTTCTCACTGGCTCCACGAGAAGACATCAGGTAAAAGCTTCGTAGGTAAGTTAAGACCTGACTGGGGAATGCCATGAGACAATGCCTAAGGGTGTTTTAAGAAGGGAGAAGTACAAAAAGCCTGGTATTTAACTCCACAAAGTCAGAGAGGAGCTCAGAGGGGAGCAGAGTGAAGGCAGTATCTGAGGCCACGCCATCGATGGACAGGGACACTGTCTTAGAAACAAGACCTGAGATATACATTCAAGAGTCTCAAAACCTCGTGAGAATATGCTAGGATCAGATCTATACTTGTGATCATTCTTCTTCATTCTGCATAGGAGTTTTCTATGCACCAGGCAGCCTGCTAGATCCTGGGAGATAGAGAAGAATCACAGAGTTTCTGCCTTCAAGAAGCTCACAGTACCTATGCAAAGGATGAAGTTTAACAGGAAGAATTCCAGGCTCTGTGGATAAAGCCTTCAGAGGCAGACAAAGGTGAAGATAACTATTTAGGGAACTCAGATGGCTTAAGAATAAGCTTTGAGTCCTCCACCATTACCCAGAACCACAGGAGCCAACTGGCTTGCAGAGAGCAAAAGAAACATAGAACATATGAGATAAAAGGAAGTCATAAACCTGGGCCACAGCCACTGAACAAGTTGTGGAAACAACTACAATAGTCATGAGTCTTTCTCATTTCAAATGAGATGAGATGATAGATAAATAAGAGATAGATGGATAGATAGATAGTAGGTAGATCGATTATAGATTGATAGATTGATAAAGATGATTGATGGGAAAGTAAATATTAATAAATAGTAGTGGTAAATAGATGGCAGAAAGATAAAAGATAGACAATAGGTAGACAGATGGTTGATATGATAGTTAGAGGATAGACAGTAGATAGATTAGAGCTAGATGGATAGATAGTAAGTAGGTAGGTAGGCAGACAGACAGACAGACAGACAGATAGATAAGATAGATAGATAGATAGATAGATAGATAGATAGATAGATAGATAGATAGATAGATAGATAGATAGATAGATAGGGTAGGTAGGTAGATAGATGATAGATATAGGTTGTTGATATAAATGATGGATGATGAATAGATGATTGACAGAGTTACAGATGTTGGATATAGATAGATACAGAGAGAGAGACAGACAGACAGAGAGAGAGAGAGAGAGAGAGAGAGAGAGAGAGAGAGAGAGAGATGGACTTCAGCTTAACCAGAGCAAGTATGTGGGCTTTGTGTTGTATTGACCAAAGAGCAAACTAGGCTTCCTAAAAACTGCCCGGAGAGCTCTGAGGTGTACTGACCACTAGAGGAACTTTGCACTGCGCTTTGGGAGATGAGAGGGGGAAACAGCAGTAGGTATTTCTGCACTCTGAAGGTGGTGTGAGCCCAGGTGCTATTACAGCTCACCCTCATCACTGTGGCTGCCACACTCGGACGACCCAGCAGCCGCTGCTCTAATTCCCTGTGGACCTCCTCCTTCAGTGACTCACAGTCCTGGGCCCAGGCCTGCAACTCCATGGCAAAGCTGCCAGCTCCTCAGCCTGCGCAAGGATGCCCCGGCTCTCCCTTCCCATCCATCTCTCCTCCCTACTGTCCTTCGGCTCGCTTCAGCCTCACACAGACTTCAAGGGGTGCCTATAATTGTGTGAGGTCGAGCTTCCAGAATCAATGTCTTATCTATGTAATTCTCAGGCTTTCTGCCTCTGATCAAGCCCTAAGGGTGATGCCTTTCTCCTTCTTTGTCCCCCCCATATACTAGCCTTCTTTCTACCCCAGAGCAAGCAAAACATTTTCCCACGAAGGGTATTTATACCCACAATGCCCTGCCTCAAACAGTCTCTCAGACTTCTTCATGATTGGTGCCTTCTCATCAAACATTCTTGGCCCAAATGTCACCTCAGCCACGTGGCTCTCCCTGATCACAGCATCTTCAACGAATGTCTAATCACGCTCAATCACATGATGCCGTTTTATTGTTGCCATAGCATGGATCGCCCTATCAAATTATTTTTCTGTTTGTGCAGATACAAGTTATCTGTCTCTGGAAGCTTTATTATGAAGGTATAGATATCACCAATCTTATTAACTCCGGTCCCGGCATGCTCAGTGGAAACAATGGGACAATCATACTTGCCAAATGAATGAGTGATATTACTCTAACTGCTTATCTCTTGGACTCTCGGAGCCCTGAGCTGTCTGTGGCTTCCCAGCCTGCCTATGAGAAGGGCGAGGAGCTGGTTCTCAGAACACTGGCCACCTCCTGGAAATACACTGCTAGGAGCCCCTGGAGCATGTTAGGTCTGCAGCTGCAAGCACCAGGACAGAATCAGACCTCTACAACCCCTGGATGTCAGAAGGATATTTTCACTGTGTGGAAAAGATGCCAAACTCTCCCTCCACTAAAAGCATCATTGTCTGTGTGTCTTCATCTTAAAAAAAAAAAAAAAAGCATTTGCACAGCCTCCGTGTCTAGTAATTCTTATTTCTGGGCCTTGTGCCTTGCTATCCACCCACAGAGCTAGTGATGAACCCCCAGCCTCTGCAGTGCCACTGAATCACAGCAACACTGGCATCCAATTGATTTCCTCGCTCCTGCCTTACAGACAAGGATGAAAGGAAACACCATTTCCATCTAGCCTAGAGGGAAAGGGGGAAATGAGGAGGAATTTTCTAGAAGAAAACACCGTCATTCTACACTTTAATAATATCCAAATAGGAGTAGGGTGCCGCTTACATATGGGTCTTAAAAAAAGATAAAAACTGAAAACAGCAACAACAGTCCTAAAGCAGAGGTATGGCTGAAAGTAGAGAGGCCGGTCAGCAATAACACAATTCACTCTCAGCTCCTAATTTGGGAGGTAATGAACGCATCCCTGCTGCCCAGGCTGCATTAGGCATCTATTAGCCTTCAAAGTGGACTAAGTGGCTGCACCAGAAATGGCCTTCCTCCCTTATTCTCACGCTGCACACACGGGGTGGGTCTAATAGAGCCTGAGGGATTGCCCTGGTGATGAAGCAGAGGCCATTTGGCCAGTTTTTCAACCCAAAAACCAGAGAAAATGTCTTACAGAGACACAAAAGGAAACAAAAACAGGATTTCTGTGGACATTTTCTGCGTTGAGAAAGAAAGTCTCTGAGCCTTCTTCTCAGAGCTGATCTTGCCCTCCACAATTCTCTTCTTCCTTCTTTTCTTTCCTTCCTTCCTTGCTTCCTTCCTTCCTTCTTTTTCCCACTAACTAATCACGTGTTAAGCATTAGTGCTTAGCTGCATCCTGTCCTTTCCTGCAGATAAAGAGACAGGCACTCAACTGTCAGTTCCATTCCACTGCCTCAGGTCCTGAGCTGGAGGAAATGCCCAAAGGTACCAGGGTCTGGGGTGTCATATCCATCCACTGTTGGGGGAAGAGAATAGAAATGTCAGGAAGGGTCTCACTGACTAAGTCTGCTCAGCCAGCACTTACAAGAAGAGCCAATGTTTATTGAAGAGATAGAAATAATCCTTAGTACCGAGGAGACAGTGCATTCTCATGGTCAGAGGCAGAGCTGGCACAATCTAACGCAGCTAGTGGCGTCCCATTGCTCCTTATCTAAGCCTCAACCCTTACCATGGAAGATCGGGTTTCCCTAAGTAGGACCATGTCTGAGCATTCTGCACAGGCTCTGGCCGCACTTGCTTTAAGCTCCATATAACTTCTAAATCATGCTCTTGTTTTCTCTGAGCCCCTTCTGTCTCCAAACTCTTCCCTGCTTAATCTCCCTTTTTGCCTTTCAGCTGTTAGAACCTTTCTCAATAAGGCCTTCTACCTTGGGTTGCATAGCATTTGCACTTGCACTTGAACTCCTGTCTGTCTGGAACCTCACAGTATGGTCGTACTTGGAAATAGGGTCTTTGAAGATGTAACTAAGTCAAAAAATGCAATCCTAATGAATGAGGGCAGGCTCTAAATCCAATGACTAATGTCTTTATTGAAAAGGGACAGGACATACAGATACATGGAGACAGAGAACACATGACATCACAATCAGAGATTTGAGGGTTGCAGCGACAAAGCAAGAGATGGGAAATATTGCTGGCAATGCTAAAAGCTGGCATATGTAAATCCCCTGGAGAGCCAGCCTGACCTGCTGGACTAAGGAGATGGGCCTTAAGCTGAGGACTGAGGGTATGCCACTGGGCCATTTTAGATGGAGCTGCACCTGCCTCTTATCTGTCCTGCTAGCCCTTGACCTTGTTGGATAAGGGCTGAGCGCTCCCCTCAGGAAACATGGCTCTGCTCACCTCTTGACTTTGGATATCTAGCCTTTGGGACTATGAGAGAAGAATACATTCTAGATATCTTAATCTACCAACATTGTAGTAGCCTGTCACATCTTCCTTAGAAATTGAAATACATATACCTTCCCTGATCCATGTTCTGCCACCCCATCCACAAATACCTTACTGCTGTGTTGCACAGCATGGCTTCAGTCTCCTGGAAAATCTCTTGGGTATAACTTGGCATTGGTACATAGGTCACACTTGGGTACTGGTGTTATTGGTGTTTGTCTGCTTTACTAGGTTTTCAACTCTACTTTCTAAGGCAACTTGTTTCTTTCTTTCCTTCTTTATTCATGGCAGTACTGAGGTTTGGACTCAGAGACCTCGCTTGCTCAGCTAGCTTGCTCATCACTGGTACTCTATCACTTTAGCTTTAACTCCAGCCATGCTTTTTGGTGATTATTTTAGAGAGGAAGTCTCACAAACTTCAGGCTGGCATTAAATGCTGATCCTCCAGATCTCAGCCTTCTCAATAGCTAGGATAGCAGGTATGAGCCACTAACACCCCATGAGATTTATGTTCCATAACATTTAAACCATCAGTGTTTAAATTGATATGAGCATTCAACAAATGTGACTCAATTAATTCAGTAACATATTGCATATAAAAGCAAAAGTTCCAAAAGGGGCTGGGAAGGTGGCTCAGTGGTAGAGAGCTTGCCTTGCATGCCTGAGGCCCTGGGTTCGATTCCTCAGCACCACATAAGCAAAAAGAAAAAAGCCGGAAGTGGTACTGTGGCTCAAGTGGTAGAGCGCTAGCCTTGATCTGAAGAGCTGAGGGACAGCGCCCAGGCCCAGAGTTCAGGCCCCACGACGGGACCCCCCCCCCAAAAAAAAGAAAGTTCCAAAAGCCGGGTGTCAGTGGCTCATGCCTGTAATCCTAGCTACTCAGGAGGCTGAGATCTGAGGATCAAGGTTCAAAGCCAGCCCAGGCAGGAAAGTCCGTGAGACTCTTATCTCCAATAAATTACCAGAAAACTGAAAGTGGTATTGTGGCTCAAATGGTAGGACACTCGCCTTGAGCTGAAGAGCACAGGGACAGAGCCCAAGCCCAGAGTTCAAGCCCCGTGACCAACGAAAGAAAGATAGAAAGATAGAAAGAAAGAAAGAAAGAAAGAAAGAAAGAAAGAAAGAAAGAAAGAAAGAAAGAAAGAAAGAAAGAAAGAAAGAAAGAAAGAAAGAAAAAGTTCCAAAAGAATGGAAGAGAAAGCCAGATACCAGTGGCTCATACCTATAATCCTAGCTACTCAGGAGATTGAACTATGAGGACTGTGGTTCGAAGCCACGCCACGCAAAAAAAAGTCCCATGAGACTCTTATCTCCAATTAACTACTCAGAAGCAGGAAGTAGCACTGTGGCTCAAGTGGTAGAGCGCTAGCTTTGAGGACAAATAGTCTTAGGGACAGCGCCCAGGCCCTGAGTTCAAGCCCCACAACCAACAACAACAACAAAAAGAATGGAAAAGAAAGGAAATAACATGAGTAGAAGAGAAAACTGGTAGTGTAGAAGTCAACAGAGGAAGCTCTGAGCCATATTGGAATTTGAGTTGAATCTTGGGAGTGGGAATGAATTTTAAACCAAACACCCCAAACTAGTTGTTTTCCAACCATGTCACACATATCTTTTGACCCAGAGTGGTAGATGTATCTTTGATCACAACCTGGTTCAGGTGTTTATGTGTGGACACCATAGAAAGCACAGATTTATGAAGTGACTTTTATTTCTACTCTATGAATGTATCTTGGTATTTCCTATTCTCCTCTGTACTGAGCTGTGCTCTGCCTTTCCTCTCTTCCTAGGCCTTCCTTTTCCTCTCCCTCTGCTGCACCTAAGATAGGAATCATTCAATTAATCTCAAAGAAAACTAATGGGCTGTGGCTGTCAAAAGCTCCACCAGGGTAGAAAGATCAGAGCTGGTGGTTGTTTGTGGTGCCAGGTCTGAACTCAGAGACTCGAGATTCTCCTTTTGAGTTCTACCACTTGAGCCATGCCTCCAGGCCAGCTTTCTGTTGGTTAATAGGAGATGAAGTTGTGTAGACTTTTCTGTTTTGTCCGGCTTTGAACCACAACTCCTTTGGATCTCAGCTGCCTCACAGGAGTGAACCACTGGCACCCACATCTATTTTATTCATACTTCTATCTTTGGAACCTAGCATAGTCCCAGACTATAGTTGGTTCTTGTTAAACTCTGTTGAAGACATGAACAAACAAATATGACTAATTATCGAGCTTCATTTTGCTGTTCTTTTTTTGTGTCTAAAGCTATAAGAGTGTTGCTTTTCTTGAAGCCTTTCAAAATCTATGTCTTGGAGACTAAAATGGATTGAATCTTATTGTGTTCAGTGTTCCCTCCTATGCCCTTGGCACTCAATCATTTCTATGAACTAAAATGCAAATGTAACCATTTAGCTGCTTTATTTAAAAATGTTCAGTCTCTTTAGCTTGATTTTCCAAATCATATCTTCCTAGCACATACCACATGTATGAAAGCAGACATTATTTACAAGTTTGTGTTCTAGTCTCACAAGGAGCTCTTCCTTTATCTCTCTGAATTCAACTATACCACATCATTGATCATTCCCCATAAATATGCCAAGACATCCTTCCACAACCGCATGCCTCTTCCACAGGTGTCTGCTCTACTTGGGAATTAAGAAAATCCCTTTATATATCTCCCTCAGTTGAAATACTAGATTCTATATTTATTAATAAACTAAGTTCAAAGTAGAGCCACCCTCTCAGCCAATGTTACTGGGCACACATAACTCTGTATATATTTTCACACTTGGAACTCATATAGATCGTTCCTTAAATTGCCTTTTAATTATGTTTTGCTGGGTAGATTCTCCCTCATTCTGAGCTCCTTGAGGACATACATGAATAAAATGTTACTAATCTTCATCTTGTATCTCAGGCCCTGAGCACACAGCAAGTGTAGAAGGAAGAATGAGAAATGGGAGGGCAGAAGAGAGGAAAGGATTCAAATAAAGATCCCTCATTTCCTTATCACTCCCTTGTTCTTTGTCCATTGCGGTCAAATTCAGAATCTGTCTCCTTTATTGCTTATCCCAGCTCCCGAAAAGTGAAATGATTATTATTATGCTTAAACAAAATTGTCAGTTGATGTGTTTTTGTATTTTTACAGAGTTAGACCTTCAGCAGATGTCTGCCTGGTTGAAATTCTTACTGATCCAAGATCTTTTCTTGGAAAAATTTGAAATCTAGCTAGAAGAAAAGCATCCTCTGTTATTTCAAATCTAAAAATCTCTAACCTTCTATCCTTCCTTTTCCATCAAAAAGGTAGTTGGATGACTTGATTTCATTATCATGAACTTCTTTAGGAACATCTCATTCCCATTCTAGCAGGACAGCATGCACTGTCTTTTAGCTTTCCTTCATCCTGATAGTCTATTTAAGCCCATCTGAAATTCTCCCAGCTCCCTGCCTTTCCCTACTCTCCAACCTTGCACCTATTCGACTCACATTATTCTATTCATTCTCCATGTCTCTATTTGGCTAAATGTGCTCCCTCCAGACCCTAGACCCCAGCTCTCACTAAAAAATCTCCTTGTTGTCAATTCTTTCACTTGATGAGTAGCTATTTTAGGTCTATATTGTTCTTGGTACAAAAGAGACAGAAGCAAGATGCATCCCTTGCATTTTAAGAGGATAAAGTCTTATCCAAAGGGGCAGCTAATAATCTCTTGTGATATGGTCCAGTTGTGGAAAGGAGATGGGCAGAAAACCCTGCAAAGAGAAAATCTCAGGCAAGATATTCAATAGAAAAGCAAGAGCCTGGTCCACCATGGGTCCCATGAGCATCCTTTGTACTGCTATAAACATGGAAGCTGTGTCTCTGAGAAAGCACAACATTGGTCAGGAAATTGTGTTACAATGATTGTTTCTTTAGGAAAGAAAGAAATGTGGAGAACTTCAGACCCAAAACAATAAAGCTGTTTTTCCTCTATAGATTTTAGAAAGGAAAGTGTTTTTAATAGCTCAAAGTTGCTTTTAGTATTGCAAGCCCAAAATAATACATTGGTTTTTTGTTCTTTTTTTTTTTTAAACTGTTTAAAAGCCAAAGCTCAGTGCAGTTTTGCTTACCCTGCAATTCATGAGAAGTCTTTCTTATAACCCTTGGTCATGATCTTGCAGTATTTCATGTTGCTTTATACCTGACTAAACTTAAAAGGCAAAGGTCAAACAGATTTTTTAAAAATGGGAGAGGAGAGTCTGTAATTTTTCTATGTAGTCATCATTTCTAATTGTGCTATAAGCAGTGTGAGTCTACATAACACAAATAGTATGATTAATTAGTTGAGAGTTCTGTGGTCAGGTTTCATCTTAATGATGACTAGTAGGTAAGAAGAGTCGAGTTCAGTCAGAACAATAGCACCCTGCTTCCACTTGCAGGTTTGGGGTGTCTCCACTCTGCTGTCCAGGATCTGGACAGGAGGAAGTTGTATTCCACCAACCAACCTGGTAGGTGAACTCTATGAAGACAAGCTACCTCCTCACATTTCATGCTCAGTCCTAGATTCTACCCTTCTGAAGCCCCAAGTTTATGGAAGTCTACAGCCCTCCTCTGGCTCAGATTAGCTCTTGAACTCTACTATTCCTACCACTGATCCCGAGCTCCTTCCATCAAGAGTCACAATCCTGTGTCTTGTGGGTCTTCCATCTTTTCACAAGACATCAAATTTAATGGATTCTATTGACAAATACCAAGCCATTGAAGCCTGTGCCAACTTTCCCCATCCTTTGTGGAAGAGGTGGGTAGAAACTGCAGAGTTTGGCTGATCCTGGTAAGATGCACAGTCACTGCCTGTCTTCTCTTCCACCCTATTCTCAGCATCACCATGCCACCCTATCTACATCCGTGAAGCTCAGAACACTCCCAGACATCCTTTGCATTCCCACCCCTCACCTCTTCTTCTGCTGGACCAGTAATCACAAGACTTCTTGAACCTTTCCCATTATTGTTCCTTAAGCATCGGTTTACAGCAGCTATCTCAGCTTCTTCAATGGGCACAGCCTCAGAACCACTAGTGTCCCAGCTTCAAAGATCTGCCCCCCCACCTCGCTCTTCTACACTACATTCTTTTGCTAACCAGCTCCATGATGCTGAGTTTAGTTCTTCTCTGTTTCTCCTTCATCCCTCCATTTCTACCTATTTGATTGGATTATGTGTCTCTTACCACTTCATCCCCACTAACAAGAAGATATAAGAGCACAAAGTAATCCCTGTAACCCTTTCACCTGCTCCCCAGTGGGCCACCCAGTTGATGCTTATAGAACCTATCATTGAGGAGTGCCTTCGGGCAGAAAGACAAATGTAACTCATTCCCCAGGGGCCACTGGAGGTCTGTCTATAACACCCAGGCAGAAAAATAAGTGACAATTGTTTGTGGCACCTCTCAAAACTTCCCTTCTCCTAACTGCTAAAACAAATCTGATTTCTCAACTTTTCTGCCACCTGGATGCTGGCAGGGCAAAGGTGCATGGGGGCATGTACTTTTGAAAGAAAGACTGGCCTAGCCAGTCTCTTCCTAGTACTTGCTATCCCTCATTCAGCTGGTAATGCAGCATTTGCCAGATTTATTGAATCAGTCAACAGTTCGAATACTGTCACAACTTATAGGTTCAAAGAAATATCAAGGGGGTATGGGCTTGAAAGTAATAAAGTACAATATTTGTCTTTGCTTGGAATTGTATTCAGTGCTCTTACTTATTTGATTCAGATACAATTCAAAGAACTTGAGACTCCATGGCTGATCTAAATCTTTTTTCTGTCATAGATCCATGGAAAATAAGTTGAACTTATATTAATATTTACCAGCAATTAAATTTGAATAATAAAAGTGTTGTAGTTGTAAGAAAATACATACACAAAAAACAATGACATTAATGTTAGGGTCAAATGGTATGGCAAGATACAGCTTAAAAGTATCTTCTCACATAATATATTAAGACAATAGTATAAATGTACTTCACTTCTTGTGTGAAAAACAATGATCATAAATAATCTTATCCCTCCAAAATTGTGTGAGTAGGTTCATCAAGCCCTAAGCTCATAAATTTACATTTTCCTTGCTAATCTTCTTGGGGTACTGTTAATCTAAGGTCAGGAAACGGAGAGAGATTTTGGAATAAAAGAGGCTCCTCTTCCTCTTTGGAGCTGTAAGGAATAGAGACACGCAGGGAGGAACAGAATGGTCCTGGTGGCTGAAGAAGCCAGTACTTGGACAGATGGGGACAGGTAGGTATAAGTGCCACCACTGAGCCTCTGTATTTACAGGAACTCTTGGTTGGAGA
The DNA here is from genome assembly GCF_024711535.1 of Dipodomys merriami. Lineage (NCBI taxonomy): Eukaryota > Metazoa > Chordata > Mammalia > Rodentia > Heteromyidae > Dipodomys > Dipodomys merriami. Next base: position 3,821,912 of record NW_027206590.1, read on the forward strand.
TGGTACCAGCAATGGAAGTACAAAGTGGCTAGTTGCTGAAGTCAGGATGGTGCAATCCCTGTTCTTTCTCCACATTTCTTCCTACAGACAGTCCAGAAGAGTGATCATGATTGACATTCTGACAAGATGAGAGTAGTCTTCTCCCAGACATCAGGGAGGGGTAGTCAAGATAAAGCCAGTGGAAGCTATAGGGTCTTTCTCTTTTCCTGAGACCCAACAATAGAAAAGGCAGCTAAAATGGCATAAGAAAATTAGAACCAAGTGATTAAATTTATCTTTCCATGTAGGTGCCTTCAGCCCTCTGTATTTGTGAGTTCCACATTCACAGACCGAGCCAAAACCGGACTGAAAATATTCTGAATAAATTGTGTCTGTATTGAACATGTCGACACTTTCTGCCTTGCTATTATTCCCTAAAACTACAACATGACAACTCTATTTTTAGATGGCATTTATTTTATATTAAGTAGTATGAGTAATTGAAGTTTATTTAAAATATTCATGCATAGGAGATACACAAACACTGTCATTTTAATATCAGGGACTTAAGCATCTGTGGATGCTGCTATCTATATGGGATCCTGAAACCAATCTTCTGTGAACCAAGGGAATGATTCAGCTACACCACATAAAAAGTTCAGAATGGCTTCAGGGGGCCATTTGGGTGAGAAATAATTTCTAACATGTACTATAGTTGGGTTCTCATTCTAGAGCAATGTTTTAGAATGATGTCAGCAAGAAGGCAGGATAGGATGTTTCTAGCCCTCTTTCTTGACAGGAATATCAATTTTACAACCATCCATAGGATAAAATACTTTCCAACAGGCTCTAGAATACAATAGCCAGGTAGAGCACAATATTAACAAGGGAAACCATACTGAAAAGGAGAGGAAGGACAGGACAAACTATCTGTATTACTCCAACCCATGACTATGACCATGGGTTGGAGTACCAAGAAAGATCCCCACAGATTGAGAGCTCTCCCCCACAAACAAGAAGACAAGAGAGTTCTCCCCCTCTTCCCCCACAGATCCTGATACCAGGCCTGCTCCCTGCTGGTCTGTCTCTATGGACCCAGCTGTGCTTTCTGCCCATGTACCCCTATTCTGGAAGAAGGCCTTTCCAGAAGCTCTGATAAATTGACTAGTGAGGCATTGTCTCTCTTGCAGCTAGCATTTAGATTGGAAAAGATGACTAATTCTTCCAATGTGCAGATACCAAAGAAAGTACACAAAGACCAGAAAGAATCAAGAAAATGTGGCACTGCCAGAGAAACAAAATAATGCTTGAGTACTAATCTCTAGAAATGGAGATCTATGAACTTCCTAGCAAAGAACTCAAAGTAATCTTACCAAGCTCAATGAGCTGCAATAGAATACAAGTAGATAATTAAATGATAACATATTTTATCAGAATATAAAAGAAATAAAAAGTTTCTACATGTGAATACACGCTATATAAAGTAAAGAAGACAGGATCATAAAAAAGAAACCTTAAAACTAAAAAAAAGTCTCTTGTTTCCATATCTTGGAGTTCGTTTCAGTATGTAGAGTACTTTCTATAAATATGAAGAGGCACGTAGGCATTGCACCTTTGTGATTCTCTCCTAAGAGTATCCACTTTTGGTCTCACTATATGTGAGTATCTAGAACCCTGAATAATTTGTCATATCCCCGAGCATTTTAGATCTAACTATACAACTTGTGGATGGAAATGGGAGGGAGGGACTGGGAGAGAATGAGGGAACACAGAAGACACTGTACGAAAGGAAATGTACTCATTTACCTTGACTCATGTAATTGTAATCCCTCTGTACACTGCTATAATAACAATAAGGCAAATTTAAAAAAAAAAAAATTTTAAAGCCTATAAAGAACCAAACAGAAAGTCTAGAGCTAAAGAACACATTGCTTGAAATGAAAACGTCAACAGAGACCTCTCCCCAGCTGGTCCACACAGTCATTGAGCAGTAACCTGATCCATGAGGGTTTTCACTGCATCCGCAGTTTAATCAATTGGTGACGGGTTATTAGGATGAAGAGCCTGATTGGAGGAGGTAGGTCACTGAGTTGTTCCTTGGAAGGATGCATCTCCTCTCTGGATCCTTTCTGGCTGTCTTGCTTGCTTCCTTTCTTTCCCAGTTGCCATGAGGTAAATGGCTCTTCTCCATCACACCTTCTCTGCCAGCTCAAACCTAAAGTAATAAACCCAGTTGGGGGGCTGGGAAGGTGGCTCAGTGGTAGAGCGCTTGCTTTGCATGCATGAGACCCTGGGTTCGATTCCCCAGCACCACATAAGCAAAAAGAAAAAAAGCCAGAAGCGGCGCTGTGGCTCAAGTGGTAGAGTGCTAGCCTTGAGCTGAAGAGCTGAGGGACAGCACCCAGGCCCAGAGTTCAGGCCCCACGTCCAGACCCCCAAAAAAAACAACCAGTTGGCCTTAGACTGACCACTGTGAAACTGTGAGTCAAAATAAACCTTTCCTCCTTTCCAATTGTTTCTCCCAGGTATTTAAGACATTAAAGAAAAATTGACTGATGCCGAGTGACTCATTAGGTTTAAAAGAACTGCCAGAGGATTCATCAGCAGAAACCTTGAAGACTATCAAATGCTAAGATGAAATCCACAGCAATGCAAGAAGAAAACTTGAAAAACTCGGAATATTATACCTGACAATATTATCTTTTTTTTTTTTTTTTTTTTTTTTTGTCGGTCGTTGGGCTTGAACTCTGGGCCTGGGAGCTGTCCCTCAGCTCTTCAGCTCAAGGCGAGCGCTCTACCACTTGAGCTACAGCGCCACTTCCCAATATTATCTTTAAGAAGAAAGATGAAGGCTTTTACAGACAAAAGTTGAGGACAATTGGTTATGAAGGAGAGTTTAGCTGGGTACAGTATTTTTGGTTGATAGTTGTTGGTCTTTAGGGCATGGCATACATCATTCCAGGCTCTTCTTGCTTTAATTGTCTCTGCTGAGAAATCTGAGGTGATTCTAATTGGTTTCCCTTTAGGTGATTGATCTTTTCTCCTTGACAGCTTTAAGGATCCTTTCCTTGGTCTGAATTGATCCTGTGCAGATTATAACGTGATAGTGGGATGTCCTGTTCTGGTCTGGTCTATTTGGGTTTCTAAAAATTTCTTGTATCTGAATAGACCTATCTTTTTGCATGTTTGGGAAGTTCTCTGCTAGGATCCTGTTAAATAAATTTCCTAGACCATTAACTTCTCTTTATACCCATTATCGTCAGATTAGGCCTTCAGATGGTATCTTCCAAATATTGAAGAGATCTATCATATTTCTTGGCTTTGTCTTGGATAGCTATATGTTCTTTCTCTATAATATCTAGGCTGTCTTCAATTCCCGAGTGTCTGAGACAAGCAGAAAAGGTCAGATAAGATGATGTTAGGTGAAATGAACCCCAAGATAAGGACACAAGTGGTTTTTTTCTTCTTGCTATTGTTTCTAACATATTTATAAGGTGATTGTCTTGTTGCTTTGTATGTCCCTCCCCCACGGTATAACCCCTGTTTTCACTGTATTTGATGTTGGTATAATTTGGGGAGGGGAGGGGAAAAAACAAATTGTTTAAATAGGGATAAAGGTGGACCCATTGCAACAATGAGATGTACAAAATGCTATGTTGAAAACAAACTTTACAACTTTGGTGGCAGTGGGGAGGGGGGAGGGAGGATGTAATCATGGAGATGGGAGGGCAGGGATGGTAGGAGAAAAACAAAGGAGGAGGCAACAATGCTTGATAAGAAATGTACTTATTACATTGCTCATGTAATTGTAACCCCTCTGTTTGGTATTTTCACAATAAATAAACTTATTTTTAAAAAGTTGAGGAATGTTCACAGTGAAATCAGCTTCACATGAAGGGCTAAAGGGAATTCTTCAAATTGAAACAAAAGAAAATTAACAAACAAATCAAATACACAGGAAAGTATAAATCTCACTTGTAAAAAATAAACCTATAGACAAATACAGAATTATATGATACAGTATGATAATTATTCTATTATTCAAATAGAATAATTAATAAAAAAAAAGATTGGAAATAACTACAACCGCAAATATTGGTTAATGGATACACATCATTAAAGAAGTAACTCCTGATATCATTAGCATAGTTTTGGGGAGGTACTAAAAAAAAAAGAGCATCTGTATGCAATCAAAGTTAAGATAATATCAGCTCAAAATAGATGTGTAACAATAATGTTAGACAGTGCTCATAATAGTCATAAATAAGAAACTATAACAAATACAAAAATAAAGAGGGAGAGTCAAAGTATATTACCACCAAAAAGAAATCAACCTACAAAACAGACAGATAACAGCTACCAAGATGGCAGTTGTAAGTCCTTACCTATGAGTAATCCATTCAAATGTAAATGAGTGAAATGCAATAGGTATGAAAATGACTAAACAGAAATAAAAACCAATATCCAGCTCTATGATATGTACATGATATCCATTTATTAAAGGGATGGGAAAAAATATTCCATATAAATGGTAACTGGAGAGAGGAGAAGTAGAACTATGTTGGATGACATAGAGTTGAGGAGAAATAAGATCAAACAAATCAAGAAGAAATAAAATTGCTCAAAATTCAATCGTGTACATATATAAAGAAACTATTATTGGAAGGGAAAAACTGGGAGAGAGTGAGGGAAGGGGTGACGTTGTACCCAAAAAAAAAGTACCATTTACTTGGCTTATGTAACTGTAATCCCTCTGTACAAAGAGACACTATTAGTTGGGCACCAGTGGCTTATGCCTATAATTTTAACCACTCAGGAAACAGATTGCAACTCAAAGCCAGCCAGGGCAGAAAAGTCCATGAGATTCTTATCTCTAATTAACCACCAAAGAGCCAGAGTGGAGTCAAGTACTAGCCTTGAGTGAAAAGCTAAGGGATTGTGTCCAGTACCTACCTATGCACAAAGAGTGGGGGGAGGAGAAGAGAGAGAGAAGAGGAGAGAGAGAAGAGAAGAGAAGAGAAGAGAAGAGAAGGGAAGAGAAGGGTAGGGAAGGGAAGGGAAGGGAAGGGAAGGGAAGGGAAGGGAAGGGAAAGGAAGGGAAGGGAAAGGAAGGGAAGGGAAGGGAAGGGAAGGGAAGGGAAGGGAAGGGAAGGGAAGGGAAGGGAAGGGAAGGGAAGGGAAGGGAAGGGAAGGGAAGGGAAGGGGAGACCATTAATGGAAATAAAAGGAGATAGCAATATACCAATAGTAAGCTATTTAATTTCCTCACTTGGAATAATGAACAGATCATCCACACAAAATATCAGTAGGAAACTCATAGATAAGTAAAGATACCATAAAAATCCTTAGTCTAATAAACAAATTCCCACTTACAATAGCATCAAAATGAATTAAAGACAAGTATAATGAAGGAGAAAGATTTTTATAATGAAAACTATGAGATATCAATAAAAGAAATTAAAACATACAAAAATGGGAAGACATTTTGTATTTGTGAATTAGAAAAATTAATACTGTTAACATGCCCATAACACAAAAAGTGAGTTAGAGATTCCATGTGATCCTTATCAAAATTCCAAAAGTATTTTTATAGATTTTTTTTAAAAAAACTAAAATCCATACAGAGCCATTGAAGATCCTGGATAACCAAAACAATCCTAAGAAAGAACAAAGCTGAAGGTATCATGGTTCTCCATTTCAAATTTATCATAAAATTAGAGCAATTAAAAGCAGCATATTACTGGCATAAAAACAGACCTACAGCTTACTGAAAAGACTAGAGAGTCCAGAAGTGAACCTATGTATATACTTCAACTGATCTTAAACTGTTGTGTCAACAATATTCAATGGAGACAGAATAATTTATTCAATTAATGGTGCTGGTAAAGCTGTATATCCACATGCAAAGAAACACAACTCGTCCCTTGATAACACCATACACAAAATTCAACTAAATATTGATTAGGTCTTCAAAAACGAAACCTAAATTCATAAAAACCCATAGAAAACTTAGTGGAGACAGAATTGAACACTTGTCTTGACAATGAATTCTCAGATAGGATACCAAAATGCTCAAGCAGAAAAAGCAGAAACAGACAGGATCAAACCCAAAAGCCTCTGAGTATATAAGGAGATAATCAGAGAACAGGGGGAAAATATTTTAAGCCATGTGTTATCTGATGGGTTAATATCCAAAATATGTAAGGAAGATCCAGAAGGGAGCTGAGGAAGGGAGAGGGAGGGGGAGAGAGGAAGGGGAGAAACAATTTTTTTTTATTAATAACAAAGGAAATAGAATAGGTATCTCCAAAGAAGAAATACAAATGGCCCACTGGTATTTGGCACATGGAAAAGTGCTCAGTAATCCCAGTCATCAGGGAAATTCAAATCAAAATGGAATTATCACTTTAAATGTGCTGGGTGAGCTATTATTTTAAAAATGAACAAATATTAGTGAGGATGGACAGAAAAAACAAACTCTTGCACTAATGCTAAGAATGTAAATTGGTGCTAATCATGGGGGTACAGAGTTTTGGTTATATAAGATAAATAAGTCACATAAATACACTGGACCATGTAGTGTTCATAGTTAACAATATTGTAAACTTAAGGTTTTTCTAATAAACCTTTTGTATTCTTATCATTAAAAATATGATAAGAGGAATCTTTGGGAAGTGATAGGATTATAGCATAGGTTAAGTAGATGATTTCATAGATGTATACATATCTCAAAACTCATCAAGTTGTATAAATTATGCACAGATTTTTCTGTGTCAAAAATGATAGATTAGATGATAGATAAATCAATGATTGGTGACTGATAAATAATAGATAATAGGGAGATGATAGATTGACAATAGACAGATACATAGATAGGTTAGGGAGATCAAACTCAGAGCCTGAACTCTGTCCCTGAGATCTTTTGCTAGCACTCCACCACTTTAAGCCACAGTTCCACTTCCAGTTTTCTAGTGGTTGATTGGAGATATGAGTCCCACGGACTTTCCTGCCCAGGCTGGCTTTGAGCCACGATTGTCAGATCTCAGCCTCCTGAGTAGTTAGGATTACAGGCCTGAGTCACCAGCACCTGGCAGACAGAATGTTTAAACGAATAAACAAATGAAAAGTCTAGATTGCTGTTGCCAGCAGCAGAGTTCACTAACCATGAGGCTATGGGTATGAGTTCCATAACCAAGCTAGTGATGGTTGCACACACCTGTAATCTCAATATGCAGGAAACTGAAGGTAGAGGATAAGGAGGGTGAGGTCAGTCCTTGTTGCAGAGTGAGTTCAAGCCTGTTGTAAGAGAAGTCTTCAAATAACATGAGACCCCTAAGTAGACCATCAGGTGAGCTGACATCAGGAAGAGGAGCACAGAGACCCACTGAGCTCTTTTCACACCACTTTTCTTGTGAACCTGTCTCTTGACTCACCCCTCCCTGTCTGTGATAAAAATCTCTGGAAGCTCTCATAATTTTATAACTCTGTTATAAAAAAATAAAAAGTCTTTCTCCTGCTATCAAAAACACAGTCCAGTAGAAATCCAACACTCTATACTTTAGACAATTTAAAGCCTTTCTTTGCTCCCAGCTTAGGTCCAGAGGAGCTGAAAAGCTGAAATGGGAGGAGACGATATGTCTTCTGTTTATTTCCTCATCTTACCCTCTCCCCTGCCACGCAGCTGCTATTTGAGACTTTTGCATATTCGAGAGGGTGAGATATGCTTTCCAATCTGATAAGGAATATGTGAGCTTTGGGTTGGATCGTTACAGAAAAGAGGTTCTCCAAAGGTGAAATTCTCATAATGTATTTCTATGCCTTAGGTTACTGGGTCTTCCCAGCCACCATTCTGTTGACAACTTTCCTCTCTGCTCATGGTCTGTAGCAGCCTGTCCCTTTGTGTGTGTTATCACCTGCCCCATGTGATCTTTGAGCTAGAGTGGTCATCTCCTGGCTCCAACTCACACTTCTCTTTTCAAGAGTCTGCACTGGACTCCTAGAAACATGCATGCATCCAAGCACTACAAAGCTCTACCAGCCCAGGCCTTTTCCAGAGTAATAACTCTTTGCTCTCTGGTCAAGCTGGGGGTACATCAGCCCCACTTCTCATGTTCAAGTGTGTCAAGTGTGATATCAGGGACCAAGTTCTATGCTCTTCAACTCCAGGGAATGCATGTAAAGTTCTCCAGATGTTTTCTTTATATATTTTTAATTGAAAAGATACTGTACAGAGGGGTTACAGTTATATGAGTGAGGTAATGAGTACCTTTCCTATCGAGCATTGTTACCCCCTCCTTTGTTTTCCCTCTACCATCCCTTTCCTCCCCATCTCCCCAACTCCTCCCCCACTCCCTTATACCAGCTTTTTGTTATTTTTCTTCCCCTCCCCAAATTAAAAAAATGTATATATAAGATGCAGGGCACTGGAATCAAATACAGTGAAAACAGGGGTTATACCATAGGGGAAGAACATACAAAAGAAACAAAAAAATCACATAGTACATTATAAGTACATTATAAACAACAGCAAGAAAGATAAAACCTTTTGTGTCCCTATCTTGGGGTTCATTTTTCTTAGCATTATTCACCATAGCTAAGATATGGAACCAACCCAGATGCCCCTCAGTAGATGAATGGATCAAGAAAATGTGGTATATTTATATATAATGGATTCTATGCCTCCATCAGAAAGAATGACACTGCTCCATTTGTTAAGAAATAGAAAGACTTGAAAAAAATTATGTTAGGTGAAGTAAGCCAGGCCCAAAGAAACAGGTCCCATGGTTCCCCTTATCTACAATAACTAGTATATGGCAAGGACAAGCAGAAAGGTCAAAAGCTATGGACATATGTCCAGATGTTTTCCTGTGGTTCTCCTTACGTGGCTGGAAGGCTCTCTTCCCCCCTGGAAACTCTTCACTCTTTCCCCTGAAAGTCCCCATGCTCTAATTTCTCCAAAGGTTTTCATCTCACTACCATCCTCAGCACTGAGGCTGGAACAGTGATGGGCTAGAACAGGATGAAGTGTGTTCCCATTTCTTGAAGTTCACATCCCTTCAGCACGTGAGAAATATGAAAGACAATTATGTTCTTCTTGCCCTTGGAGGCCTCAGAGGAAATTAGGAATAACTCATTTAATACACCTGCATAAATGTTAGAGCAAATTACTACTTCATCATCTATCCATCCATCTGTGGATACAGACCTTACTATGTTTCTAACTTCGTTTAGAAACCAGATGAAGAAATTGTTGTTGCTGGGCACCGGTGGCTCATGCCTGTAATCTGAGCTACTCAGGAGGCTGAGATCTGAGGATCATGTTTCAAACCTAGACCAGGCAGGAAAGTCTGTGAGACTTTATCTCAATAAACCACTCAGAAAACCAGAAGTGGCACTGTGGCTCAAGTGGTAGAGTGCTCTCCTTGAGCTGAAGAGCTGAGGGACAGTGCTCAGGCCCAGAGTTCAAGCCCCACAACCGACCAAAAAAAGAAAAGAAATCGTTGGTTCATTTGCCTTTGAGAAAAGTCAACCCAACTTCTTTCTGAGGCTCAGAGTCTAGGCTGAATAATCCAAAACACATACAATGATGTGCTAAAATCAAAGTTGAAGCTGAGGTTGCAAAGTTGACATGAGCTCTAGCAGGGGGGACTGGATTTAGAATGCTCAGCAATATTTGGAAATCAGAAAGCACAATTTAACAACAGGTGTCCTTCCTGGGCTTCCCGTAACTTCAGAGGATGGGACACATAAAACACAATTGTCCCATTTGGAGAAATTACCAAGGACCCCGGTCTCACCATTGTGAAATTGTTTGGCTTATTCACTAGCTCCAACTTCTGATACTCCATTAGTTTTTGCAGGGCCTCTATAAGGATGAGAAAAGATGCTCCTGATGGGTGCTGCTAGCTCATGCCTGTAATCTCAGCTACTCCGGAAATTGAGATCTGAGGATTACAGTTCAAAGCCACCTTGGGCAGGAAAGTCTGGAAGATTCTGATCACCAACTAAATGTCAGAAGTAGAGCTGTGGCTCAACCAGTAGAATGTCAGCTTTTGAGTAAAAAAGCTAAGGGACAGTGTCCAGACCCTGAATTCAAGACCTAGTCCTGCCTCCCCACCACACACAGATGTCTTCTTGATGCCCAAAAAAAGAAGAGGAGGGGGAAAGGAGGAGAAGAAAGAGGCAAAGAAAAAGTGCTTCTTCTGGACTCACAAACTTGAAAGGAGGCATGCTCCAAGTGGGTGTACAGGAATGTCACAGAGGAGCACAGTTTGGATGAGGGACACATTTCATTCACCCTTTAGTCAGCCAATCCAATCAGGAACAGACTCTACAATTATAAATTACAAAATACTCTATTTTAAGGAAAGCTAATGTGAACTACATACAAATGATACACAGTCTTTGTTTACAAAATACATAACTGCCAACTCCTGCTCCCAACTCTCAAATACATTTGTGATGGAATGAATTCCTGAGCATAATCTAAATAACAGTGATCCTATCCTATGGCTTTGTAAACTTCCCCATTTCACATTACAACCCAAGATCTTTTCACACTCTGCTCAGTCCTAATTGATGCTATTTTACAAAGTCCATTCACAGATAACAACTAGAGAGACACTGCCAGACCTTAGGGAAGCCAGAGTAGCGCCTACAACAATTCCTAAAAATGAGGACCTGGGGGGCTATCACTTTAGCAAAGATTTTTAAAAAGAGAGAGATGCAAATGTACAGATGGAAGCTTTGAAATTTAGATTACAGCAAGTACTTTTTTTCCAGAGTCAGAGTATAAGTCTTGAAGGAAGTTAGGGAAGAAGTTCAAGAAATCAAGAACTCATCATGGTCCAGTGCTCTCTCGACTTGAGGAAAGCTGGATCAAAAAAGTGCCCCATCGGACCAACTCATGCCAGCTTTTCAAAGCCAAGGATAGCATCTTATCCAAATATTTTGCTTTAAAGTCAACTGAAAGTCAAGCTTTAAAAATAGCAAGAGGCATTTTTGCAAACCTAATTAGTCTCCTCTGAGATGCTCTGGGGCGCAGAGTACCATCAGCCTGCCTTTGGCAGGCAAGAAGAAGGAGGAGGTAGACTGAAAAAAACCCACCTGTGAGCATGCAGCCAGCCAAAGGCAGAGCTTTGATGGGTCTCCAGGGGACCAAGCAGATAGCCTCCTGACTACTCACTCACCTGCGTGAAGGAAACCAGAGGTGAAGTTCAGGGACGGCCTTCAGCAAGAGTTGCTACTTTCAGAAAGTTAATGTTTAGCCCTCTGTCTCTGGGTAGATCTTCCACGAAAGGACTTTAGCAGAACAGGGGCTCATCTCCCTGCACTTTTTCTTATCATTAAAATAAAGTCTGTGGAGACCAAATTTTGTCAGTTCCTTTTTCTTTTCTTTTTTTTTTTTTTGAGGGGGAAAGCGAATTGTGCATCTTAAGACTCTTGAAGTGATTGAATGGATTCTGGCTAGATACATAAATCCTTCTTACAAGAGGCAGTGGCTGTCCTATGTCAGTGGCCTATTATATTCAGAAGTTTCTTAGGCCTTGCCTTTATGAAAGAAAAAGTTCAACTTAACAAGTGTTTATTGACAAATTTTGTAATAAACATGCTAAGTAATTCTTGGGTATAACACACACATTCATATATATATATACATATATATGCATATATGTATATATAATATGTATATATATATATATATATATATATACATAATGAATGGAAAAGGAAATCAAACTTATTCTTAAAATCTCCTAATGAGCCATTGTAACAAAATCAGTTGTGGTCCTATCATCAAACAGATGATTTGCACAAAATAGCTACAGTTTAAGGAAATGACTATTTATACATATGTGGGCAGATTTTAAAGAAATTCACAAGGAACACTGACAAATCTTAGGGCCAGCAACAATAAAAAGCTTTGGCTGTTATTAGAGCTAGTAGAAGATATGGCTTGAGGAGAAAATTACCCTCTCATTAAAATTGCTTTATTCAGAGAAAAAAAAAAGCCATTGCCAATCTGTGACCCAGAAAGGATATAGGAGATAGTTAGAGTCTCCCACCCATTCCCATCCTCCCATCTTCTGCTAATGACTTATTGGTTGATCCCAAAAGGAATTCAGCCATCCGTAGAGGTTAACCTATGAGTGTACAGGAGAATGAGGGGAAACAGATCAAACAAAGAACACACAGCACTCGCACGCATGCACGTGCGCATACACACACACAGACACACACCTACCCTTGTTCCTTGGCTGCTTCCCTCATTCTTTTGAATTAACTCTTATGTGATGGAAAGCTCAAGTCCTTAATGAGTAGAATGCACCAAATGTAATAAGCAATTATACCATGACACAATACAAGCCAAAGAGTGTTCTACCTATAAGGCTAGTGGGAGGCAGAAAAAGGCTAAATTTTATCTGCTACACTTTACACTTCTGTGGTTGCTCTCAAGGAATAAATTGATATTAATCACAGCTCCCTTACTCCCCTATGACATTATACTCATTATCTGAATGGCATCTCCCATATCTTCTTTACCAGATCAGAAGACTCAAGCCTTCTTTTTATATGATCTTAGTCAGTAATCCCTTTTCTTTACTGAACTACAACTGTTTTCCATTAATCAGGATATTTAGGCAGGGAAATAGCATCAGTCTCCTTGGGTCCCTGACTGGCATTCAATCTAGTCCTCTTGGATGATAGAGCACACAGTGAACAAAAGCCTATGGCTTTGATTCTTTTATAGTAAGAGAAATACCTTGAGGTAGGTGAGCAAATGGCTCTAATGATTCCTCACCATTAGTATTCAAGTCCTTGTCTTAATGTGTGTGAGAGACCTAGCCTTAGCAACTTGTTTCTAATGTGTACAATATGTAGAACTTACAGAAGTTCAAGTTTTAGTTTTGTGTCAAATCTCCATACTGATTTCCATAGTAGTAGCACTAATTTATATCCTCATGAACAGTATATTGGCATTCTTTTTCCCTTGCATCCTGGCCAGCATTTACTGTTGTTCGTATTCTTTTTATTTATTTATTTTTTGGTTATTCATATTCTTGATGATGTGGCCATTCTGACTTGAGTGAGATGGAATTTTGATGTTTTTATTTTCATTCACTTTATGGAGAGGTAAGTTAAGTGTTTCTTCATGTATTTATTGGATATCTGAATTTCTTCTAAGCAGTATCTGTTTTGCTCCTTTGCCCATTCATTGATTGAGAATTTGATTCTTTGGGAGTTTATTTTTCTAAGTTCCTTGTTTATTCTGTTTATTAGACACTTGTCAGATGTACTGCTGGCAAAGGTCTCCCATTCTATAAGCTGTCTTAGTGATCTCCTATGCTCTAAACAAGCTTTTATGGCTTAATGCAATTCCATTTGCAAATTCTCTCTTCTATTCTCTAAGTCACTGGGATTCTAATCAGGAAGTTTCTGCCTATGACAGTAAGTTCTAATCATTCTCCTACTCCTTCCTATACTAATGTAAGTATTTCAGGGTTTATATTAAGGACTATGATATGAATTGATATCCGCACAAATGTGAGATGTGGCTACAGTTTTGGTCTTCTGCATGTGGATATCCAGTTCTCCCAGCATCATTTTGAGCTCTTTTGTCAAAAACCACTTGGCTGTAGGTTCACGAGTTTATTTCTGAGTCTTCCAGTCCGTTCCATTGGTCTTCAGGTCTGTTTGAGTGACAGAATCAAGCTGCTTTTTTCTTACCATGGCTTTATAGGATAAGTTGAATTCTACCACCATTAGGTTTTTTATTTGTTTAGTTTTATTGTTTTGTTTATTGTTTGTTACTATTATATACTCAAAATTGCTTTGGCTACTTGAAGCATTTTGTGTTTCCATATGACTTTTTAATTATATTTTACTTTTTTTGTTTTTATTTTTTATTTACTGGTCATGGGCCTTAACTCTGGGCCGGGGCGCTGTCCCTCAGCTCTTCAGCTCAAGGCTAGCACTCTACCACTTGAGCCACAGTGCCACTTCCGACTTTTTTTTTCTTCTGCTTATGTGGTGCTGAGGAATCGAACCCAGGGCCTCATGCATGCAAGGCAAACACTTTACCACTGAGCCACCTTCCCAGCGCTTAATTATATTTTACAAAGGAATCACCATTCAACAAATTGGTTTATGAATACAATTTATCTTGAGCAATATAACCTCTTTCATCATTCCTCCCCTTCCTTCCCAACTCAACCTCTCTCCTCAATTTACTTAATTTTGTAGGATATGCATTGAATTTTATGACTGCATTCTCCTCTGCCTTCCTCTATTCATCTATCTCCTTCTTCCCTTGACCTCCCCATCACCACTTATCAAGTACCAGTTTCCTGGAATTCATTATGTGGACTGTGAGTTTGTTTTTCTAAGGAATTACATTGTTTGAATTATTCCCTGTAAATATCATATTTTGGTTTATATATTTGTGAACACTAGCATATAACCCTGTATGTGTTTACTTGTTCATTTATAAATTGCTTCTAGCTTCTACTTCCAGCTTCTCTGGGCCTGACTTATTTCACTTAGCATAAATTTTCCCAAGAAATACAAATCAAAACAACACATCTCACCACAGTTAGAATGGCCTTCATCAAGAATACAAACAACAGCAGATGTCAAGGAAGAGGAATCCTAGTATACTGTTGGTAGGAATGTAAACTTGTTCCACCACTCTAGAAGCAGTGTGGAGGTTTCTCAAAAAGCTAAACACAAACCTACCCCATGATCCAGCAAAAGATTATAAACCAGGATACAGGAAAGCCACCCACACAACCACATTCATTGCTGCACTATTCAGCAGTGCAAAGGTTTGGAAACAACCCAGATACCCCTCAATGGACAAATGGACTCATTTACTCACCACTGGGAAGAATGATATCATGTGACTTGCAAAGAAATGGATGGACCTGGGGAAAAATTATGGTAAATTAAGTAAGAACACATTAATTTTAAGATTGCTTTTCTCTACCTCTGTGAAAAATGGTATTGGTATTTTGATAGGTATTGCACTTAATTTGTAGATTGCCTTTGGCAGTATGTGAGTTCTGATCTCATAAGGTACTCCTATCAGTTGGCACCTAAAGTGACTCTTCATAAAGGTTTTTCTTCATGAAAGTTTCTTCTCAGCAATGGGCACCAATGGATTTGAATTTAACAGCTTATAATGACTTCTTTTATTTCATTGTTAGAAATTGCAGGCACACTGGACTGAGTTCTCTGCTTGGAGACTTGCAAGTTCAAAATCAAGATGTTGACTAGGTTGGGCTCCTATTGACTGGCTCTCATGAAGAAGGCTGATTTAGGCTGCAGACAGAATTCAGTTCTTTGCAATTGGAAGACTTCAGTCTTAACTTCCTCACTTGTCATCTGAGGACTGCTATTTCTCAAGGCCTGTTACATTCCTTGGCATGTGTCTCCCTCCATCTTCAAAGCCAGCAATGACACCTGAAATTTCTTATTGATTGTACTAAAGGCTCACATCTCTGAATGACCAGAATAAAAGCTCCCAGCTTTTGTTTTTGTTTTTGTTTTTATTGTGAAAAATACCATACAGAGGGGTTATAATTACATGAGCAAGGTAATGAATACATTTCTTATCAAGCATTGTTGTCTCCTCCTTTGTTTCCCCTTACCATCCCTGCCCTCCCATCGCCCCCCACCGCCAAAGTTGTAAAGTTTGTTTTTTGACATACCATCTTGTACATTTCATTGTTGCAATGGGTCCACCTGTATCCCTATTTAAACAATTTGTTTTTTCCCTTCCCCTCCCCAAATTATACCAACATCAAATACAATGAAAACAGGGGCTATACCGTGGGGGAGGGACATACAAAGCAACAAAAATAAATCATCTTATAAATATGTTAGAAACAATTAAGCTCCCAGCTTTTGAAAGGTCACATGATTTAAGTTAGGCTCCTCCAGATGAAATCCATCTTATCACATGATATAAAACATTACACAAATGACCCAGCCTATTCATAGGTCCTACATTCAAAAGAAGGGAAATCATACAAAAATAAAAGTCATTGAGTTCAATTGTTAGAAGTCACAATTACATTGTGCTCTGTGTATACAGCCACAGTTCAGGTCCACCACATTTTTGTCCTTTGTAAGATGAAATCATGGCAAGGTTTAACGCATAACTTAATCTCAAAATGACCAGACAACATGCTATTTTGTCTCTGAGTATTATATTTTAGTTCAGAGCCAATACTCAATTGATAATACTCAAAGTTGTAGTTTTCAAAGTTGAAACTTAAGAAATGTGAACCTCAAAATGCTGAAACAAGGACACAGGATGACACATTGCAACAATGAGATTCACAAGACACTATGTTGGAAATGAACTTTACAATTTCAGGGGTAGGTGGGAGTGGGGGATGTGGGGAAGGGAAAGGATAGTAGGAGACAAACAAAGGAGGGGGTAACAATGCTCGACAAGAAATATACTCACTATCTGTATAGCATCTTTACAATAAAATAAAATAATGAAAAAAAAGAAATGTGAACCTTCAGAGCTAGGTATGGTAGTATATGTCTGTAAACACCACTTCTTAGGAGATGGATCTTGGGAAACCACAGTTCAAGGACAGCCTTGGGAACAAAATGTTAATGTGACTTCATCTCACCTAATGAACTGGTCATTGTGGCATGTATCTGTAATCCCAACTATGCAGGAGACATAAGTAGGAGGGTTAGGGTATAAACTAGTTCTTGGGAAAGATGCAAAACCTAATCCCCCACTCCCTGCAAGAAAACAAACTAAAGCAAAAAAGTGCTGAGGGTGTACCTCAAGTAGTAGATTTCCTACCTAGCAAGTACAAGGTCCAGAGTTCAAACCCTAGTACACAATAAAAATAAGCAACTTCTACTATCACCCTCTTCTCAGACACCTACTAGGTAAGATACCTCAACTGCTAAAGAGACAGATTCCACATGGAGGCAAACCTAAAGCATCCTTTGTATAATCCAAGTCCAGCTGAGCTCCCAGTGGACAATCTATACTCTTTCATTTATTGTGGTTAGTTCAAGTTAGCAAGATGTAGGGTGACTTCTCACCTACAAAACTAAAACAATAGGCTACTTCCTTCAGCATAAACCTTGCTACTTCTCTATTTTGACTCGCTATGGTTCTGGAAGCAATAAATAGTGGTGGGAGCACTGAGGGGTACACAGTAAGAAGTTATTAAAAGAAGGTGGGAAGTTGACTACCCCTCAGCTGCAGCTATGCACTCAAACTGCCTATCACACATCTCAAGGTCTACCTTCCATGTCTTTGCCTTAGAATAAGAGATACATTGACTCTCTAGCCTTTACTCTCCAGCGTGGTCCACACCAGTTATTTCTCAATATAAGGAATCCATTCAAAAGAACCACAAAGACTTTCTGGTTTTATCCTTATAACCTTCCAAAGACCATCAAATCTTGCAGTTTGTTTTTTTCTTTATGCACAGTCTCTAGTGCCATCAGATACAATCTGCCACCATCACATCTCTGTGATGTCTATTGTTGCCATAGTTACCAAGTATCTTCATCCTTTGATGTCAAAGACAGCCTTTCCCGCATACTCTCTCTCTTTTCTCTCCTCTCTTTCTCTCTCTCTCATACTATCATCTGGCAGTACTTTAAGAAGTTAATGCCAACAAATATAAATTTCAAAGGTCTCATTTCCACCAGCCAGGAAGCTCTTAGACACATAAGCAGTTGATTTCCTGAATCCTATTTGACTGGTTATGGTGTATCTAGTGAGTCAGCCAGGGCCCTTGCCTCTTAAGAGTTTGAAAAAAGGACTATTTTGCCAGGCATCAGTGGCTCACATCTGTAATCCTACTCCTCAAGATTCTGAGACTAGAATAATGTGGTTGGAAGCTAGCCCTGGCAGAAAAGTCCAAGAAACTCTGTCTTCATTTGGTATTTGTAAACACTTCCCATGCTCCATTCATAGGTGAGCCATAAGTAGTAGGCTGAACAGTCTTATATGGTATCCTCAAGTCACCTGATAGTATTAGAAGGCAGCCCACTGCCAGCGCTCCATTTGTACATGTGCTATGGTCAGTCTATTGGGTAATATAAATGACTGCTTTTCATCTATCAGGCAAAATCGTACTACATGGTATGGCAATTGGGTAATATTGGGGCAGAATTTTGACTGCTAGGTTTCAGGTTTGCTAATATTGATAATTGCTTGTAAATAAAATTTGTCCATTGAGGGGCATCTGAGCTGATTCAATATCTTGGCTATGGTGAATAGTGCTTCAATGAATATGGTTGTGCTGATGGCTTCACTTTTGGGTAAATGCCCAGGAGTGGAATTACTAGGTCATAGGGTAGTTCTATATTTAATTTTTTGAGGAGCCTCCAAACTGCTTTCCAGAGTGGTTGAACAAGCTTACATTCCTACCAACAGTGTATTAGAGTTTCCATTTGGCAACATGCTTGCAGATGCCCCTCAAGGGATAAATGGATCAAGAAAATGTGCTATGGAATAGCATATGGAATTCTACTCATCTATTAGAATGATATTGTCCCATTTGAAAGGAAATGGAAAGACCTGGAAAAACTGATATTAAGTAAAGTAAGCCAAACCCAGAGAAACAAAGGTTGTATGTTTTCCTTCATTTGTGGTAGATAGAGTGTATTTATAAATTTAGAAGTAAACACATTGGGATGGGCCATAAGTTAGTGGTAACAAGTGAATTAACTAAAGTATAATAGACTCCATGTAGGGCTCAAGTAGTATAATCTTTTAGAAAAACTAGGTAAAAATCAAACATAATCAACACCAGAAAATGTTCACACGCACTAGTGGGGCCAAGGGAAGAGTAGTTGTAGAAGTGGGAGGGGGGGGAGGATGGAGGAAGAATGAGTCAAGAACTCATTGTATATATCAGAAAATTAAGAAGAGGGGTGGGCCAAAGGAGGTGAGAATGTTGAAAGGGGTGACACTGATCAAGACACATTGTTTTCATAAACTGCTTTGCTATATGTCATCTCTTTTGTACAACCATTTAAAGGTAATTTGTTAAATGCCCATGCTGAGTGTCTTTGGAATGTTTTTGCTTTGCTGATCGAGCCTGCCATCCCTGCTACCCTGGTCTCTTCTCTATGAACCTGAAGAGAAGATGGGAGGAGAGAAGGCAGCTATTGAGATCTAAGCCTAGGCCTTTCCATCTTCAAGAGACATGCTCATGACTTCAGACAACAGAAGAAACTCCATCTAGTGCAGAACTCCTCAGTACCCTCTTATTATGCCCACAGTACCCCAGCTTTTTCAGAGCCTTGAGACTCTTCAGTTCTTCTCCCTACTCACTGTCAGATAGTTTGTATCGGGGTTTCTTGTAAAGCTTCACGTGCAGTAGAACTCACACAGACCATCTTCCCACAACTCCCACTGGATGCAGGCATGTTGTTCCCAGCACGCCTGCAGCTGGTCCCCTGCTTTGGCTGGAGAACCCCTGACACTCTTCATTACCCTTTTGCAAAGTTCCTCCCCTGGGGACGTGCCAGTCTGCTCCCTCTGGAAATGGCTTGTTTTGTGCCATGCAGCCCCCAAACCATACAGATTGTCATGACTTCTATGGCTCCTCTTGCTTCTTGACAGCTACCTAAGCACTGCTAGACATCACTCACCTTCCATTTGCCAGTGACCCTTCACCTCCCCTGCCCCAGGAGTCTTTTCAAAAAATATATCTAGGCAAGACAGATTTTTCACCTTCACCCTTAAGCCTCTCTGGGGAAGGGGGGAGGGAAGGGTGTGGTCCTGAACCCAAAATGGTACCTTAGGAATGAGGATGCTTTATTTGGGGTGAAGGAAGGGACTAAGAGAGTCTTACATTGTCCTTGAAAACAAATGATATAATTGATCTCATACCTCTCCCTTCTTTTATGACAGACTCCAGAATGACAGGTGCAGAGCAATTTTGAAATGAGACCCACTTCCCTCACACATCCACCATAGGCTTACAAAGAAAAGTCCCTGGGATTTGCCAGGTCAAGAGCCTGAGATTCCTGCCAAGACTACATTAAAGAAAAATAAAGCCTACAGTGCCAAAGAAGCCAGTACAAGAAAGAATGAAGAAAAAAAAGCACCCTGCAAAGGGGAGAGAAACACAGAAATCAAAAGGGTAAGAAATGGAAGGAAAGAGAACACCAAATACAATGGGATGCTGGCTTGCCTGACCACACCAAGAAGAGCCGCTCCTGCCAAATAATTAGTTGCTTCATTAGCCAGAACCAGGTTGAATCAAAGAAGTTAATTAAAGTCTGTGGCCCTGTGCTTTCAAGAAGGAACCTCACAGGCTATAGGTTACAGTTGTAAACAAGATACATCCAAGTAGCCCAGGCTGGGCCCTGCCTTCCCCCAGCCTGCTAGAGGAACCTCATGGAATTTCTTAAAGTGGCAGAATTTTGTTTGGAAACTTCTATCTTGGTTACTCCACAAAGCAAAGTTGTATTGTTTCAAAGAAAAAAAAAAGGAACAGAAGGAATGAATAAGTGGGTGATTAAATGACAGAACGAATTATGTAACGTGATGAGGTGCATGATGACATAGATCAAATTGCATAATGAGTAATAGATTAACCTCAGGAAGCCTATGCCAGGGAGAGAATAAGGATGAGCGATTATCAAACAATGTTAACCATAGAGTTAAGGCAAGCTGCAACTTATTTGTCTTAGGGCTGATGTGGCCTTTCTGGATAGGATATTTCAAGACCCCTTGTTGTAATCTGCAAGTATGATTGGATTCGCATAGTGTATATATAAAACAATGATTAGTTCAGTGCCAGTAGCTCACCTCTATAATCCTAGCTAGTGAGATCTGAGGATCAAAATTCGAAGCCAGCCCAGACAAGAGAAGTCTCTGGGCAGAAAAGTCCCCATAAGACTCTTGAATATTAGATATAGATATATGAACACATATCAGCAGAAATGGATCTCCTTTCCAGATCACCAGCTTTTCCCTAACAAGCCAAATCCACCATTCTGTGAGAGTCCTTGTTAGCCAATTTAATACAACCTGCCACCCTTTTGTGACCTGCTCTAGACTGGAGCTAGGACCACTGGATGATCTTTCCTAAAATTGTCAATAGGCTCTCCTAATGAATTCCAAGTTTGATAAACTTGCCCTCCCAGCTGCATGACACTCTCAATCCTTCCCTGTCCCCAGGGCCCATCAGGATTATTCCCACTGGGGAGCAGAGCAGGCCCAATGAAGCCTATGTGCCTGTCCTCGTCATGGATTTGCATGCTTAGAACCAGCCCCCGCCACCCTGTCCACCTGCTAGGCCCATTCTCAGGAGGCTTCAAGAGAAGTCAAAAATAACTCCTCATCAGAAAAAGCTCAGGCCCCCTGCTTAAACGTGAAAACCTTTGAGAATGGTCTTCATAGCTTCAAAGCCCCCATGGTGAGCGGAGCTTCAAAGCAGGGCAATGGTAACCTTTGATGGTCGGGTGTTTTTAAAGCAGTGGTCTTAACCTTTTTCTAGGTCATAGACCCCTCTGGAAACCTAATGAAACCTATAGAGCCACATGCCATAAAAGTATACAGGCTTAATGAAAAAAAAGTTGCCTGCAATTGCAGGGATTCAGAGACCCCCACAATAAGAATTCCTACTACAATGTCCCAGCTAAAATGCCCCCAACAGGATGTCTTTTCTAAGGCTTCTTTCACACACCCCAGTGAATACTGATCCTTCTGACCTCATTTCTGAATAGTCTCACTCTCCCTCACTTCTCAGGACAGTATTCCATCTGTCCATCCATCCTTCATACATAATTATGTTGAATTGTATTTGTGTGTGTGTGTGTGTGTGTGTGTACGCGTGTGCACAAATGTTCTGGGGCTTGAACTCTGCATCTGGGAGCTATCCCTAGGCTTTTGTGCTGAAGGCTAGCACTCTACCACTTAAGCCACAGCTCCACTTCTGGCTTTTTTATGCTTCATTGGAGATAAGAGTGTCATGGGCATTTCTGTCTGGGCTGACTTCCAGCCATAATCCTGAGATCTCAGCTTCCTGAGTAGCTAGGATGATAGACACAAGCCCAGCTTGTGGCCAACTGAACTGTATTTTTAGTAGTCAACAGTCATTGTTATTAGTAGCTGTCTATGTCCCAGAAGTTATTTTGAATATGAACTCCATTTTCATCGTTCACCCATCTGTCACCCACAGTCACTTTTTTAAAACTAGGAACTATTTTTATTAGAGTATACTAATTGTATACAGGAATTTCATTGTGATATTTCCACACATGCATATAATATATATTGATTATATTCACCCAGTCTTCTTTTGTTTTGTTTTGCTTTTTAAAACTTTATTTTTTAAAGATGCTGTATGGGGTGGGGTTACTTGTTTTGCTTTTTTTAATGCCTGTCCTGAGTCTTGAACTCAGAATCTGGGCACTGTCCCTGAGCTTCTTTCTGCTCAAGGTTAGGACTCTATCACTTGAGTCAAAGATCCACTTCCAGTTTGTTTTGTTTTGTAGTTTATTAAAAATAAGAATCTCATGGACTTTCCTACCAGGCTGGCTTTGAATCGTGATCTTCAGATCTCAGCCTCCTGAGTAGCTAGGATTATAGGTGCAAGTCACTGGTACCCAGATATTTAAAAACAAAAACAAAAAACCCTCCATGTTCTAAAGATTTTCTAGGACTGGAAAGATAGCAGGAAATAGACACATAGACATCAATTCTGCTCTCATACAATTTCCAATCGAATTTATAGATGTACAAATAAAACTGCAATTATGATATATGGACTAAATGTCCTATCACAGAAGGTAAGGACTTGGAAAGCCTACAGTGGTAACATTTAACCCAGAGATCTTTGAGCAGGGGCTCAGCAATACCTTCTGAAGGCAAGCATGTATAGATGTGAATAAAGAGTGTACAGGAGTTATCCGAAGAAATATAGCACAAGCCAGCAAGCAGATGAAGGAAATGCAATTGTCCAGAGCCCTGAGCCTCAGCCCTTGGGTACTGGAGAGAGACTTCTGGGTCTTATACAAGATGATTACATTGGAGTCTCCCAAAGCTTACGTGTGCTCTCCAGAGGGGACAATGGACTGGAAGGATCAAGACTAAAGGCAAGAAGTGATGGACAGGGATGGCTATTATGTATTCCATAGTGTGGCTGAAATTTGAATTACAGTACCAAGGCTGGTAGAGCGTGGGTATCTTAGGGATATAGAGGGGAAGTTCCTTTGTGACTTGAGACTGTTTTAACCATTCCTATCATTCTCACCTCTTGCCCCTAATTCTCCCAATTTAATCTGAAGCCAATGTCTGTATCTAGGTGCTGTTTTCCCCAAGGCTCCCAGGTAAGAAGTCTTTCTCTGTTCTTCACCATATCTCTATATCTGGCATTTAGGGGCCAGTGGCTGGACGTAAATTGGGACTCCTGGACTTGGAGCTGGGGGTCTAAAAACCCGGTTTCATATCCATGTGGGTGGCTCTGATCTTTGTGACAGTCTCTGCTCTAGCCACAGTATAAGTTCCTCTAACCTTAGCTCTCCATTCTTACACATGGAAGCCTTTCAGAAATTGGAAGGCTCTGAAAGCCTTTGATCTTCTCACTCTTTCTCCCTGTCCCGTCTCCTACTCTTCTCACTTACACACCTCCTGGTGCTTTATCGCTGCTCTCTATGACACAGGCTTGACTCCCTTCTGTATCCTCAGAGAATCATCAGAGCTCAGGCTTATCTCCATCCATCTACAAACCAGAACACAACAGACATCACTTTCCAGATGTCACATAATGGTCCACACCTGAATGGGGACTGAATCATACCTGAGGTTGTAAGTTCTTATCTGTGCAATCAATTCACATTTGACCAGAGGTTGAGGTGCTGTCCTAATGGCGGCAAGAACCCCAGCTGGAGAGTGCTGATTGGAATTGAGCATCTGTAAGCTCCTGCAACTCTCCAGAGGAGAGGATGGATTGGAGAAGTCAAAGCTAAAGGCAGGAAGGCAGTGAGGAGCCTACTGCCTTCTTTCAGAAGCTGGTTCATTCAGAGCTTCATACCCTAAGTGCTGAGTGAGACTACATTTCTTCCTTCTCAGTCTTCTGATCTTGGATTTTTGACTTGTTTTTCTGCATGGGTTAGGAAGCAAGGACCTCATTGTTTCCCCCTAAATCCTTTAGCGCTTTAGGTTAAGCCAGAAGGTGTTCCCATAATGTTGTTTTAAATTTCTACTTGGCGGTCCATTTGTCTGTGTATTCCATTTCATTGTTTACATCCTCTCCTTCTGCCCAACAACTTAGGGGTCCTTTAAAAACAGACTCCAGGCTAATTTTTTTAAATATGTCCTCCCATAGCACAAAGTAAAATGCCCTGAATATGGCTAACCTCCTCTCATTTGCTGAATTCAGCTAAGGTGAATAGGGCTGAATTAAAAGCTGTTGTTAAGATGCAAATAATGCTACCTGGGCTCCACCAGACATTAAGGTTCCCATTAAAACCTTGGCGCAGAATAATTTACTAGACCAGCTAATAACCATCCAGTCTGCAGTGAAGGGCTGAAACTCGGGAAATGTATTCTTTAGACCTAGAAGAGACTCAAGAGAGAAAAAGAGAAGTTTGCAGAATGGAGGCACAAGCCTTTCCAGCTGACAGACAGGTAGGGTGGCCCTACATCCAATTACTATGCCAGAATTAGCTAAGTTTTCTTTCCATTGCTACCACTTCCTAGCTCTGTGGCTTTGGGAAAGTTAATTAACCCCTCTGGATCTTGGTCTTTGCTTAAAGGATTGCATGATAGAATGGTAAAGATGTGTACTACTCACGTTTCAATTGCACATTGCAGGCATTTCTGAATGCCTTGTAGACTGGTGCCTGGCAGAGAGTAAGTACTTGGCGAGTATAGGTTTATGAATGAGTGATTGTGGCAGATTTTGGTGTGAAAACCAACTTTCTACCATCTTACTCTAATTAATTCAGCTCATAGTGCTTCGCTTTTTAAGCCCATGAGATGGGAGTGATAATGCCTTCCTCTTCATTTATCACGGAAATTACTGAGAACGCATGCGTGTAGTCCTGCAATCAGTATTGTTTCTCCACATCTCCTGTTGCCAAAACAACTAATAGCAGTTTCACACATATTGTTGTTTTAGCCAGAAAAGTAATCTCTTGGTATCTAGCTTCCTCTGGAATATTCCCTTCCAAATGAGTTTCTGACCAAGGGAGACACAAATTGTTTGAGGAGAACTTTCTGGATGTGAACTTGGACGGCAGTTTTATGCACTCAGGTGCCTCCACTTGCTTTCCCCAGAAGAAAGAGAAGATGGAAATGTGCATATGTGCTCACTCACTCATTGCTGAAGCAATGACAGTAAACAATCCACATGCTGTAGTAGCCAAGCCGGCCCTAGGTGGCTATGAATTTCTAGCCACACTCATCTGAATGGGCAGGTGGCCTCCATTGGAGCAGAGAGTTTACTCGCAGGTGCAGGAACAATCTTTCAATTAGGGATAAAATTGTTCTTCATATTTTTCCGGAAGCCATGTGGGAGGAGGGGCTGTGGCCAGGTGGGAGCTGGGAATAGCAGTTACAATCTTTTAAAAAGGCTTCCGATTCCATTGCTTTGCATTGCAGAAGTCCATGGGGCTGATGGATGAATGATTTACTCCTGCTTGCATGAATGGACAGATTCTCTGTCGCCTGTTAAAAATCCTTGCAAATGTATGGACTCATTCCAGACCCATTGAATCTGACCAGGCTGAATTGTCCTCTGGGCTCCATTGTCTGCCTCTAACTCCTGTGGAGTCTCTCTTTTCATGTCCCTTCTACCCATTTTATCCATTTAAAGTAAGACTTTGCTCCTACTAGCTGGGATGAATAGATGCAGCCGTCAAGCTTGGGTTATACCTTCAAGGAAGAAGTTGGATGAATAGGGAAGCACACAGGCTTTCCAGGTTAGAAGAACAATGTGAGAATGTGCCTGCTTAGAGAGAGGACAAAGAAGAAGCCAGAGCTAGTGCCACGGAAGTGTGGTTAGGATACAGCGAGAGATGACATCAGAAGCATGCATTCGAGTCAGGTCCTTGAAAGACTGAGTCCCTTATACATGTATATTTTTTTACTTTATTATGAAACCATGGGGACCCATTGAAGATTTTAGAAAAGGAAATTCTGTAATCACTGTGGTTTCTGTGCAAAGGACAGATTGGAGCAGAGAAGAGAAGCTGTGGGGTTGGTTAGCTGTCCTCAGCTTCCTACTTGAGGGGAACAAAGAATGCAACTCAATCCAACATGATTGGGGCTCACCTGTGAGATGGGTATTGTGCTAAGGTTTGTGACAGCAGAGAAGTGGATTTTATTAAATTGTACCCCCAGGATTTACACTGTATTAGAGGTTCATATTCACCAGACGTTTCATTAGGTATATACATGGGGATTTTTTTTTGTTAGGAATGCTTTTGACCACAAGTAGCAGAATGTACAAATAACAGTGGCTTCAGCCATAAAGAGCTGGCTTGCATTGACTAGAAATCTGGAGATTGTTGGTAGCGTGTTAACTTGCCCCATGCCTGGAAGATTGCTACTCCAAGCACTGGACAGAGTACCTTTATGTACAACACCCAAAGTACCATGTGCACACTCTGTCTTTCCTCTGTACTGTGGCCAACCCTCACTAATTGGGGTGACTGTTGAGAGAGTATATAGCATTTCTAGCCTACAGGACAGACAGAAGCTAGGAAGAAGGGTATGGGGAACAAGGGCTAAATTAGAAATCAAAGAGGGATTTCCATATCTTCATGCCTACCAAGTGTTTTCACCTTCAATATTATCTCCTAATATCCTCCACTGTGGAGTATTTCTCCAAATAAAGTGAAGCATAGAATTGTACAAGGACAAGAAATAAGCACAAAGGATGGAAAAGATGCTGGCGTAAGAACAGAGAACTACCTAAGCTCTCTCTGACCACGCAGAAATTTAGGGTCTCAGCAGGTGCTCTAGAATCACACCAAGTAAGACCAGAGGACTCTGTAAAGACAAGGGCAAAGGGATGGGTAAGGACTGGAGGTGGTAGCTAGAAATGCGATGATAGAGTTGAAAAACCTTAGTTCCAGGGCAAGGCAGGGCAATATTGGTCAATAATTGACTAGTTATTAGGGATTGGTGGTTGGAAGGTTTGAGAAGACCAAAGTACTAAAATGACTTGTTGGGATCACGATAGGACCTGGAGAGAGAAGGAAGCCAACAGCATTGGTCAATGAGTTGGCATGGCTGGGAGACTGCATAAATAACAGACCATTTAAATCAGGCCCCACCAACAATGCTGTTGCTTTCATGGTATGGACAGTTTCCAGTGAGTAACAACATTATCGACTTCTCCCGATTCGCTGTCCTGACTTGGACATTGGTTGTCTTCCTCAAAGCAATCACCACATGGTGGGTGACAGGCTGCTGCTTCCTGTCAATCAGATTATTTTGATTATATTGCCATTGCTTTCCCAGACTTTCAATGTCTGCAGCCACCTTAATTCCCATGTGTAAAACTGGCTAATTCCTCCAAAGGAAAAGACTGTAGTCCCACCCATCCCCCAGGCTTGAATATTCGCTGCCCCTCCCCTTACTCCTTACATATAGGAACATTGGTTCTTGAACATATGCCTACAAAGACTCCTTCATAATCCAAAAACTAAATACATCAAATGAAACTACCTCTTCACAATAGATGGTCATGTATTTTATATTCCACTAATTGAGGTGGTATGTGTGGCCAAAAATCTCTGGTGGGTAGAGAGATGTTGTGGAAGGAATTCCAGCCTTACCATTCTAACATTTCACATGCACAGCAACAAAAAGGCAACATGAATTTGTGAGACACCAGACCTGCCTATTCTGTAGAGACTTCTAAAATATTCGCGGATTTGAAACACCTCAAACAATAACCCCATGGCCATTGTGACCTTTAAAACACTTGATCGTTACAGCAACTCTAGCAAGGATTTTTAAATGAGGAAACTTAAGACCTGGAAAAGCAGAGCAGCCCAAGCAAGGACTTGAGCATGAAGCAAATGTATATTCAAACCCCGTCCTCATACCAGCACCACTTAAGAATTCTTTCTTTTCTTCTACCCTGTGAGCCCTTAGCCCACTGCCGGAGTAGAGCTGACCCCCATGGTTTTATTTCCAACCCCTTTGGGTCCATATAATTCACCTGGCACAGGGTTCCTGCCTGGAGTGTTGCTGAGTGATTTGTCATTCGACAAAACAAACACAGTCTGAGTGAGGAAAAGAACCAAGTGATAAATAATCCCCAACCAGAAAGCTACTGCAGAAGTTTGGGGCCAAAGAGAAAAACAAAACAAAACAACAAAAAAAAAAAACCCTAAGAAAACATAAAGGCTCAGGATGATTTATTTCATAATTTAAAAAATCAAAATCGCCTGCAGGCAGTAGGACTTGTTTGCCCAGTTTTACCCTAGAGTGAGTCATATAGCTAAGTTATATACCCTTGGAAAAACCAGGGCTTTTCCTGTGGGGGCACAGAAATGTCATTAAGCCCCACACTGCGTGTGGCAGTGCCCGAATCAAATGTCCTTTGAAATCGAGACCAGCATGGAGGATGCCTCGGGGCTGTGCGGTGTCCCCATTGTCCCATCCAGGAGGGGGGCAGGGAATAAATGTTGAGGAATAGAAAATCACTTTTGCCTTAGGAGGAAGGCTCAAGAGAGATGAAGGCAAAGCTTTCAATGGAGGGCCAGACAGGGAGCAGGACAAAAGAGAAGAAGCATATTCATAACAAAGTACAGATCGAATTCTGTTTGCCACGGAGGTACAGACTAGACATGTATTCGTTATCCATAGTCACAGTAGTGCAGCATAACAAACAGCTACGAAATCTCAAAGACAGGCAAGAAGAAGGATTGTAGTTTGTTTTGTGGGCCAATCCTGGGGCTTAAGCTCCGAGTCTGGGCGCTATCCCTGAGCCTTATTTTTTTTTCTCAAGGCTAGTATTCTACCATTTGATTCACACCCCCACTTCTGGCTTCTTGATAGATAATTGGAGATGAGAGTCTCACAGACATTCCTGCCGAGGCTGGCTTCAAATTGTGATCCTCCTATCTCAGCCTCCTGAACAGCCAGGATTACAGACATGAGCCACGGGTATCCAGCAAGTGTTGGGTTTTACTTACAAGTCTGGGAGTTGGCTTTGGCTGATCTCAGTGGGTCTTGTTGTTACATCTTGGTCATCTGGTAGGTCCCTAGGGATGGCTGGCCCCAAAATGTTTCACTCACATGTCTCACAGTTGGATGGCCCAACACTCTCGCACCAGAAGTAAGTGGCCCATATGCCCGCCATCATCTAGCAGACTGACACGGGTTTATTCCAGCAGTGACAGCAAGGTTCCCGGGAAGAATGGAAGCAGAAAAGGCTGCGTCTCAAGGCCAGTCCAGATATAAGAGAGAAGGAAAATAGATGCTACCTCTCAACAGCAAGAGATGCAAAGAGGCAAAGGACCCAGGTGCAGGGACAGGTGCAGAACTGGGAACACTTTAGCAGTCAGTCTCCAAATGATTGGCCCAACTGGCAATACTGCAGAAGGAGAGATTGGCTTTGTCTATCTGTTCACAAATTGTCAGAAATGATCAGCAGCCAGTTCTCATCTTACAACGTGGGGGAAAGTACTTCAAGCCATCTGATAATACAACGGACTACAAACTAATTTTTCTTACGTAATCATCATTGTTCATTGAGTGCCTGGAATACTCATCAGACAATGATCACAGAAGTTGTTCGAGGCAATATCATGGTGAGCTGTCAAGCAGGCACATCCTGCAGAAGGAGGCTTCTCCAGTCGGGCACATACGGTTTGCCAAGTCTTGAGTTCAGGTGTGAAGCAATGTCCAAGTAGAACAAGAGGAATCTTTCTCTAACTCACCAATAGGTGATATAAAAGCTAGCAGTGGCTCTGTTTGCTTATAAGGTTGGCATTATTCTAACTTTCAAAGAAATGAAATGAAGTTTAAGTGTGTTTGGCTAAGTATATGGGAACAGACAAGCTCGGAGAACAAAGATTAGAACTCAGACTGTTAGTCTCCACAGTATCTGTTCTTCCCTTGACCATAAGATGATCCTACCTCGTTTATCAACAAACAGCTCATTTATAACAATTGGCTTACTAGGAGAGACCATAAGCTCAGAACAATTAAGGAACTTGCTAAAAAAAAATCGTTCAAGGGAATAAGGAAGACTAATAGAGGAAATTAATTTGATAGAAATAAATTATATGCATGTATGGAAATACATAATGGGCACAGAGGCTCAATGCTGAAATGCTCTGTACTTAGGAGGTAGAGATTGAAGATAGGATCACAGTGTGAGACCAGCTCAGGCAAAAAAAGAAAATCATGAGACTCCATCTCAAGAGATAGCTTGGTAAAGTAGTGCCTGTCTTTTCCCAAGCTTTGAGCCAAGCACAATAATTGGAAGTAGAAGAGCACCTGTCCAGCAAGTTGGAAACCCTGAGTTCACCCAGGGAAGGGAAGGGAAGAGAAGAGAAGGGAAGGGAAGGGGGAGGGGAGGGGAGGGGAGGGGAGGGGAGGGGAGGGAAGGGAAGGGAAGGGAAGGGAAGGGAAGGGAAGGGAAGGGAAGGGAAGGGAAGGGAAGGGAAGGGAAGGGAGAAAGGAAAGGAGAAACAAAAAGAAGGAAGAAAGGAAAGAAGGAAGGATGGGATAACCTTCCAGGATTCAGGATAAGAATTCTGACTCTCACACCCCATGTCCCATCCATCTTGTCATCACCCTGGCCCCACCTTTAGAGCAAATCCAAACACCTCCCACCATTGTCCCACCACTGCCACCAGCCCCAAAATTACCTACTCTCCCTCGTCTCTCCTTTGAACTATGGTCTGACTATGTCCCCCAAAGCTGCTAGATAGGAAGCATAATCCCCAGTGCAATAGTGCTAGCAAGTGAGGCCTATATGAGGTAATTGGATCGTGAGGGTTCTATCCTCACCAGTGGGCTAATGCTGTCATTGGCGAGTGTGTTTGTGGATCACGAGATGGGTTTAATAATGAAAAGCAAGCTCTTCACGGCTCTGCTCCATTGCTTGCTCTCACACTTGCTTGCCTTTCTACCTTCCCCCATAGCATGAAGCAGCAAGAAGGCTTTCACTAGGAGTGATCTCTTCACTGGCATTTCCCAGCCTCTAGAGCTCCCAGAAATGAAATCTCTGTTCTTTATTCATTCCATTCTTGGGGATTTTGTTACAGTGACATAAAACAGACCAAGATACCTAGGTGATAGAATAGCTTCCTTTGCAGCAAGTCTTCCTGCTCCCATAGTTGGTGGCATTTCAGAGTGGCCCTCTCTAGTTCACTCCATGTCCAAGCCAAAGTCCTGGAAATGACCTACCAGGCCCCGTCCGGTCCACCCTCCCCCCCACCACCACTTCCCATTTCCTACTATCTTCTTTGCCCAGCCCTCTCCAGCTGCAGGGCCCTCCTTGATGAGTCTCAGAACATTCCAGGCACAAGCTATTCCTTCCACTTCAAACACACTTCCTGTGGCCCATCCTCTCCCACTTCAGCCAATCATGTACCATCTCGTGGAAGATGCTGACTCCATTTACCTCCACCTTCAATCCTCCCAAACTCTTGAATGCTGTTCTTTTCCATTCTTTTTGCATTTCAGTTCTACCATAGGATATAAGTACCCATTTCTTTGTTTTTTTTTTTTTGAAAGCAAGTTTTGGGCTACTGAGGGTAGCCCAGATTATTTAGTTTTACTGCACTGTTGGAGTACAAGTTGCACCAAAAGACTTTAGAGGTTGCATAGTTTGCATAAGAGAAAGTATAGTGTAGTAATTTTATCTTTTTTGGAATATTTTTATTGCCTTTAAATAGCTGCATAAAGGAGTTGCCATTCACTGAAGCAGTTCATGAATGCAGTGCCTCTTGATCAATGTCACGCCATTCAACATCAATGTCACCATTCAACATCCTCACCCACCCTCCCAACCCACCCTTTCCCTTACTTAATTTTATATTATGCATTCAATTTTTGCCATTTAACAAGGCAGTTTATGTGTACTATGCATCTGGATCTGTGTCATCACGTCAATATCTTCACCGCCTTAAACCCCCCCCCTTCCCTTATGTTTCTCAGTTCTGTGGTATATGCAATGAATTCTTGCCTGCTTGTCCTCCCCACCCCTCCCACTTCCTTCATTCTTCTCCCCCTCTCCCCTTGGCCCCGCCATCTTCTCTTTCAAGTACCCATTTTCTGCTACTAATTTTGTTAGGCTTTGACATAATCTTTTAAAAGAATGATACTACTTCCGCTCTCCATCGGGTCTATTATACCTCAGTTAATTCATTTGTAACCCCTTGCTGTCCACCCACTGTGTTTACTTGTAGATTTATAGGCGCATTCCAGCTACCACAAATGAAGGAAAACTTGCAGCCCTATGTTTCTCTGGGTCTGGCTTACTTCACTTAGTATAAATTTTTTCCAAGTATTTCTATTTCCTTACGAATGGTACAATGTCATGCTTTCTGATGGAGGAGTAGAATTCCATTGCATGTATATGCCACATTTTCTGGATCCATTTGTCCATTGGGGGGCATCTGGGCCAATTATCAATAATTACTCATTTCTTATGCTTATTAGTTACTGTCATACACCTGGGGAGGGGGGCGGGGGGGATTGGTGGCTGTCTTTCTTCTTGCTTACAGATCCCAAGTGCCTGACATGGAGTTTCACAGAGAGCCAGACACCACACCTGGGTGTTGAGAGGATGGATGATGAATCTTAGCCATCACCACTGTCGAGCTGGGATTCGGCAGCCACATTGTATTCTTGTCTGCATGCAGGGCCGCATTCCGCCAAGGTGCTCAGCACAGGTGTGTTGAGTGAATGAATCTGAGACTCTCCTCTTTCTTTGGGACACTGCAGAGACTAGCTCATATTGGTCGCTCCAAAAGAACAACCCTTCATGTCACATCCAAAGAGAAAAATTGCCTCTGACATGCAATTTTAAACCTGAGATGCCTGGATATAAAGTCTTACTCAAGTAAATGGGATCATACATCAGGGCATTTCCACTCTACCAAATGGATATTCAGGATTTAATTGGGTCTCACATTCCCACCCAGGCCTCCCAGGCTGTTGCCCTGGGGCAGGGACAGAGGCTAGTGCATTCAAGGAATTACTGTGCACAAATGGACAACCTTACTTCAGCCAAGTAATCCCAAGTTCCCTCAGAGTCTCACGACAATATATCATCAAAAGTCCATTGCCTCCCTAATTCCCATTCTCAGCCACCTCATCTACCCCAGACCTGGAAGAAAGCACAGTCTCCTCATGACACCTTCAGTCCAGCAGGATACAAATTCCATCAGCGCTCACCTCTGCAGGTACAGTTGTAGTGGGTAGCTCTGTAGAAGGAATTGTGGGAAGAATACCAGCCTTCGTTTGAATCTATAGTCAGCTAATTACTATCTGTGTGGGGCCTTGAGCAAGTCGTTTAGCCTTTGTGAGACTGTTTCCTCATCGGTAAAATGGGTACACTAAAATCTGTCAGGCACTGTATTTTTAGAAACTATATGTAATAAATGCCCTTACCTAATCTATTGACTCTCTCCCTTCATTCTTTCATTTATACATTCACTGAGCATCTACATTTATTGAGACCCATACAAGTTCTCAAAAAGGTAAACATTGAGGTACCCTCTCTAGTATAAATGAGCTTATAGTCCTGTAGAATAAACCATCACCACGTTGTATAATAAATGTTAAAATGATATGAAGGGCAAGCACCATAAGATCACAGAGGAATATGCTTCAGAGGACAAGGAAGGTACCGAAGAGGATTCAGTGCGAACAGTGTTGAACTAGCAGTTTACTAAACAGATGAGAGAGTCAGAAGGAAAGGCACTCAAGGCAGGGAGAACAGCATAGGCAAAGTCCAGTGTCCTGGGCTGGTCACCATTGGAATTGTGACTCTCCAGCCTCCAGCCTTGAAAGTCAAAGAAGGTTCTCAGTGAGCACGTGTTCACTGAACAAACCTGTATTAAGGATGTCATGTCATCTCAAACTATTTAGAACATTCTAAAACTAGGTGTGTGTTTGTTTTTGTTGTTGGTGGTGGTGGTGGGTGGTGGTATGTGTATGTGTATGTGTGTGTGCATACACGCACATGTGTACATACATGCGCATGTGAGCCAGTAATGAGACATGAACCTGAGCTTCACTCTCTTGCTTCACGTTTGTGTTCAAGGCTGGTACCTTAACACTCTAATTAGCCAGCTTTTTACTAGTTAATTTGTAATGAGTCTCACAGACTTTTCTGCTCAGTCTGGCTTCAAACCTTGAGCCTCAGATCTCAGTATCCTGCAGAGCAAGGCTAACAGGACGAAGCCACTAGCACACAGCCAGAGCTAGCTTTTGATTCACACGCAAGTTCATGATAGTCTTAGACTGTGCTTTTCTATGGCTATTTTCTCATAGTTCTGAAATAACTGGTAAGACTTTCGAGGATCAGAAGTGGATACTAAGAGATTGAGAAACAATGAGAAATCAGCTCCTGTCCTCTAATCAGCTGTGTTAGGAAATCTTTTTTTGTCAATCCACACACTTGGCCTCAAAATCCTTGTTCTTTAATGCTACCTTTACAAATAAACCTAACCTACCAAGTAAGCACAAGCACTCAAAGACGAATGCTAGAGAGGGTTATGAACCGTCTTTGCAAGGGAAGAGATGGGAAAGGACAGTGTCTGCCGACCAATAGAAGAGTTTCAATGCTGTTTCTCACACTTCTATTTTATAAGAAGGGGAAACTGACATTTGGAGGCTTTGTGTTTCTTCCTAGTATCTGTAAGGTTTAAAGTCAGATGGGGGGGTGGGGGGGAATAGGCTTATTTTCCTTGCTTTTATGAATAAAGTGCTTGGTTCTCCCAACAGGTATGTATTAAAATTCTAGCCCCCAGTGAGAGATATTTAGAGGTGAACTTTTAGGAGGTAATTAGGATCATGAAACTTGAGTCCTTATGGTGGAATTAGATCCCTTATAAGAGGAAACAATCTAAATACAATTCCTCTCTCTCTCTCCTTGTGTTCCTCTCTTTCTCTCTCCCCTCTCTCTTCCTCTTTTCCCCTCCCTCTCTCCCTCTCCTCCTCTTCCCCTCTGGCCTCTTCTCTTTTTCCTCTGTGAGGGAAGATGTCATCAGCAAGTGAGAAGAATCCACTAAGAGGTGCTGAATGGGCTGACATCTTGATTTTGGATCAACCCATTCTAGCTGGAACTGCAAAAGATACATACTTGTTGTTCAAGTGTGTGGTGCTTTGTTATAGGAGCTTGGACAGGCTAAGACACATGTCCGCTCAGAGCCAGAAACACCTGTCTTGCCCTGCTCTGCCAGCAAGTAGTGTTTCTCCTATTTTCTGCAAATGATAGGTCATCAGGTGTTCTCTTCCATCGCTTGTGTTTTCTTAGCCTTGGTAACTAGGATACTAGATCTACTATGGAGATCGGAGGGGAGGGAAGGAGAGGGGAAAGGAGAGAAAGGGAGCAGAGGAGAGGGGAAGGGAGAGGAGGGGAGGGAGGGGTGGTTATGGCCACACTTAGTGGGAAGAAAGAGAGAAGGTATAGATGAAGCTACTGTTTTCAAGGGGAATCTCAAAGGGTTCTTTCTTCTGTAGACCACTACGATACCCTCACATGCTACATCTATTCACTCCATCAGGCCTTCCAGTTTGTGTGACTAACATGTTCCTCCACACATACTAAATACCACCAAAGTATTCAAGCCTAAGTTAGAGACTTGAAGGCTCTTTACTGAATATGCCATAGGCCTTTTATATATGTAAAACCAATCACGACCTATAATCATCTCAGTAATGCCATTCTCAAGGTCAAATCATCCTCTCTTGAACTAAAAATGTCATTCTCCTTGAGCATAAATTAATTCTAGATTGAAGTGATATGATGTGTGATTTGCCAGGCTTAGGGTTTATGGGTAACAAATTTAAGCTTATTGTTCTTTAGAGTTTGTCAGAATGAAGCCTACCTCTCCATCATCTTTTGAAGGGGAAATAACAGATGGCAGAATCAGAAGGGGTAAGTTTCAACAAGACAGATGGCATGGCATGGATTCAAGCAGAGGTGTTTGTTAGATCGTGAATGTGTGTCCTAAATCCAGATTCCACACACAAGGGAGCATGAGGGAAATATTACAGAGCAGCCTCCAGAAAGCTCAGAGAGAATCAGACATGCCAAACATGAAACAAAACCCTGCCCACAATCTTGCGTGTCCTTGAACACTGAGAAAGTTGGATAAATGTGTGTTGAAAATAATATCAAGATGAGTGGACAGGAGCCTTGGAAATGAGAAAAGGGAAGTCATCTATGATTCTTCAAGCTGAACAAATCTCAGGTGTGAGGTTGGGATTGGGCCTGGGTATGAGGAAAGCAAACACCTTGGAATACAATCAGGAAGTCCTACTTAGATCTCAAAACAGTGTTCAAAGAGGAAAGTCGGAGGAATGTAGAACATTTAGCCAGGAGAGTACTCACGGGCCATGATTAATGTCTTCAGAAAAAAAATTGATGCTGTTAATGTAGAAAGTGAAATCACAACTGTCCTATCCAGCTTTAAAGAGCACCAGAACCTTCCATCTATATTTTCACAGAGAATGTAATTTTTTAAACCAGAATTTGTAATAAGAGAGCTTTTCAAGATTTGAAGATAGAATGGGTTGATATCCAGTTGTGGTGGTGCATGTCTGTAATCCCAGCTACTTGGAATTGAAGCTCAAGGCCAGCCAGAGGAAAAAAAGTTAGTGAAACCCTATCTCAAAAACAAGCCAGGTATAGAGATGTAATCTCAGCTAAATGGGAGGCACAGGTCAGCAGGGCACAATCTAAAGCCAGTCTGGTAAAACACAAAACCAAAAAAAAACCCATCAAAAACACAAGACCTTCTTTTAAAAAAATCAAACTAAAAAAAAAAAAAGGAAAAGAACTAAGGATGTGGCTCTAGTGGTAGAAAGCACAAAGCTCCAAGTTCAATCTACAGTCTCTCTCCTTCCCCACCCCCCTCTCTCTCTCAAACACAAACACACACACACAGACACACACACACACACACACACACACACACAAAAAACATAGTAAGTTGGCTGGTTAGGTAGGAAGTAAAACATCTATCTAGAAAACCTCAAACAGACACTATCATCTCAAGTGATCAATTAGAAAATTAGTCTGGGTTATCACTAAAGACAAAGATGCTTTGATACCATGAAAGGAGAAAAGGTGGGTTATTAGTGGAAATTCAGTCATTTAAAGAGAAAAGAAATTCATGACTTTCTTCTGGAATGGAACAGAAAGCCTAATAGGAACCAGGCTGAGGGTCAGGGGGAGAGAGGTTCTATCTGCCCTCATCATGAGGCTCCCATGTCAGGTGAAGTCCTGTATGAAAGGACCAGATTTCTTACTCAGCAGATATTTTACTAACCAAGAGATCCAGAAGTAGCACCCATGACTTCTACTCTGAGTCTTTTGCATACTTGGTCACATGGCCACATCTCACTGCAAGGGTTGCTGGGAAATAGAGTCTGAGCTGAGCTGTCAGGAAGAATTAACACAGATTGGGAAAACCAAGAGAAGATTTGGCCACATTCACTATGTACCACTCTAATTAACAGAGTGCCTGTCAGTTAACATTTTGTTAATCTAGTACTATATTAAGAATACGGGCACTTGGTGAAGTCCTTGGTGAAATTAACATATGCTTAAAGATGAAGAAAAGGGAAAAGGGAATCACATGAAAGTCAGATGGGCCTCTGTTAGACAAGTGGGAGAGGGAAGACTGATGAAGAGGGTGAGTGAGAATAGGTGTCTGGAAATAGAACAATAAGACTCATTGAAATTACTTGACTAAGCAAAGGAGGAAGGATGAGAAAGAGAGATGGAGGGGTGAATTTAATAGAGGAACATTTTAGCATGCATGGAAATGTCACAGTGGAACATAATAGAAATTGAAGAACAAGGCTAAAAACCACATGGTTATCTCAATAGATGCAGAGAAAGCATTTGACAAGATCCAAAACTGTGGAGCACATGGGCAGCAAAGATGGCGCTGGGAGGGGGTTGAGTGGGCAGAGCCTAATTTACTGAAGAGCACATGGCCAGCCAAGATGGCTCTGGGAGACAGTAGAGTGGGCAGACCCCAATTGATCTTCTGATCAGTACCTAACCAGCCCGTGAAGGCTCAGGTGAATGATAGGGTGTGACCTTGACAGTGATTGGTTCCTCTTCCTCCCTTACCATACCACCCACCCTCTTTGTCTTTAAAAAGGGGCTGCTCTCTGTTAATAAACGAGTTTTTCTACCTGCTGGATTTGGCTCCCCGCTGTGTCTGATTGTCTCCTGGGCTGAGGGAGGCTAGGGAACGGGCGAGCGCCGCACTTACCTTTCCTCGGACCCCGTCCGTCTTTTGTGGGACGGACGAAGACCCAACACAAAACTCCTTTAAGATGAAGGCTCTGGAAAAATTAGGAATCCATGGAACATTCCTCTATACAATAAAGGCTGTATATGACAAACCTACAGCTAGCATTATACTTAATGGTGAAAAACTAAAGCCATTTCCTCTAACTTCAGGAACGAGACAAGGTTGTCCACTCTCTCCACTTCTCTTCAATCTAGTATTAGAATGCCTAGCTACAGCAATAAGACGATGCAAACATAAAGGGGATCCAAATAGGAAAAGAACAAGTAAAACTCTCCCTCTTTGCAGACGACATGATCTTCTATTTAAAGAATCCCACCAGACTCCACTCCTAATTTACTCAAGCTGATTTGAAACTTTGGCAAAGTAGCAGGGTATAAAATTAACCCTCAAAAATCAATGGCTTTTCTGTATGCCAACAATGAGAAGAGTGCAGCTAAAATCAGGAAAGCAACTCCATTCGTAATAGCCCACAAAAAATAATACTTAGGAATTAACTTAACCAAAGAAGTGAAGGAACTCTTTGATGAAAACTTTAAAAACCTGAAAAAGGAAATCAAAACAGAAAAGTGGAAAAACCTCCCATGCTCCTGGATTAGAAGGATCAACATCATGAAAATGGCAATATTTCCCAAGGCTATCTACAAATTCAATGTGATACCTATCAATATTCCAATCTCATTCTTCAAGGAAATAGAAGAGGCAATCCAAAAATTCATATGGAACAATAAAATACCCCGAATAGCAAAAACGTTCCTTAACAGGAAGAACAGTGCTGGAGGAATATCAATACCAAATTTCAAACTCCACTACAATGCCATAGTAATCAAAACAGCTTGGTACTGGCACAAGAACAGACCTCAGGACCAATGGAATAGAACTGAAAACCTAGAAATGAACCCACATGCCTATAGCCATCTAATCTTTGATAAGAGAACCAAAAGAATAGAATGGAAGAAAAGCAGCCTCTTCAGTAAATGGTGTTAGCAAAATTGGTTAATCACTTGTTGAAAACTAAAGCTAGATCCGTATACATCACCCTGCACCAGAATCAACACCAAATGGATCAAAGACCTTGGAGTCAAAGCAGACACCCTGAAAACATTACAGGACAGAATAGGAGAAACCCAGGTCTCCTTGGCACAGGCCAAAATTTTCTTAATAGAGATCCAGAAACACAACAAATCAAAGAAAGGTTGGACAAATGGGATTGCATGAAGCTGCAGAGCTTCTGCATGGCAAAGGACATAGCTAGCAAGATCAATAGAAAATCCACGGATTGGGAGAAGATCTTCAGGAGCCATACAATGGACAAGGGTCTCATATCTAAAATATACCTGGAACTCAAAAAATTAAATCCCCCAACAACAAATCCTCAAAGAAACAACTTCCCGATAAATAAGTGGGCTAAAGACTTAAAGAGAAACTTCTCTGAAGAGGAAAGAAGGATGGCCACTAGATACATGCAGAAATGCTCAACCTCTCTAGCCATAAAAGAAATGCAAATCAAAACAACATTGAGATACTACCTCACCCCAGTTAGAATGGCTATAATAAAGAATTCTAATAACAACAGATGCTGGAGGGGATGTGGACAGAAGGGAACCCTACTGCATTGTTGGTGGGAGTATAACTTGTTCAACCACTTGGAAAGCAGTATGGAGGTTCCTCAAAAGACTCCACATAGAGCTCTCCTATGACCTAGCAATCCCACTTTTGGGCATTTATCCAACTGATCACAAACAAAACCATACTAAAGCTACCAGCACGACTATGTTTATTGCAGCATTATTTACCATAGCTAAAATATGGAACCAACCCAGATGCCCTTCAGTAGATGAATGGATCAAGAAAATGTGGTATATATACACAATGGAATTCTATGCCTCTGTCAGAAAGAATGACCTTGCCCCATTTGTTAGGAAATGGAAAGACTTGGAAAAAATTATATTAAGTAAAGTAAGCCAGGCCCAAAGAAACATAGGCCCCATGGTTTCCCTTATTTGCAATAACTGAGACAAGCAGAAACCGTCAGATAAGTTGATGTTAGGTGAAATGAACCCCGAGGTAAGTATTCAAATGTTTTCTTTCATGTGATTGTTTCTAACATATTTATAAGATGATTTCTATGTTGCTTTGTATGTCCCTTCCCCATGGTATAACCCCTGCTTTCACTGTATTTGATGTTGGTATAATTTGGGGAGCGGAAGGGAAAAACAAATTGTTTAAATAGGGATACAGGTGGACCCATTGCAACAATGAGATGTACAAGACACTATGTCGAAAACAAACTTTACAATTTAGGTGTGGGTGGGGGCAATGTAGTTGTGGAGATGGGAGGGAAGGGATGGTAGGGGAAAAACAAAGGAGGAGGCAACAATGCTTGATAGGAAATGTACTCCTTACCTTGCTCATGTGATTGTAACCCCTCTGTACAGTATTTTCACAATAAAAAACTTATTTTAAGAAAAAAAAGTTCATATGATATAGTAACATTAACACAGAATACAGTTAAGAGTCTCACCATCGGGTTCAATCTGCCAAGTTCTGACAACTGGCTGTAGCATTTACTATCAGATTATGGGCAAAGTTAACAGCCATGTGCCTTAACTTCTTTATCTGTTACCTGGAGATCATGAAGGGTTAGGAGAATTAAATGAAGTATCACCGATAGGAGGGCTAGGAATGGTGCCTGACAAATAGGAGGAGCCCTGCAAGCTGTTACTATGTAAAAGAGGAAGGAAGACATACTTTCTCCATTGTAGACATCCCCATTGATTTCCTTCGCATTGGCCCATGTAAGCAGCACAAGTGTTTTCATGGTTTGTCACTGACAGGGACGACTTAGTTCTTTCTCACTTATGGAAGTGAACCCATTCACATCCTCTGGTACTCACTTATTTACCAACTGGAGAGAGATGATTGCTTTGTCATGTGGCTGCTCCATCCTCCTCCCCAAGTACTTCGGAAGGAGAGTAGACTAGAAAAACTGCAAGGTGCCATCCTTGGCTGTTGTGTAATGTAATTAGATTCCGAGCAAATAAACATACCCTACTTGCTGGATGTGTTCCAGAGAAACAAAAACAACAACAACAAAAAGCCTTTGGAAGAAGGAGAAAAACAGCATCGAAGGAATGAATAGCAGCCCCCAAGTAAATAAATAAAAGTGTCACCCCTGCCTGGGTGCCAGCTTGCATTCACAAATGGGTAATTGGGGTTTTCAAATGGAAATATGGTTTTGTCACTCATTTGGGTTTTCATGATGAATTCCATGTGAAGCCTGTCTCCTGGTTTACTGGAAACTGGAAGTCCTCCTGATTCACGGAGCTGATAAGTCGCCCGTTTGAAAAGGTAACCCTTTAATTAGCGTGAGCCCTGCCACCTGGATCTGTCTCAGCCCTAAGGGGAACTCTGGAGTTGAACACATGACAGATTCCTGTTGGAATGAAGCTGGCGGTTCCTTTGGGGAGGGGGGAAAGTCAAAAGTTAGCACCAACTGTGAGGAAAGGCAACCTAATTGCTTTTTAATACATCACCCTGAGGTCTAGAAAAGTGACATGACTTGTCCGCATAGACACCTGGTAAGAGGCGGAACTCAGGAAGGAGACTCACTTCTGCTTTTCTGTTTTCATTGCTTTTTCCCCATAATTCCCGTGTAAAATTGGACCCATGTCCTAAAGAAACTCATGAGAGGCAAAACGAATTGCTTGAAATGCTGAGATGACCCTGAGATGCACAGAAGCAATGAATGGTACAGGTACTAAGGACTGCACAGGCTCTGAGACAGGACTCCTCAGACACCCAGGGCACCCAGGACTCTGAGAGGGGCCAAGGCAGGGCTATACGCAAAACTTACAAGGTTCTGAAGCATGTGGTTGATGGTGTTGATAGTGTTGATGTGGCTGAGTTGAGGGTTGCGTAGGGTTTAGGATGGAGAAGGGGAAGTGAGGAGGATGGGAAGACAGACACAAGAGGGAGCAGGAGTTGCTTTACACATACCAGCAGGTGGTGCTTTCCTCTCTGGGTCACCAACCCTCACTTGTTTCTCCTTCCATGATTCCCTGCACCTTGTCCCCACCCATGCTCTTGTCTACAGTAATACAGAAATTCCCACCCGACTCAACCCCACTCTTCTGTCAAGGTCATCCCAAGGTCAGACCTGCTGTGAGCCTTCTCTACCATCCCTCCATTCACTTAACACATCTCCACTCAGCACCGATGATGTGCCAGGTGTTGGAGACTCAACAGATAGCAACCTGTAATCTGAGGAGAAAGGAAGAACAGGACTGCCATCAATGTGATGGTGAAGGAATATTTCTCTGATGACTAAGGCTGACATTTGAGTAGAGACTCAAAGGAAGTTAAAGAGGAACCCACACAGACACTGGGGAAGTTAATCCTGCCAGGAAACAGCAAGGTGGCAGCAGCAGATCTGGAAGAAGGAATAAAGAGATGATGGCTCAGACAGCAAAGATCTTGTTTCCCCCCAGCCTACACACACACACACACACACACACACACACACACACACACACACACACACACACACATACACACACACATACACACACACACATACACACACACACACACACATACACACACACACATACACACACACACACATACACACACACACACACACACACACACACACACACACACACACACACACACACTGGAATGGACAACTCTCTGCTTTCCTCTTTCTCTGTACATTTGCTCAGGAAGTTTGTTTTTGCATCACACACTGTGCTTCAAGCCATGCGCTTGTCTATTGTGAACATACCAGCCCTATACTGCACTGCAATCTAGTAAGACTGAAGACCCTGTGTTCTTCAATAACACCTCTCTCATGCCCAGTACCGAATGGTCCTCTTATAGCCCAGACTCTCAAAGGTCAAGATGGGAAAGTGCTACAAGGTATGTGGGACACTCAGCAGTGCCCCCCTGTGGAGAAGGTGGGAGATGGTTCTAGGTGAGAGCAAGTTTGTCTTTAATCAAAGCATCGCAGCTCTCCTGGCAGTGTCCAGCATCCCTGAGCTGTGGATGCTGGGCATGTATGCCAATTTGCCACCTGAAGGTTAGTATTAATAAGGGTGCTGGCAATAGGAATAAGTTCCGAAGGGCTGCTAAGAAAGATAAGGTTAAAGACACTGTTGTATTGAACAGGAAAACTAGAGAGCCTGTCCTGATACTAGGCTAATGCAGCCAGAGAAAGAAGAGGAAGAGGAGGAGGAGACTGTGGCTCCATGCCCCTTCATCAGATTCTCTAGATGACTCCTCCCACCCCCAGGTACATCTTATCCCATACCAGTAGCTGCTCTAAGGACAAAAACACCATCCAGACAGAATCAGGCTGAAGAACAACTCAGCATGCATGGGTTTTCTGGCTGCTTTAGACACACAGAAAATCCAGTGCTGGCTCAAACACGATGCTAAGTACTACTGCTTCCCCATCAGCGTGTGCCAGGCACGTATTATCGCTTGCTCTCCATTTCTGTCAGCTGCTCTGAGATCCTCACCTGACTATCTGGAAAGCAATGGGGGAGCTGTGCCTCATACATATAGATCAGGTCTCCTATTAGAGCCAGTCCTGAGCCTGAAAAGAAATGTGTTAGTTGAAAATGCATTAAAGCTCCCAAGCCTAGCTCTGAACCTAGTAGGAGCCTCCCTCTGGTAACCAATCACAGAGACATATAATTATCATCCTTATCTTCCTGGGTCTCCCCCAGGCTTGCTACTGAGTCTCTGGTGAAGCCCTAGAGTCATTGCATGTGAATGTAGACTCTATCAGCCAACAGCAGAGACTCGACTCTCCCTCCTGGTACCAAGCTCCCCGGAATTGTGTGGAGCT
The DNA here is from genome assembly GCF_024711535.1 of Dipodomys merriami. Lineage (NCBI taxonomy): Eukaryota > Metazoa > Chordata > Mammalia > Rodentia > Heteromyidae > Dipodomys > Dipodomys merriami. The sequence goes on from NW_027206590.1 coordinate 3,866,235, forward strand.
GCCTAATGCCTCAGACCTCAGGCTTCAGATGGGAAGAACTCAAAAAACAACAACAACAAAAGATTCCCTAGGATTTCCTAGTCTATTAGTGTAATTTCATAAATCAAAATAAAAGAAGCAAACGCTGAGATCCAGTGAGAGAGGTATTATTTCATTTTATGGCATTTTAGTTGTTTGGGGCTTGTTTTGTTATTGTTCGTTGTGGGGCTTGAACTTAGAGCCTGGGCGCTGTCCCTGAGCTCTTTTGCTCAAGGCTAACACTCTACCACTTTAAGCCACAGCGCCACCTCTGGTTTTCTGGTGGTTAATTGGAGATAAGAGTCTCATGGAATTTCCTGGCAGGCTGGCTTTGAACCACAATCTTCAGATCTGTCTCCTGAGTTGCTAGGATAACAGGCATGAGCCACTAGTGCTCAGCTGATTTGGGCTTTGTAAAGTATTGTCTATGTATTGATTTACTTCTTGGCTTCCATATTTTATTTTAATCTCTGTTCTGCTGCTTTTCCCTTTGGGAGGTGTGTGTTAAATGAGAGAACTCATGAGCACTGCTGTGAAGACTGTCTCCTATCATTGTAATTGGGCTTGTGCAAAGAGATCGTAATTTATAAAGTGGATGGTCCATTAATGGTTCTTCTTTTCTGTAGGTATTTAATTCCTAGCCCCGCAGATACCCTGTTCCTGTTAGTGCATCTCATGAAACAAAGGAAACATCATTAAATCTAAAATCAGGGGCAGGGAGGATGATCTAGGAGGCCTGGTGGAGGAGATGGCAGTGGAGTTGAGGTTTGAATGACAAGAATGAGGTAATAATGGGAAGATCTTGGGGAAAGGACTGGGAACAGAGGGTCCTTCAAGTGCAGAGGTCCTAAGGCAGAAACAAGTTATATATTCCAAGAAGAACAGAAGGAGGATATGCAATCTAAATCTTACTCCATTTTCCTAATAGTCCCTTCCTATTTAGATAGATAGATATAGATAGATTGGAACATGGATATTGATATACTGAAGTATACAACTATATATAGAGAGAGAGATACATATAAATAGGAGTATACAACTATATATATGTATATACATATAGGTATATGTATGTATCTAAAATGCCCTGCTTATTCAGTTACTATTTTCTGTTCCTATGCCTGCCGTGACAGGTCTGTTTTCATCACTGCTGCATACTTATGGCCTAGTAGATACCAGAAAAGCACTGGGTACCAAATAATACTTGCTGAATGAATGAATCAGTAAATAGATGTCAAATATAGCATCAGAGAAGAAAGCAAAGACCAGAATAGTTGAGTCTTTAAACCCTATTGCAAAGTGAACCTCCCTTTTCCAAGAGCAAAAGCAAACAGTTGAGGCATAAACAGGGTAACAACTTCATTGCATTTGCACTTAGCAGAGATGACTGCTGTGTGGCGTAGATGCAGGTGGGCTGTTCAGGCACCTAGTGCAATGGTCCGGGTATGGAGGCAATGTCTTACACTGTTGTTGCAGGTGTGCAAGTGCACAAATGTGAATGGATCCAGGATAAATTCTGAAGGCTGAGCTTCAAGGACCTGCTTGATGAAAGAAGTCTAGTAATCAAGGGAATAGTTCTCAAATCCATCTCTTCAGGACAGAGTATTTCTCCAAACTCATATATTAAACCTCCTATTTGACATCTCTACCTGGATGTCCTATAATAAATCTTAAAGGCTTTGTCTATCTATAGAAACTAAATTCCCTCCTTTATCTTGAAATTTTCAGAGAAGGAGTCTAATTGGTCCATTAAGTCATATCCCCACCCCTTGGACAGGTCAAGGGACTATGATTGGTCAAGTTGGGTCAGGTGGAAGAAGACTACAATTGGCTAGCTCCCAGAACCATGAAGCATTAGAAGAGTCTGTTTTATCAAAGGAAGGACAAAGAAGGCAATATCAGAATAGGGAAGAAATGAATGCCTGGTAACAACAGATGCCAGCTCCTAATGGCAGATCATTGCCCTTAAGATGAAATATAAGCTCTTTCTCATGACACACAAGAGCCTTTACCATCTGGCTCTGTCTACCTCCCCTGCTTCCTCTCTTGCAATTCTCACTAACTATGCCCTAGTGGTACGGAACAACCTGCTGTTTGGACTATGCCCTGCTTTCTGCACCATCTCCAAAACCCTGGGAAATGTCCCCAAATGCTACAGCATTCAGCTCAAATGTGATTTTTAAAAAAAAAGTTCTTCCTGACGCTCAGGCCATCATCTCTTATGGCCTTGGAAATGAATCTTGGTGTTGACTCTCTGTGTCCAAGTTTATCTGCTGGGCTGGAAGCTCTCTGAAAACACAGCTATGCCTTTCATCTACCAACATTTTCGATACCGCTGTAAATGCTTGCTGTATTAGTGAAGTTGATTCGTGGAGAGAGGAAAGAAGACAAAGAGACCGCTGAGCAGAAAGGAAGAAAGAAAAAAGGAAGGAAGAATACTTGACATCTCATGGGATAGCATTTCTTAACCTAATGAGAGAATAGAGCCCCTGGGGATGATCAGCAGACTACTCTGTGTTTCTGATTCAAAAGTGAGTTGGACAAAGTTTGTTACTGAGTCAGGTGGCAGTTGGGGCACACAGGAGCAGGTAGCTACAGTATCTAGGCAACATTTGGCGGTGGGGAACTCCTGATGTGGAGTAATGATTCCTTTCAAGTGCCATGGTGGGAGGACCCATTGGAACAACCATTCTGAGAAGTGATTTGGCAATATCTTGCAAATTCGAAGATATATAAACCCTATAACCCAATGGTTCCACTCCCAGGTAGAAGATGTATCACACACCTGGGATGCGTACAAGATGAACTGCAGGACTAATGTGTCTAACTGCACTATTATTCACAAGGATGAAAGATTAGAATCTGACTAAATGTCCATTTACAGGAAAATAGGTAAGTAAATCTTGATATATGTATTTATTGAAATAGAACACTGAAAGCAAATGTAATGAACTAGCACCACCTCCAGCAAAATAGATGACTCTCAGAAGTATGTAGGGAAGAAAAGTGAGTTGCGGAAAGATACATAAAGTATGATATAAACAAGACCATACAAAACACATCAACATCTTGCTGGTAGATACATAAATATGTAGTGCAAGTCTAAAGAAAAGGTGCATGGAAATGTTAAACTATGCTCAGAAGGAGGCTTATGCCTGGCGTAGAAGGGACATAAATGAGATTGTGGGCAGGGAGGCATACACAGCATCAACAGGGAAATTCACACCTGTAATGCTTTGTTTCTTTCTGAAAAAAAATCTGAAATGTACCCTGAAAATCTTTGATCGATGCATAGAGTAAACCTGGAAGGATTTTAAATATCATCCTTTGTGATGCAATGTAACTAAGCATATGTGGCTAATTAATTTTAAAGTGGAATTAATTACAACATAATACAACTAAAAGTTCAGTTCTGCCACACTAGTTATCTTTCAAGTACTCAGTACACACATGGGACTGGTAGCTACCACTAGGGACAGAGCAGATTGTAGAAAATTACCATCACTCCAAAGAGCTCCTGTGGATAACTGTCGTCTATGCTTCTGGATAATTGAATTGTCCATAATAGAAGTTCGAGATTAAACTCGCCAAGGCATCATCCCCTATCAGGTGTCACAACATGATACAGAAAATCATATAACAATACATTGTGGGCTGGGTACAGGCCTTAAGTAAAGGAACCATTGCCTAGTAAGTGTGAGGCTTCAGGTTCAAATCCCAGCATTGTCAAATTTAAACAAAAAGGGAGAAGGAAGGAAGGAAGGAAGGAAGGAAGGAAGGAAGGAAGGAAGGAAGGAAGGAAGGAAGGAAGGAAAGAAGGAAGGAAGGAAGGAAGGAAGGAAGGAAGGTAGGAAGGAAGGAAGGAAGGAAGGAAGGAAGGAAGGAAGGAAGGAAGGAAGGAAGGAAGGAAGGAAGGAAGGAAGGAAGGGGAAAAAATTGCTGTCTTATCACAGTAACTATTTACAACCAATGAATGTAGCCTCTGTTAAGAAATTCATTGACCCCAAAACAGCTTCCAAGCAGGATTTTCAATCACTAAATATACCAAAAAAAAGGTCAATAGGGTATATGACCAGGAATTCCCATGTTCTAAATATGTAAGACTATGTAGAAAAAAATATTAAGCCATAGGCAAAGGTAAACTCGAAATTGATGAGACTTAAATATAAGACCTGGAATTTTAAAACTACTAAAGAATATATGAAGACAAAGATTCATGACATCAGGCTGGGCAGTGATTTATTTTTTTAACACCCAAAGCATGGGCAAGAAAATTTTAAAAATAGGTAAATGGGAAAACAGCAAACCAAAAAGCTTCTTCACAGTTAAGGAAATAGCAGAGTGAGAGATCACCCACCGAATGGAGAGAAATAATGGCACATAAAATATATTATTTGGAACTCCATAGCAAGAAGACTAATAATGTGATCTAAAAATGGACAAAGAACCTAAGCAGATTTTTTTTCCAAAAGAAGACACAAATGGCCAGCCGTTACATGAAAAAGGAATATGATTAGCATCACTGATCATCAGGAAAATGCAAAGCATAAACACCAGAAATATCACCTCATACCTCATAGAATGGGTGCTCTCAAAAAGACAAAAGGGAAGCTGGGTGCTGCTGGCTCACACGTGTAATCCTAACTCTGAGGATTGTGATTAGAATCCAGCCCAGGCAGGGAAGTCCAAGAGACACTTATCTCCAACTGACTACCCAAAAAACCCAGAAGTGAAACTGTGGCTCAAGAGGTGTAGTGCTAGCCCTAAAATTTTTTACACTAAAATAACCATGTGATCCAGTAATCCCATCCCTAGATCTACATCCAAAGGAAATTACGTCTTGTGTTGAAGAGTCATCTGAACTCCCATATTCACAAAAGCCAGGATCTGGAATCAACCAAAGCTCCATCAAGAAATGACTGGCTTAAGGAATTGTGGTATATATACATAATGGACTACTATTCAGCAGTATAAAGGAAGGAAATCCTATCGTTTGTGACAGTGTGGCTGAATCTAGAGGGTGCTAGGCTGAGTGAAATAACCCAGGTACAGAATGGCAAGTACGGCATGCTCTCACTCATAGGCAGAATTTTAAAAAGTAAAACTCATAGACACAAAGAGTGGAATTGTGGTTACTAAGGGCTAAGAGTTGGGGATATGGGGGAATGTTAGCCAAAGGAAAAATATTTCAGTTACACAAGAGTGTGTGAGACCTGATATATAGAATATGGTGACTGAAGTTCAAAATAATGTGTTGTCTACCTGAAAATTGCTAAGGGACTACCAGTAAAAGATTGGTATGTGTGAAGTGATTCATATGTTAAATAGGTCAAATTAGCCATTCCATAACATGTATATATTTTAAACATTATGTGGTTCTGTATAAACATATATAATGTCATTTGTCAGCTATTTATAAACAGGGAGAAGTAAATAAATAAGTTGAACATGTGAAAATGTTTTCACTTCCTTGATACCATCAGAGCAGCCCTGAGATCCCTAACCAGTAACATCAACATTTTTCTATGTACATGTTTCTCCATAAACTAGGGAGAAAGGGACATGAAGACTTGATTCAGAGAAACACACAGGTGTACACACAGGCACATGGGCATATTCACACATATACATATGCGTGCACACACACGTGAGCATTTGTGGAAAGAAGTTCTGAAGAAGAGAAATTGAGATTCGAGTGTGCTTGCTTGGCTACATGCATTATCTTCTCTGTCTTAAAGATGAGCAGCCAACTGGCAAGGATCACAGGCAGGAATCACAAACCTTTACCAAATGCCTGCGATGTGCAAGAACATGGCAAAGCACTTCAGAATTGCTGTCTCATCTGATCCTACTAACTGTCATGATTAATAGACAAAAATAAAGATCTGAAATCAGGTCTCTCTGACTTGAAAGCTCCTGTTCCTCCTTCCATATCAAATTGACTCTCTAAGGCTAACCCTTCCTAAATAAATAGGAGAATTAAACCCCAGTGACCTGGGACATTTGGTTCTCTTTCAGACAGGAAAAAAGGGGCACAAATAAACGTTCTGTCAGCTACTAAATACACAGGTTTACTCAGTACTCACGGTATGGAAAATACTGCTGAGTACTTGTCACCCCCCAGTTTTACAGGTGAGGACACTGTGACTCCGTGAGATCAAGAACTGTGTCCACAACCTCCTCGCCAGTGAAATGGAGCCTCTGAGTCCACCCTAGTCTACTTAAGCCGAGATTCTCTAACTGGGCATTTACAGTTCTGATTCATCAGACCCAGACAGAGCCCGGGATCTGAAGTTTTCCTGAGCATCCCATGGAATCTGAATGTCGGCTGACTCACAATCATGCTTGAGAAAGCTCTGGCTTCATGTGACACAGGTGGGCAGGACCCAGCCCAAAGCAAGAGCATTCTCAGGAAAAAGCAGGGCTTCCCATCAACCCGCGTCCACCCAAGACATTGGCAAGGAGTCCAGACAGTGCTGTAAAGTCTCACAACCTCAAAGGCCAATTCTAAACAATATGAAGAACAAGTCCAACATGGGGAGGAGCTAGCTTACTAACACAGGAAGCTGTTTCTTCTTAATCTTCTATATTCGCTTAATAGCATTATTAGTGATCAAATAGTCTCTCTCTCTCTCTCTCTCTCTCTCTCTCTCTCTCTCTCTCTCTCTCTCTCTCTCTCTCTCTCTCTCTCTCTCTCTCACCTTGGGCAAGTCACTTACCCCTCTGCAATAGTATGCTGAGCCAAAGAGCCTCTGTGATCATAATTTCTGTGACACTATAACCCTTGAATATTGCTAAAGAGTTTCATTGTTTAAGGATCTTTACCTATTTTGCATAAGTATTTAACTGAAGGAAGTAATTCTCTATTTCTCTAAACTATCAATACTCTGATGATTCTTAAAGCATCTCTGTTAGGTCAAATTCCCAGAAAATAAAAACTATGAAGCTAAATGCTGGTAGATCATGTTTCTAATCCAAACTACTCAGGAGACTGAGATCTGAGAACTGAGGTTCAAAACTAACCCAGGCAGGAAAGTCTGTGAAACTCTTATCTCCAGTTAATCATCAAAAGGCCAGAAGTAGATGTCTTAAGTGGTAAAGTGCCAGCCATGAGAGGTAAAGCTAAGGGACACCTCTCAGGCGCTGAGTTCAAGCCCTAGTATCAGCACAAAGTTAATTAATTAAAATTTTTTAAAACCCTGTGGGGTGCACATAGTAATTACTAAGGCATTCATTGACATACTGAGCAAGGCATATCCTCCTGGACTTTGGGAAGATTATTTTATTTTCTGGCTAGGAAACTTCATTTTCCTCTACTGAGTTTCATAAAACCAGGTTTTTGTTAGATCCTAAATCCTCAAATTCACATGCCCAAGACCAGTGACAGCAGCTGCATAATAAATGGTTGGGGTGGGAAGTTAGGAATAAATTGATGGATGAGTGAAGCATTCTGGAGGAAGAGCATCAAGGACATGAGGATCGTGAGGGCGGAGGGGGCATGGGTGCTGCCAGCACAGAGATGTACAGAGCTGTGACTATTTCATCAAAACCCTGCCCATATTCAACACTCATTGCTCGTTGGGTGCATGAAGTCATCCCACCCAACCTGTATGTCCTATTTTAATTTTAATTCTTAACCCTTACTATCATGGGAATCATAGGTGAATTGTAGTCATTCTTGGTATAAGAGGATTAAGATACAGAATAAGGCAAAGACTTTGTATTCAGAAGAACGTTTCTGTAATGTAAGAAGACCATCATAAATCTTCTGTCATCAAGTGCTTCCATAGAAGAAATCTTGGGGCTTTGTGAAAGCCACTGAGGGTCCCTATGACCCAGGTTTCTTGGGTTTTAAAGAATACTTCCTATAAAGGTAAGACACTGAGTGACAGTAAACAATGAATCAGAGCCAAGATATTGGAGAGAGCTCAGACACTCAGAAAAGCTGCCATGAAAGCAATCTGACTTTTATAAAGATAACAGTCATTGAAGAGTTCATTGTGCCTACCTGTAATTCTGAAGAATGATTAGGAAGACATCAGACGACTGGAAAGGCCCGGGTGACAGTCCAGGAATGACACTGTTGGTCATACTTAGCAGCTGAAATAAAGGAGGGTCCATGATGACTTTTAAGGAGGGATTTGGATGGATCTGATTTGTATTTTAACATGATTTCTCTGGCTGCCATGGAGATAGTTATCTGGAAGGAAATAGACAAGAGGTGATTGAAATAATCTCGCCAAGAAATGACAATGGGAACCTTAACTAGGTAGAGAATTTGAAGACACTCCAATGGGGAAATTCATCGGACACATGACTAATTCCATGTGGAGAGGAAAGAGGATCAGGTTAAGAGTAATTGCTTCATTTTGAGCCTGGATGACAGTTAAATGGGTGCTAGCACTGAAATGCCAAACATAGGAAGGCAGAACCAGTTTGATGAGAAAGATACAAGTTAATCCTCTAACATGTTAGATTTTAGGTGCCCATAAAACACACATGCTGTGGTTATTCATAAGCAGTTGTTTCTTTTTAATTATATTCCTATTATCATCAAGTAGTTGTACAAAGGGGTTGCCATTCAACCAATCTGTTTATAATATACCTTGACCAGTGTCACTGCTTTTATTATTCTTGCCCATCCCTCCCAACCCAACACCTCTCCTCTATTTTCTTAATTTCACAGGACATGTATTGACTATCAGGATGACATCCACTCACTCTTGATTCATCTTTCCCTCTCCTCTTGACCCCACCCACCCAACTTTCTAGTGCCACTTTCCTGAAATTCATTTTGTTGGACTGTGCATGCATCTTTCTAAGGAATTACACCATTTGAATTCTCTCCTGCAAATGCCATACTTGAGTTAATACATGCATGCACACTTGCATACAACCCTGTATAGGTTTACTTGTGTTTACTTACAAATTTGGTTTGTTTTATAAGTCTGGAATTCACAAGTTGTGGGTAGGAGACAGTAGGGAAACATGAGTGAGAGAGCAGGAAGGATATAACCCAAGGAGTATGCTAGGTGAGGCAGATCATGGTGAAAACATTTCCCTGCTTTGCCTACTTCTCTGAATAGCCATTTCCTCTGTTTCTGCTGCTGAGGCTTGAGGTTTTCCCCCAAAAGTTCATATATTGGAAACTTAACCACCCCCAATGATGGCAGTTGGAGATGGAGCCTTCTAAGGAGAATTAAGGCCAGAGGAGTTCATGAGGGCAGGGTGCCCATAACAGAATTTGTAGGAAAAGAGACCTGAGAAGGCACACAATTGCTCTGTCTCCCCATGTGACATTTTCGGCTATGTTAAGGCACAGCAAGAAAACTCCCACCAGATACTGACATGCTCTTGAATTTCCCAGTCCCCAGAACTATAAATAAATCTCTATTGTTTAAAGCATCCAGACTCAGGGTATTCTATTACAGTAGGACAAAAAATCAACTAAAACATTTGAGAAGAGAAGAGGGAACAAGAGAAGAAGAAAAAGAAGGGGAGGGCCCATTGCAACAATGAGAAATACAAGTCATTATGTGGAAAACGAACTTTACAACTTTGGTGGGGGGGCGGGGAGGATTGGGTGGGGGGGGTGGGGGGAGGATGGGAAGGGATGGGAAGGGGAAACAAAGGAGGAGGCTACAATGCTTGATAAGAAATGTACTCATTATCTTGTCCATGTAATGGTAACTCCTTTGTACAGTATTTTCACAATTAAAAAAAATAAAAATTTTAAAAATAAAAAAAGGAAAAAAAAAAAAGAAAAAGAAGGGGAGGGGAGAGAAGATGGAAAGGAGAAGCGGGGAAGGAAGGAAATGGATGGGAGGGGAGGAGAAAATTACAATCTGATTGGCTGGCTTTTAGATTGATGATTGGCCATTTTTTTAAATGGGTGCAATCACAGAATATTAAAATACCGCTTGCTGTTATTTCCAGGCTTCCTGCCTCAATGTGTTCATTAGACTCAATCAAAGCAAGCCCCTTGCAAAGCCTGTGACATTCTTAGCCATCAGTGAGGATTAGCTAAGTTACACTGTAGTAGGAAACAGTTTTTAAAAGTGTCAGCCGGGGCACCAGTGACTCATGCTTATAATCCTAGCATGGGGTCAGGAGCACTGTGGGATGTTAAAGTCGCCACAGTGCATTGTCCAAAGTAAATCATGTGACCTCAACTAGCTTCAGAAGTTCACTGGGCTGCAATTCTGTTTTGTGTGTGGGAAGGAGTAGAACTGGAAATGGTCAGAGGACTTCACTCAACTCTCTGGACCGTGGCAGTGAGCTACAGGTAATATGTGGGAATTGATTTAAGGAGTGCCTTAGTTACTTTTGCATCACATGACAAACATGCCTGATGGAAATAACTTAAAGAGATTATTTATTGTGGCTCACATGTCAGAGGCTGACGTCCATACTCCTTGGCTCCATCAACCTTAGACCCATGAGGAAGAGCCTCATGGCAGCAGGGACATGAAGCAGAAGACCTTCTTCCTCTCATGATGTCAAGAAGCAGAGGAAGGGACTGAAAGGCATCAGGAACATGATGATCCCCAGGGACCCTCTCTAAGAGAGCAACTTCCTCCAGGTAGATCCCGCCTCCTACATTTTGCAGAACTTTCCCACATAGTACCATCAGCTGGTACCATAATAATACCACCAAAATAAGGCCTAAGCATGCAATATATGAACTTTTTATTATCCATACTATAACATGCTTCTGCCCTGCTCTGTCAAGGTTAATATCCTAATACAAAATGTAGCAATTCTGTGAGTTCCCACAGTCTTAAGAGTTCCAATGCTGTTCAAAAGCTCAATTTCCAAGTCTCTTCTGAGTCTAAGGAAACTCTTAACTGTGAACTCATAAACTTAAAAAAAAAAAAAAGAAAAAGAAAGTTACATATTTCCAAAATACAAGGGTACCACATAAACATTCCCATTACAAAAGAACATGAAATAGTAAGGAAGGACTGGAGCCAAAGGAAGACCAAAACACAGAAGAGAAAACATTAAATCCTGTAACTTCCAAGTCTGGTGTCCAGAGTACACGGTGACATAATGTAAGCTCCAATGGGCTTTGGTAGCCTTGGCCCTATGACTTTGCTGTTTGTAGCCAGCAGGGCCTCTGTACTGGGTTGACTTCATTCAGTGCCTGAAGCCTTCCATAATTCTGGCATCTCTAATAACCTAGTTTCTCCACTGAAGCTCAGGACAGCTCAGTACTAGAGATTCATGAGGCCCTAGGTTCTATCAAAAAGGAGAGAGAAAGAGAAGGGGGAGAGGGAGATGGAGACAGAGAGGGTGACAGAGAGAGAGAGTGAACAAGCAAGCAAGACAGAGACAGGGAAGAATGAAGAACAAGGAGGAAGAGGAGGAGGGAAGATGAAGTGAGGGAAGAAGAATGGAAGGAAAGAAGTGAAGAAAGGAAGTGAAGAAAGGTAGGGAAGGAAAGAAGGAAAGAAGGAAAGAAAGGAAGAAAGGGAGGAAGGAAGGAAGGAAGGAAGGAAGGAAGGAAGGAAGGAAGGAAGGAAGGAAGGAAGGAAGGAAGGGAGGGAGGGAGGGAGGGAAGGAAGGAAGGAAGGAAGGAAGGAAGGAAGGAAGGAAAGAAGGATATATTTCAGGGTATGAAAGAAGACATAGAAGTGACTACATGTAGCTATCAATCGCAGACACTTCCTCAACAATTTTTACTATGGGGGAATAGACAGAGGCAATACAATATATAAGAGAGGGCCTTTGTCAAAGTGTAACTAATATCTAAAGATGGAGAAACTGTGAATATATGCATCCTAAAGGAGAAAGATCAGTAATGAGGACTGGTGGAAGGCCAGGTAATGAAACAGTGGGGTCAAGAATAGACAGACAGGCTGCAAATTGGAAGCCCCGGGCATTCAGTGGAGACCAGCCGCTTTCATAATCATTCCTAATATAAGATGGACACATCCCTCTGTACTTGTCAACAGCACTCCAGCCTCACCTGAGAAACACTGGAATGGCTCTCAGGGAATTTCCTTGAGGGGCAGTACGAAGCAGCACAAGTGTTAATGGCTCTGGAGAACATGAATGACAGGGTAATTGAAGGGTTAGCACCAAGGGGTGGTGGGGTAATTGCCAGATTGATGGTTGAAGCTTTTGTTTTAAGTCCAGAAAGCAATTAAAGACCCTGGCACAAGTGCTTATTAACCAGAACTCCAGGTGGCTGCAGCATTGTCCACACACTAATTTGCTATACAGCCCCATAGTCTTCCCCAGCAGTGGAGAAAGACCCTCCTTTCTCCACTTAATGCTGAACAGTTTTGTCCAACACATCACATTCTGTAGTGGAGCACTGCAGGAATTATTTTCCTGTGTGTGTGTGTGTGTGTGTGTGTGTGTGTGTGTGTGTGTGTGTGTGTGTGTGTGTGTGTGTGTGTGTGTGTGTGTGTGTGTGTGTGTGTGTGTGTGTGTGTGTGTGTGCATCACATTCTGTAGTGGAGTGCTACAGGAATTATTTTCCTCTGTGTGTGTGTGGGGAGACTTCTTTTTTTCTTAAACATAGATCTAAAAGTCAAATCTAAAAAGACAGCAGCATGATTGACTACGTTTTTTTGTGCTACGTGAAGAAGAAGGACTGAGGAGGTGAAGGAGTTGCTTTGTGAACTCGCTTTTGTTTTGTTTTGTTTTGTTTTCCAATTTCATTGTCAACCCCATTTCTGTTTCCTTCATTTCAAAAATCCCCCTTTGTTCTATCTCTTTCCAAGACTCCAACCAGTGCCTGCTTGTGTAATAAATTCCCAGGAGGAAACCAAGTCTTATCTGTCAGCTCAGGACATTTTCCACTTATTTTCAAGAGGAAAAAGAAAAGTCAACAACTCAAGAACTGTTTAAAAAAAGAGTGAAGAACAAATGGCAAGTAGCTGCTTTAATTTTCTTCAAAGTCTTCCCGGCTGGGCAGCCTGGAGGAGGCCAGCTGGAGAACTGACATTCGGAATTATCTGCAGGCAGATGCACAGGGTCCGCCCAGCGGTCTCCGCCCGCACTCACTCATCTGCCTGCTGCCAGGCAGACCAGCTATTCTCCCTTTTTTTTTCCTATACACTGTTTGCATTCACTTTTACTTAGATAAATGCATTTTTAAAGGAAAAATGTATTTCAAGACCAAAAAAGAATTACTTTCTTAAGCCAGGTGCTGGTGGCTCACACCTATAATCCTAGCTAATCAGGAGGTGCAGATCTGACCATCACAGTTTGAAGCCAGCCAGGAAAGGAGAGTCAGTGTGACTCTTATCTCCAATTAACCAACAAAAAAAAAAAAGCAGAAACAAAAAACATGAAAGTGGAGGTATAGCTCAAGTGGTAGAATAACACAGAAAAAGCATGGGGACCTGAATTCAAACCTCAGCACTGGTACAAATGCACATGCACAGGCACACATGCACTCACACACACACACACACACACACACACACACACACACACACACATGCACTCACACACACACATTTCTTTCTCTATGCCTAAAAGAGGTGTAAAGACTATTGAATCTTAGAGGGAGGAACCCCAAGAATGTCAAAGTGAAGGGCAGTGACTTGGAAGTGCAGCTGGCAGAAAAGGATGTAAGATAAGGAAGGAGGGGAGGGGAGGGGAGAGAAGGAAAGGGAAGGGGGGAGAAGGAGAGAGAGATAAATAAGAGAGCTAGAACTGGAAAAATGGTGGGTGGCATTTGGATCAAGAAGAGACTTGATTCCTCTCTGTGGCAATAAAGGGTTGCTAACACCAGCTTCCATGTTTTTACCTATAGTCTAAGAGCAGACAGAAGATAACTTGGAAGGTTTCAAACCAAAAAGCTGGCTGGACTTGCATTTAAAAAAAAAAAAGAAACAAAAACCTGCCTGATTCAAGAACAAATTGGGATGGACTAATAGTCAATGTGTGGAATTTATCCCAGGGTGGGTAGTGATGAGAGGAAATAAAAGAAGTGGGTAGGTTCAAAGAGTAAGGTTTTGTGATAGATTTAATATGGCAAATGAAGAAAAAGGATGCATCAAGCCAGGAAGTCTGGCTTACAGGCTTGTATATTTAGATAAATGTGATTGTATTCTCTGAGAAAAGAAATAATGGGAGGTGTGTGTGTGTGTGAGTGTGTGTGTGTGTGTGTGTGTGTGTGTGTGTGTGTGTGTGTGTCCCCAAGTCTGAACATGCCAAGTTGGGTTGTGTCTTTCCAGACATCCCAAAAGAGCTGTCAAGTTGACAGGTCTGGAGTTCATAGAAAGGTCTGAAGTCAATTGCAAACAAGAGTGAAAGGTAGGCATCAGAGCATCAAGACACTGTATTTTTTCCCAACTATTACAGTTCATGACTCCCAGGGAAAGAAGACCACTATATTCTGATTATGTTTGGATTTTTTTATTGCAAAGATCTAAATGCCTTAGTTCAAAATGAATGATCTAATAAGGAAAGGGTCTTACATACCTGGAAGAAATGAGGTAGAGAAAGTTCAGTGCTGTGGGTAAACATCTCAAGATTGTCATCTGGGGCCCAGATTCTTCCTCTCACTCTGCTTTTTGCCATTTTTAGGGGTATCCTCATCTTTAGAAAGTGAGAATGGCCTCTAAACTGGATAATAGCCAAGGGAAGAAAACAGGCAGCTGTTCTTTGTATGCCTGCCCTCAGGTCTAATTGGTGTGGACTTACTCACATATCAGTCATTTGCAAGGGGCCGGGCTTACCAGGAACGGCTTTGATCAAAAGCCTGTGATAAAAATGGATGTTGTACACTAAGTCACTATGGCTTTCAAAACTAGATGCATAAACCAGACACTTGTAGCTCACACTTGTAAGTCCAGCTACTCAGGAGGCTAAGATCTGAGGATCACAGATCAAAGCCAAACGGGAATAAAAGTTTGTGCAATTCTTATCTACCTTTAACCACCACCAAAAAAAAAAAAAAGTAGATGTGTGGCTCAAGTGTTAGAGCACTAGCTTTGAATTAAAACAAAAAATCTCAGGGACAGCATCCAGATCTTGAGTTCATGCCCCAGGACCAGCAAATTTAGAAAGAAAACACCTAGATGCCTAAGGTAAGTATCTCTAGACAGACAGACAGACAGACGGACAGACAGACAGACAGACAGATAGATAATCACACACAAATAATTCTGAAAAGCTATCATTAAATGTTGTCTATAACAAGTATCGTAGCAGATTTTTCGTATACAGTGCCTGATTTAATCTCCATCACTGTCCAAGAAGGCACGTAGTATTTTTAACTCCCATGTTAATGATGCAGAAACTGAGACTCAGGGAACTCAAATAATTCATTGAAGGTCATCCCACTAGTAAATGGTTGAAGTTTCCTCATTTGCTTAATGCTAAAACTTAACAATTATCTACCTTTCTCTCCTACCAGTTCTTTTAATATCAAGAGTAGTTTTTGAAGCATGATTTTTATCATCCAGCATGCTCACACCAAAAGCACACCATTATACAATGATCCTTTTGCAAAGATTCTCATTTTGAGTTCCCTAGTTTTGTCATAGGCATTACATATTTGCTTTGTGATCACATTTCATTTGCAGCCTGATTTCCTCCTAACACTATGTGGTACATTTTTCTTTTATTGTTTCTATGGTCTCTGTGATCCCTTTTTAGTAACCATATAGTATTTCGGTGAGTGGCCACACTATAATTAAATAAACTTACTTAATGACTTTACCAGTATGGGAGGGTATTTCCAATTTAACATTCTCTAGATGTTGCTACTCAGTAGTTTCAGGCGCATGATGAGTTTTCCTTTTTCACTGAATGATTTCTTCCATTTCCATACCAAGGAGAAGTTCTGAGCCATCAGGTATGAAGCAGCTTAGAGTTCTGGACATGTTCTGCCAAATTGCCCTGCAAAAATGTTTTACTAATTTCCCCTGCTCCATGCAGTCTATAAGTGTGCCATTAACATAACTATCCAGCCAGCACCAGCTATCTGGATGGGGACTATATTTTACTATATAATAGAGATAAAATGGAAAGCCCATATTTTCTTTTGATAGCCAGTGAGAATGCACGTTTTCCAAATATGAGCGTTCTGTTCATACCTTTCACCCATCTGATTTAGGAGCACTAGATGGTACGCACTGCGAGGGAGATTAAGAGTGGACTGGGAGATGGGGTCCATTTAAAGACAGGGTTTGTGCAAAATGAAAATGCTTCCTTTGTAGCATGGGCTTTTTAAAACCAGGGAACATGCTTTCACTACCCAGCAGTGAAGCCATAGAAGTGAGGGCTCTTAATGGGGCTGTTAGGGGAGACGTTGTTACTGAGATTTATTTGGCTCATTCCAGGCTGTAAATTCATTTCTTAGCCCAGTTTCACCATATGCAGTAAATAACCAGAGCTGTATAAACAAATGTCATACAGAAACATGAACCAATTGAAATTAGACTTTAAAAAAATACTAAGAACCTTGATTCTTGCATATGCCATGCAACAAGATCCCTTACTCTTGCTCACCCCTAGAATATTTCTCACCCATCTCCCACCACAAACGTGTATACATGCATGCTGCACATACAAATTCTGCCCAAGTCTGTTTCTGTCTGACTGTCTCTGTCTGTCTCTGTCTGTCTCTGTCTGTCTCTGTCTGTGTCTCTGTCTCTCTGTGTCTCTCTGTGTCTGTCTGTCTCTGTCTCTCTCTGTCTCTGTCTCTCTCTGTCTCTGTCTCTCTGTCTCTCTGTCTCTCTCTGTCTCTCTGTCTCTCTGTCTCTCTGTCTGTCTGTCTGTCTGTCTGTCTGTCTCTCTCTCTCTCTCTCGCTCGCTCGCTCGCTCGCTCTCTCATTGGATAAGAAACAAAGAGCCCTCCAGGGTCAATCTAACCAAATGTAAGGAGGTGAATGGAGAAAGTTGTCTACAGATAATTGCTTTAAAAATAATACTTTCCATAAAAAATTCTCCAGTTGTAACAGAGTTTTAAAACTTAGAGGCACATGAGAAAACAAAGTCAGAGAAATAAGAGCTTGTTGCCAGCATTCACACCCCAGCCCATCTTCTCAGGTGAGGAACCAAGGGCATCTAACTGGGTAGCTCAGTGGAAAATGATAATAGCTAGATATCCACAATCAAACTCCAGAGAAAAGATGATCCAGACAGTGACTTAGTGACTTGCATTTGTGGCTGTAGTCATCAACGTTTCAGGCCCTACTCAATCTTAAGTGATTCTTAATAACTCAGAGACCTACAAGTTTCCATACAAATCAAGAAACACACACAGGTCCTTTGGACCTTACGATATGAGTTTAGGCAGCAATTTTAAATAATAGGTCCATATTGAGTCTGTCCCATATGGCTGGCAGTGTGGGGTTTAACTCTTCAAGCATCCTGGCTGTTGAAAGTGGCCAGCCCTGACCTCTGATCTGCCTGATTTGGAAGTCATGACCTTGTCCTTTCCTGTGCTGTGGAGGAAATGAATATCACATTAGCATCCTGATTTGAAGCTTGTTCCTCTCATGCTGCCCTACTAGATTGCCACTCTATAGACATGCTGAGGGCCTATTACGTGCCAGGCACCATACTTGAGGGCCATAACACACTGATGTATAACTCACACTCCTGGCCCTCCCTCAGTATGCTTTGCATCTGGTGCAGAAGATAGAGGAACTTTTTTTAATTAAAAAAAAACTAAAATACATTCTGAAATGCACCATGGTGGGGTAAACAGTGGCAATGCTCAGGAAAAGCTGAATGTGACCTGGAAGCAACTGAGTCCTGGAGAAACCTCCTGACGTGCCCAAGGCTACACAGTTATTACAAAGCATTATCACCAGTTATTACAGCCATCTGCATCTGTCAAAGACCTACATCCCAATAGGCATTGGTTTTCTTATCTGCAAAGCAGGGACAATGCTAATTACTTCGTAGATTTTGTTGGTAAAGGTTAGGTTAGAGAATTCTGTGAAGGTACTTTTTGAAATTAAAAAAAATGTAATCAGTGCTAATTATGGCTAATATAATTGTTATTACTAAGCCATGATAGACTAGATTAAAAATAATCATCATATAAATGCAATATGAACAGTTTATCTGATTTGCTGTCTATGATCCACCAAAATACATTAAGGGCCTCCTCCATGCCTGACACTGTGATATATCATGAATAGATTAAAAAACAAAAAACAAAAATAACTCATCAATTCTACATCCTGAGTCCATCAGGAATGCCCATTTATGATACTTAGGGAATGTGAGGGCCTAGAAAGAGGAAACTGAACTAGTTTGGACAGGAAAAGTTCATCTGAGGAACTGTAGTAAAGCTGAGAGCTTAAGGTTGAGCAAGAATCCCAGGCAGAGAGAAGATCCTGTAAGACATCCAGAGACAGAAGGGAGAATGTTACTACAGGCCAAAGGAGCTGCAGCTGCAGTAAGGGAAGGAATAGGAAGAGACAAGGGTTGGGTCCTGTGTGTGATGAGGAGGGATCCAGGCAATGAGGAGCCAGGAAAATCTCCATAGAATTTACATGCTCAAAAGATCACTGTGAATGACTGTTTTAGGGGTAGATAGAAAAGAGGCAAAATTGGGCATGACAAAGCCAATAGGATGACACTGCTTTGAGTAAAGAAAGGAAAGAAGGAGGGAGAGAGCTTGGTCCAGATAGCTGGCCAAGGAGACAGAGCTCCTCGTGTGACAGATGGTAGAGAAATACAAGATTCTGCATCACAAACAATGTTGAAACCCACAGCATCATCTAGTTGTGCATGTGTATGCACACATAGTTCCCACCAAAGTGTATTTCTACCCCCTGGCCCCATGCTTTGCACGTTAAGTGCTCTTGTGAATATTTATCAGTTTATTGGGGCTGATTCTGGGCCAGCAGTGAGCATCCTGGTGCTCTTAGCCAGATGTGGCTTGAGAAGCTTGGGAAAGAACAATGCTTCAGTCCTATCTAGACTATTATTACTCCTCTTCTGTTTCAGCCCTTCTGATCACTTAATTTTGAGCGATTCTCAGATGAAGGCAATTTGAACTGAATCACACCTTACAAACCACGTCTGCCTCAAGGAGGTAAAACTGCTGCATCCATCCACAGCAGAGAAGCCACACGCTTCTGACACCCAATCTTTCCATAACAACTTCCACTTCAACCAGAACATTTTCCTTGGTCTTCTTCCTCTAGGTACCATAGAAATAGCCCTTAAGTCTTCTCTATGAATCTGTCTAGGGTCTGTAGTACCTTCAGAGCAGGACAGAAGGCAGAGCTGGAGGCCAGCTCTTTGTGTGGACATCCTGGACCATGCAAAGTGCACTGATAATATGGTTTGACTGCAACATCTCTGTTGTAGGCCAACTATCTCATTTCTGAGATGAGGACATAGAAGCTGATTCAAGCAGATGAGCCTGTGGCATTTGTCACAGAGCAGGTTTTCTAGAAACTGGATTTTGAGATAGAAAATAAAATGGAGGGCAATATGGGAAGCAGGACCACTAGAGAAGAGGTTGAATAGCAACATGGCTTTAATAGATGTCTAGACCCAACCTGATTTCTCTAGGAGCCCTGGGAGTAAATTGGAATACAGAGGTCATCCCACCAAAATACAGGAGAGCCAAAGCTCTGAGTTCCACACCACAGCCATTGATCATGGGCTGCTCTCAAGGTGAGGCAGAGCTCAATTCCTCAGCCATCTCTGAGCAAGTGGTACTGTCACCCTGGTATAATCCTCCATAGAAAAGTCTAGGTGAGTGCCACAAGCCACCAACACCTATAGCAGCTGAGAGAGGGCAGAAGGGCAAGTACACTAGCAAACAAACGAGACTTGAATGGGACATCAAAAGTAGCTACTATAACTTGGGCACTAATGGCTCATCCCTGTAATCCTAACTCAAGAATATCTGACAATGACCATTCAAAGTTAGCCTAGGCAGGAAAGTTCATCAGACTCCTATCTCCAATTAACCAGCAAAAAGCCAGAAGTAGATATGTGGCTCAAGTGGTAGAACACCAGCTTTGAGAGGAAAAAAAAAACAAGGGAGAGCCTATGAGGCCCTGAGTTTAAGCCCTAATACTAGCACGTGCGTGTACACACACACACACACACACACACACACACACACACACACACACACACACACACACACACACACACACACACACGAGTGGCTCCTATTGAATCCATCCTTCCTTAAATTGTGTGGTAGTGATAAAGATAGTGGCTAAGGATGCTGTTAAAAAAATACAACCAATGTAATGTGGTATTTGGAGAAGCAATTTCTCCCTCTGAGCCCTCTGTCTATTTGCTAAGTGAGTTACTAGTTGTGAAATCCTTTCTGTCTCTATTTTCTGAGATATATCCTAAAATCCCATGAGCACCAGAGAGCTGCCATAATCAAAGGTGACATTTTGGAAAATGCTTTAGCCTCTGCCATCTTGAAGCCCAGAAGTGTATTTGGTAGAAAACTCAGTAGCCCAGGGTGAAGAAGAAAATGTCCCACAGACTATGAGGACCTTTGGGCCAACAGCTTTGGTCCCTTGTCCTTGTATCTGCAGTGCTCAGCAAGTATTCCAATTCTGAAAGAAGAGAAGAGAGGGGAAGATGAAAGACAGGAGAAGAAGAAGAGGGAGGCAGGGAAGTCAGGCAAACATCTGGATGGTGCTTGGTGGTTATTTAATTTTGATTCCTCAAATTTCTGAACATTAAGTAGCAGCAAGCATGCTCCTACATGCATACAAATGAAACTGAGAAACTGGATGGAGAAAGAATCTGCCAGAAAAGTAGGAGAAAAAAAACGAGAGAGAGAGCCATTCAAGGCCAAAGGGGAGAGGTCAACTGTGTCACACGCCACCAAGGAGTCAAGCAACAAAGGACAGAAGAGTTCCCCGTGGGTTTGCTGACAAGGAGGGGATTGGTAACAATGGCTCTGGAGTAATGGTGATTCCTGTGGCTGTGTTCTCCAGTTGGCCGGGGCGGGGCTGAGGGTGGGGGGCACAGACTGGGTGCAGGGCTGTTGGTAGAGGATGGGTGTAGGGGCAGGAAGTGACACAAGAACTGATGCAGAAGGAAGGAACACAGGCTCCTTCATGTATCCCCCCATGAGTCATGGAATGCTGCTGATACCAGGCCCCCATCCCACCCCCTCCCAAGTGAGGCACAGGAGCTAATGGTAAAAACATTCCATATGTTCTGATTAGCTACAGCCTCATTATCATGCAGCCCTTCAGTTAATGAAATCCAGAGCTGGAGCAAACGAGTCCGTGAGGGAGGCAGGGCTCTGATGGTGACAACTGAGCCTCAGGTTTGGAGATTTGGGGGTTTTTTTCTTTTTTCACTTTTTATTCCTCTCCTTGCTTCCCTCCATCCCCAGAGACAGAAAAAAATACAAGGGGGAGATGAGAGACAAGACTTGAAACAACCCCCAAATCCAGAACAACAAAAACAGCAACTGCTGTATTTCAAAGCCAGTGCAAATTAGACTAAATGGCCACAGAAGCCAAATGGAAATCGTAATTCTTCCAGTCCTTGCTGCTCCGACACGTGTAATGGGCTTGGCAGAGAGTCAAGGAAAATGCGGGCCAAGCCACAGTATGTTTCAAAGAATCTAAAGGCTGTTCCCTGCGAAGAAGCCAGATTTCTGCACAGCTCAGAAGGAGGGATGTCTGGACAGGCTCAACTGCCCCCGTCCCTATTGGAGTGGAGCCCTAGGCATCCCAGAGACTCCAGGGCCTACCGGTAAGCACAGACAGGTCTGTGGGAATGGGTGTGGCATGCAGGCAGGCCAGAGCTTGGGTAAGGAGCCTCCAAACCACCCAACACCAGAACGTGCCCGGTAGCCTCCCTTGGGAAGGCTGCAGCAGAGACTGCTAGACTTGCTCCTGGTTACTGTTGTCAAGAGCCAGAGCGAGAAAGGCAAGGGACAGAGGAGAGGGGGCTGACTCTCCTCTGTTCATGCCCTCCTTGTTCACCTGTCTGGGTCAGCCATCAACCTGCCTGTTTTCCCAAAGGAGGAAAGTGATGATCAGAGGTACCAAGGAGCTTGCCTCTTGTCACAGAGTAGGGAAAGCCAAGAGTCTGAATTTGAACCCATTTCTCCCTAACTATAAAACTCAGGCTTGCTGCTCTTTCTGTAAAGTGCCAGACTGGGGATATTTTCAGCCTTGCAGGTCAGAGTATCTGTAGCAACTACTCCACCATCTTATTATTGCTCACCAGCATCATGGAGCCATTGGCAATGTGGAAAGGAGTGGACCTATCTGTGTTCCAATAAAACTTTATTTACCAAAACAAAAAAAAAAAAGCAGCTTGGCCAGGCACTGGTGGTTCACACCTATAGTCCTAGCTACTCAGGAGGCTGAGATCTGAGGATCGCAGTTCAAAGCCAGCCCGGGCAGAAAAGTCCATGAGACTCTTATCTCCAATAAACCACCAGAAAATGGGAAGTGGTGCTGTGGCTCAAGTGGTAGAGTGCTAGTCTTGAGCTGAAGAGCTGAGGGACAGCACCCAGGCCCAGAGCTCAAGCCCCATGACTGACAACAAAACAAAACAAAGAAAAAGTGAGCTGGGGCCAGGTACCTGGCTCACACCTGTAACCCTAGTTACTAAGGAAGCTAGATCTGAGGACCATAATTCAAAGCCACCCAAGCAGGAAAGTCCATGAGACTTTTATCTCCAATTGACTACCAAAAAGCCAGAAGTGAATGTATGTCTCAAGTGGTAGAGTGCTCTCAGGGATAGTATGCAAGCCCTGAGTTCAGGCCCCAGGACTGGCATGCACACATACACACACACACACACACACACACACACACACACACACACACACACACACACACACACACACACACACACATACACACAGAGAGAGAGAGAGAGAGACAGAGAGAGAGGGTGTGTTAGCTATATGGGCCCAATTTGGCTTCTGGGCCATAATTTACCAAACTTTTTCCTATGCTAATACAATATAATAAAATAGACTATGATAGAAACTTATGAGGCAAAAAGTATTCTTTCACTGACACAAAAGCAACCCAAATATTTCATTTACCCACATAACATCTGGTGACACAGCATAGTTAGAGCACTGGTTTTGTGTAAGATAGTGCTGGGCATAAGTTTGACTCTTCCACTGTGCCTATTAGTTAGTCTGGGGAAAATCATGTGAGCCAAATCTTTCTCAGTGTCTTTTAAGAACTAGACAAGATCATCCTTGCAATATACTGAGTGGAGCCCCTGAAGCATCCAGTAACTATTAGCTGTGATTACTTGAGAAGGCAGTTAATTACATCAACAACCATGCAAAGTGGGTCTTATCACCTGCATATCATAGATGAGAACATAATGACTCCATAGAACTAAGATTAGTATCTGTGTTTATCTACACAATGCCATTTTGCTTATCCATTAGAAAGAATGATATTACATCATTTGCAAAGTAATGGATAGACCTGGAAAAAAAATTACATGAAGGAAGGCCCCCGAGAGACAAAAGATACAGGTTTTCTCTCATATGCAGGAGCTAGAACTAACTTATAAATAAATGTACAAATTAACACATATGAGGTTGTATAGAAGTGTAGATAATGTATTAACTGAAGTAGGGGAATGATCTAAATCCCTAGAAGAACACACAGTCCAACAAAACAAATACCAGGAGACTGCACTTGAAAGGTGGGAGCAAGGGTCAAGGAGAAAAGGGTAGACAAATGGGAGATGAGGAGAGAATGTCATCCTAATAGTCAATGCATAGCCAATAAAACTAAAAACACTGAAGGGATGGGATGAGTTGATAGAGATGGGAGAGAATGAAGAATGGGGCAATATCTATCAAGATGACTTATAAACCAGTTTGCTGAATAATAACTCCTTGGTAAAACTAGTTAAGGATTTAAAAAAAAAACAGATTAAAAATACAAGAAAACTGGTACCCATGGTCCCACCCAAGAACTAGGAATAAACCAAACCTGATTGGGAGC
This sequence comes from Dipodomys merriami, assembly GCF_024711535.1. NCBI lineage: Eukaryota > Metazoa > Chordata > Mammalia > Rodentia > Heteromyidae > Dipodomys > Dipodomys merriami. The sequence goes on from NW_027206590.1 coordinate 3,890,177, forward strand.
TGGCTTTTCTTCCTCTAAAGCTCATTTTTACTCTACCCCACTTGGGAAGAAAGTAGCCCAAACACAAGACTTGTAAAGGACAGAGAGCATGAGCAGAAAGACATGAAACCCTAATTATAGCTATGTCTAAACAGGGTCATAATTGTAGGTATTAGGGCTTAGGAGATGGATGTGTCCTTTTGGAGTTGTGAGAGGGAGCAGGGGAAGTATTAAACCCACTACAGAGTGTTTCCTGGACTGATTCGGAATCAAAGTGGTGTCCTCTGATTCTAGAGAAGCCGAGTTATATCAGCAGGACAAGACATTGTGGGGACATCCAATCCATGCCTCTCAACTCTGCTTCATTTTTCTTTCCTATAAGAAATTAAGCACTCTCCTACTCAAAGCAGCAGAGCTGAAGCTACAATCTAGCCCTGCTGGTCCAGCATTTTCTTCCTGTATTTTTCCATTGCTTTCCCTGGTGAAATAAACACACCTCTGATTCTCTGCCTCCCATGTCTCTGCCTGGTCTGATTAGGGCAACCCCAGCCGGTCCAATGTGATTGAACTTTTACAAATTGCCCCCATGCTGTCATGCTGGGTGAGTGACATCTTTTCTCTAGAACTGGCAATGGACTTCAGCTCCATTTCAAGCACGGCTTTTAGAGAACAGAATCTTGGTTGATGCCATTAATTCTGCTTTCTCCCTCCTCTCTGCTGTGATGACAATTTATGGCATCCAAATGGACACTGAGAAAAAGAATGGCTTGAATCTAGGTCTGGTGAGAGAGGACAAAAGAGAAAGAAAGGCTTCCGACTCACTCAGCATCATAGACAGGCAGCTGCAGAGAAGCCAACGAGGGTTGAGGCTTCCATATGAGCTCACTATCAAACCTCATGCAGAACTGATGGAGTGTGTATTATATTAAAAAACACTGCGTTAGCACCTATCTATGGTGACCAGTCAATAACTATCTAAGTACCTGGTATGCATCCCCAACCATCAGGGTGGAGTTCAGAGTTAGGAGGAGTTTGCTTAGCATTTCTTTGTTCATCTACCAGCTACAATGGCGATTTGGTCTGGATCAGGCTAAAATCATATAACTAGTACCCAAAAAAAAGTTCATCAGGATATGAAGCACTTGGAAATAGAGAGAATTAGTATGTGCATGCGGCTCTGAGGGCTGAGGAGGTGCAGGCAGGAAGGGTTCCCTCCAAAGGCCATTGCTAGACAGGACCTCCAGGAGCATGCCCAGTGGGATATCTGACCGCTGTTAAGTTCATCGTGAAGCCTTGAGTCTGACTCCTGAAATAGCTACATTCTTTCCTTAGAGTTAGATTACATGGTTAATTTGCTGAATGAGACCACCCAGAAATTCCCACTGCCTGTGAGCAGTGAGGTACTTAATGAATCCACACACATAATGTGTGTATGTGTGTGTGTATGCTGCCATGATGTGTCTCTTAATTAAAATTTTAATATGTTTGTGGTAAGGAGACTCATGGTCATCCAAGGAAAGCAAATTAAATGCCTTCAAAGTGATTGATACCATTACTCAGTACGTGGAGACTCCCAGTACATGACAGTCATTATTAAGAGGATCTTCTGCGAGGCATTATTGTCTGGTAGGTAACTACCTGGGAGAAGCCACAAGAGGTTGGGCAACCAGGAAACAAAGGCTGAGTACCACCACCACCACCACCCACAACTCTGTCTCCATCCTCAGGTCTTAAGCTTCTGTTGCTCTGCCTGACAAATAGCATGTCCATGATAACTCATTTCTCTGCAGTCACTCACACTGCTGCGGGTCCTCAAAGCACAGAGAAACTGCCCAATAGTCAGCAGCTCCAGGTCCAAGCAGCTCTGAGATGTTGTGAGTGTCAGATCTGTGACTCAAGCGTTAAAATTTTCATCTGAGGAAGGAATATTTGGAGCTCTGGGTTCATGCTGGAAAACAGAAATGTCGATGGCTTGGTGACTTTTTGTTTCCAGCTATAAATCTTGTTAAATTGCATTGGAGTCATCCTGCTAGACTCATGAGTCTATTTTGAGATACACAGGATCCTTTGTTCTTAGTGCTCCCCAGTCTAATAAAAGAGATGGGGTTTGTACAGCATGGAAAAAAATAATAAATATATAATTACAGAGTTAAATTAAAATGTATTTCTTTATGATTACAGAAACCCTAAACAAGGCACCATTTTTTTACAGAATAAATGGTCTCAATCAAGGTCAGCAAATGGCTAGAGGTTCAGTTCACCATCTGCTTTTATTTTTGGCTTTTAGTTTTGATTTGGTTTTGGGGTTTTTTTCTTTTGCCAGTTCTAGGGCTTGAACTCAGGGCCTGGACACTGTCCCCGAGCTTCATTTGCTCAAGACTAGCACTCTACCACATGAGCCGCAGTGCCACTTTTGGCTTTTTCTGTGTATGTATGTGGTACTGAGGAATCAAACCCAGGGCTTCATGCATGCTTCAGGCAAGCACTCTATCACTAGGCCACATTCCCAGCCACCTCACCATCTGTTTTTATAAATACAATTTTATTAGAATATAGCTGCCCTGTTGGTGAGTATAGCCTCTGGCTGCCTTCACTCTATAACAACAGAGCTTCGTAGCTGAATGAGAAACCATTTGGTTCATAAAAACCTAAACGTGGTTTGTCAGTGGGGGAGGGCAAAGGAGATGCACGTGAATGGAGGGAGGAAAGCTGAACAAATGCAGTCATTATGTTCAAGGTACATTATGGAAAAGTTTAACTAGATATCCTGAGGGCATGGATGGGGAGGGGAAAGATGGCGGAGAGTAATGGAAGGGATGGCACTGCTCAAGATCACTGTATTCATCATCTGACTTGTGGAATTGAAACCTCTTTATACACTTCTTAAAAATACTAAGAAGGGAGGAAGGAAGGGAGGGAGGGAGGGAGGGAGGAAGGAAGGAAGGAAGGAAGGAAGGAAGGAAGGAAGGAAGGAAGGAAGGAAGGAAGGAAGGAAGGATTTATTATCATACTCTTTGCATACAAACTGTACTAAGCTCTGATTTGGATGAAATCTATTTCCCTTACAACTTCTGCTTGCTGCTGCTGCTTCCATGTGGCACCTCTCAGATTTTTGGAAATAAAACAACAAAATAGTTGCCCCTAAAATCCTCTCTCAATCAGTGTAACAACCCCATAGAACAGTTCTTATTTCAAGTCCCAGGTCCCTGAACATCCTTGCTAGCCTCTTCTGAGCACCTCCTAGCATGATACCCTCTCCAGGATACCACCACAAGCAGCCTTTCTGCTCCACGGATTTGTGTCCAGTGGATTGTTGGCTCCCTTGGGTCCCCCTCTGAAGTCCTTCCCTCAATTACATTTGATAAAGGCCCTTGGCCTCTTCTAAATCTTCATATAAACCTTGCTTCCCTTTTACATCTCTCTGGGTCCCCATTCCCTCAGAATGTAAATACAGACTGCAGGACTGCTGTAAGCATTGGAAGTGATGCAAAGAGCCCAAGCCATATTTGCCATTCAATAAATACCAGTTAGCATTATCATTCTAGGTGGCCACTTCTCCTAATGAAGACTGAGATAATGGTCAATCAGTCCACAAAGCAAGCTTTATCTTTTTGCCAAAACTCCCCTTGTCTGTTCCCATAAGAAATCTGCAATCTCTTTTGTTCTAGAAATAAAGCAGAGTCCTAACTTGCCTATCCAGCGGTCTGAATCCAATTGTGAGTTGCTCTGCTCTCTGCTCATTTTCTGGTGCCTGTACATGACAATGTCTGCTTTTGCCTGGCCCTCAGATCCTAGTATTTTTTTCTTGACCTCCTGCCATCTTCCTGTCTCCTCTGAGCAGCACAGGGACTCTGACGCCTCATACTGACACCTGGCTGAGCCATAAATGTGACAATGTTCCATACACTGGGAATCCTGAAGCTCTCAGACATTGGGAATCAACCTCATCTCCTTTTTTATCTTTTTTATCTTCAGTAGCTTCACAAAACAAACTTTTACTTGCTTCACAATGCAAATTTTTCCAAACATGTAACATACATAAAAGCAGACTCCAAATGAGAATCCAGTGAGTAGATCAGTGAATGTGAATTTAGACAGGGACTTTCAGCGTGTCAATGGACATTCGATGTCATGGGCAGAATAAAGGCTTCCCAAATGTGTCCGCATTATAATCCCCAGAATCTCTGAGTGTGTTACCTTGGCAAAAAGAACTTTTCAGAGGTCATTAAGTTAGGAAGAAATTATTTGGGTTTATATAGATGACTCAGTGTGATCACTCTTAAAAGCAGATCTTTAAAAATAGCAGAAGATTAGGAGAGAAACACAAAGGTACAATGCGTATGGGTATCTGATCATATAAAATAATGCGTATCAAAATGAACTCCAGGAATATGAAAACAAGAGGTTTTTTTTCTTTGTTGCTGTTTTCCTTGTCTTTTTGTCTTGTTTGTTCATTTATCTGTCTTTAAGGAGGGTAAAGGGGGGCACAGAAGTGGAAGGACAAAGGGCAAAAAAATACAGCAGTGGTACTCACTAGATACTAGGTTGAAAATGAACTGTACAACTTGTGTGGGGGGACAGGAGGGAGGGAGAGAAAAACTGGAAGAGAGTGAGGGAAAGAGTGACATTGTCAAAAAAGAAATGTATGCTTTACCTGACTTATATAACTGTAACTACTCTGTATATCACCTTTATAATAACAATAAAAATTCCAAAAATAGCAGAAGAAATTGGAAGGGAAGTCACAGTGGTACAGCCTGAGAAGGACTTGACCACTGAACAAGGAAGACTGGAGCCAGTAGCACCCAAGGATTGCAGGCAGCTTCTAGAAGGTAGGAAATGTTCATGAGCCTCTAGAAGGGATATAGCCTTGTTATCACCCTGAGTTTGGTCAAGTAAGACTGTGTCAGACATCTAACCTACAGAAATCTATTAGAATAAATCAATATTATTTTTTGTGTCAGTCTTGGGCTTGAACTCAGGGCCTGGGCACTGTCCCTGAACTTTCTTGCCCAAGGCTAGCACTCTACCACTTGAGCCACAGCTCTACTTCCAGCTTTTTCATGATTAATTGAAGATAAGAGTTTCATGGGCTTTCCTGCCCAGGCTGGCTTTAAACTGCAGTCCTCAGATCTCAGCCTCCAGAATAGCTAGGATTACAGGCATGAATCACCAGTACCCAGCTCAAAATTGGTATTATTTTTAAACCACTAAGTCTGTAGTGTTTGTTAGGAAAGCAATAGAAAAGTAACATGCTCAGGAGAAAAAGGCAGAAACATAAAACCCAGGAGAAAGACTGGCTGAGAAAAATCCATGAATGTTAGAGCTGCCATAATTAGGATGTGGCAATAACCACTGGGAGGTTAAAGGAAAGAACAACTCACAACAAAACAAAGCACACACACACACACACACACACACACACAACCTCATCCTCTTCTGCCTGTGCAGTAAACCATGACTTCTACTCTCAGCCCACCCCTATCCCTACCCCCAACAAGATCCAGGGACCACCACGGGCAAAAATCACATCGCTCTCCAGCTTCAAATTCTCTCCAAACACCCCATGAGTTTCATAATGAAGCTTGAAAGTGCTTGTGAGATATCTTGTACCCACAGACAATGCTCCAAGCTTATGCACTCCTACTTACTCCATGTTCCAAAGAACTATTGATGGGAGAATACACATTATCTTCAGAAACACACAAAAACATTTCAATAATGTCACCATTCCAGACATGCTAGAAGACATGCTGATTCTCCAGTGCTCCATTCAGCAAATATGGTGCTCATGCAGTTCACGTGCCCACACATGTTCATTCCTGCCCTTGCAATGTTTCCTCTAGTCAGCTCGCAGCCTCTTTTTTTCCTAACTCCGTGTTGTACATTCCTTCCTTTCTATAAAACCGCTCTTGAGGGTAGAGCCTATAGCTTTAAGATTCAGCTCTCAGTCAATAGAATCCCTCCCACCCCCCACCCCTCCCCCATAAGTAAGAGGTGTCTTCGGGCCAAGGTCAAACCTCTGGGAGTCAAGGTTAGGAAGACAGAACTGGCTTGTGACTACCAACACACACAGTGGAAGAACACAGAAAGAGACAAGGTCTATACATTATTATTTATGTTATCCATTAGCATGGGCAGCTATAGAGCACCAAGGAACTGAACTTTATTTAAATTTCCTTTTGTTCATTTGAATTTATATTAAAAGAGACACAGGTGGTTAGTAGCTACCTGATTGGATAGTGTAGCTAACGGAAAGGAAAGCAAAACACAAAAACCTGAGGGAGGATGGGTTAACAATTCAGAAACAGTATACTTTCATACAGCTAAATAAATAGGTGGAGATTAGGTCCAAACCAGGTTACTTCCTGTTGGAATACAAGATTATAGACAAGAAATAAGGGAAGATTGCTAAAATGATCTATGCAGTAGTGGTCTCTGTACAAGATTAATAATTCATGGTTAGCTTAATATAGATATTGATGATTACATATAGAAATAGTTAGAAGTACAGGCATATGCACAAGTTAGTAAAAATGCTTATACCTCCTGGCTTTGTTGAACAGTGAGAGCCTAGAAACTTATGTGCTTCAGTTAACACTGATCACATCAAAACCCTCTATCTTGGTCATTCTTCAATTAGAAGGCAACAGAGCTTCTCAGAAGCACTGGGATTGAAGTAGGGAATACAGAAATACACAAAATCAGGCAGGAATATCTCATACTAGGAAACAAACAAGTAGAGAAGCACACTTATGTCTGTGTACACACACACACACACACACACACACACACACACAGAGCTGTTGATGGGAGAATACACATTACCTTTGGTGGTGCACACACACAAAAAACTTCAATAATGTTAATGTTACACCCTCAAGGAGGTGGAACATGGTTACTATTCCTTATGTGTAGACTAAGGGTCATGAGTTTCTGCCAAAGAATAGAGTGTGATGAGGTAGGACAATGAGTAACTGTATAGCTGGGAAAACCTGATGCAAGGTGCCTCAGATCAGATCAAGGTAAGCATCGGTGGTGACAAGCCGTGTTGATAGTAGGAACGCAGGATGAGATTTGACAAGAATGGCACTTGACCTCTTGATCTTCCTCCTCAAACCTCTCACTCTAGTCTGGTTGTGAGAAATACATCGGACAAATCCTGAGGGAGAGTCTATTTAAAGCATATTATTGGTGGTCCTCAAACCTGGCAAAGCTCATCAAAAACAGGGAGAAATCTCAGCAATTGGAGACCAAAATTCTCAATAGCAAAGCCAGACCTAAGATGCCTCGATAGGATACGGTATAACGGGTGGATTTTTGGAGCTGAAAAGAGGCATTAGCTAAAGACCAAGACAAGCTGAATAAAGTATGGCCTTTGATAAGTAATAATGTATTGGTTCATTAATTCTGGCAAATGTACTGTAGTAATGTAGCATGTTCATAACAGAACAAACTGTGGGGTATCTCTTCACGTTTCCTCTATAAATCTGAAATAGTAATTTTTTTTAAACAAGAAAAACCCATAAGAACCAGAAGATAATGAAAGATGGTGAATTCTTTTCAGATTCCTGGTCATAGCACATTCATAGGAATGAGAAACCTTCTTTCTTCCAAGAGTCATTTGAATGTTCATAACATCATCCTAGGCAGGTGGGCAGCCTTGGAGAAAGGCAATGTCCTTCCTGTCATGTTTCAGATTATCTCATGGGCCGTAGATAGCCTGCAGGCCAGACATTCACCCCATTCCTGCAGAATTCTTTCCAGAAATCCTCACCTCCCTCAGTCTTAATCCATATTGTTTGAGGAAAACATTTCCCTGTATCCTTTTACCAGTGGAGAGAGCATATGTGCCTGGCCCAAGATATCAAAGTATTCTATCTCCATGGCTACAATGATGGGTCCAGAAAGAGGCGCATGACTCAAACCAGCTCCATCTCCAGGATGCTGGCTGGAGCTACTGGGGAAGAGAAACTCTGTCCCCTCCTTCCCTTGTCAGGATCACCAAGAGGATGGAAGAGGCTGACAGCCATCCTGTTATTACAGGATACTACTATCTGTTTTTACAGAGAGTGTCTTGCCCGAGAATAGGTACCAACACAGAGGAAAACAGTAGAGAGTAAGAAAGAGCTAGAGCCACAATGATAGCCCTTGAGATCTAATACATCACATGCAAAGTTAATAGTAGCCCTAGATGTGCAATTTGCTGAGCCAGTGTACTGAACCAGGATAGATCTTTTTCCTGAAGAAAGTCTGAGTGGGAGTTTGAGTCAATTGCAATCATGAGCCTTGACTCATACGAGTGGATTAGAACAAGGTACCAGAAAGAATAAGACAGACTCAAAGGATCACTCTACTTCCCAGCCTCCAGGTTGACACATAGAAGTTCTCCATTGATAAATGTGTATTTAAGTAACTCCTCCATCTTTCCTTTGTGAGTTCTGGGATGACTACTTGACAAATGAAAACAGGGAAGAGAAATAAGAATGTAGGACCACACCACACCTCCATTCCAATGGCAGGACTCATTTGCTCTGCCCTCGCTTTTTGCCCTTGGTAGACGTTAGGCTATTTAAGGCAGTAAGTATATCAGCTCCACCGATTCTACCTTCCCTTGGGATCCCAGTTCCTGAAGTCTCATCCTAAGTGCAGAAACTAAGGTATCTTATCGTCACCCAAAGCCACACTTTCCAATTGAGGGAATATCCATAGTAAAAGTGGTATTTTGTCTGGCATTGCTTTCTCATCTTCCTCTGAATTCAAAGTTGGAAGACAGAGTGTGATTAATTCTCACATCTCAGCCAATGGGGATGGGGTGAAGCATAGATAGGGATTCTTAGAGACATGCCATGATAGACACCGTTTTATGGCTCTTAGGCAACTCCTTACTTGTGGAGGGAAAAGTAAACGTTAAAGGTCTTGTGGTGTTTGGTCTTTAAAACTTTAAGAGGGGTCAAGAACTCATTTCTAAAAGGATAAGGTCCTTTTACCATCATGAATATATGTATAAGTCTAGCAGAAACATTCTGAATATCTTTTGCCCTAAAGGATGATGAAATAGAAGACATATGTATTACACCTTAAAGAAGATAAATCAGTCCCCCCCTCCCCGCAGGGAGTCTTCTGTGACCGACCTTGAACGAGGTCCACCCAAGATGTTATGCGTGAGCCGATCCCTTTGCTCACTCCTATGGGGAAAGTAAGATCTCCTCTTCTTATGCAAGATTGGCTGTGAAACCAACTTGCTTAAAGCTTTCAAAGTGGTCAGCAAGAACTAAAAATTGTAATAAGGAAAAGCAGGAGTGAAGTCTGAGAGAGCTCACATTCCTTTTGCACAAATAACTTGTGCCATTATCTTGGTTTCTCAAGTCAGAATTTCTTCGGTAAATAATTCACAGTAATAGGCAGTGAGCTAGCTGTGAGAGGAAGTGGTAAATTATTTACTGTAGCAAAGGAATGTGAAACCTAACACAATCTGGGTGGAAAAGTAGGGATGTGTCCAGGATAAATGAGACCAGGCTCCAACAGAGGAAAGGATGTGAATGAACAAATTCAATAATATTAGTGCATTTCTCATAGACCTAAAACCTGCTGGGCTTGGCCCCTGGGGCAATATAGCAGCTGAAACTAAAAAGAATTTCAGGTAGCTCCCACTTATGTGTCTTGAACCCCATGTAGGGTTTAACTTAAATACTTACATCGGCTGTGTCTATCCTTGGGTGAGATTGGGAAAAGAAAAAGACGAACTGCACTCAGAACCCATTTTAGTAACCACAGGAGGAGGTAGACCATCTGAGAACACTCAATAACATCATTTTATAATGCAATAACTTAAAACTATGGTCTTCCTACTTTGGCTCTCCCCGCGCTATATCGTTTCATATAATAATGACCCCATTGTCGAGGTACCATTCTCATCCTTGTTTTAAAAATGAGAAAACTGAGCTGCAGAGAAATGCAAACACTTGATTGTGGGTACACAACTAGAAAGTAGAGAGTTGGGACCTAAGCTCATGTCCGGCCTCACCAGTCAAATGAATACAAAAAATAACCAACCCTACAAAATCTTCTAATAGCTCAAATACATATAAGCTGTTAATCCCATAAGAAGATGAAGATGTTACAGAAGGATATTGGCTCTGGGTTGAGACCAACCAGCATGGAATGCTTATACCCTTGTCTAATAGTTATATAACTCAGGTCAAGTTCTTCAGCCACATGAAATCTGTCTTCTTGTTGATCCATTCCATAAACACTTACTGGGCACCTGCCATGAGCAAGGCTGGTCGAAGCAAAGAAAAAGTGCAAGCGTGCCAGCCCTCATGGAGAGTATGTTCTAGGGTCAATATTGTGAAGACCAAGGGTAAAAAAAGGCCATAAGTAAAATGCCTAAGACTGTGTAGTGTATTAGAAGATGTTGTATGCTGGAGAAAAAAGGAAAGCAAGAGAAAAATGCCAGAAGAAAGATGAAGGGCACAGAAGGGTCTGGTTTTCAACAGGGTGGTCAAAAAAAGTCACATGTGAACCTAGATTAAAGGAGGGAGTACAAAGCATGCACACACACACACACACACACACACACACACACACACACACACACACACACACACTAGCAAGAAGATTCACACACACACACACTCACACACACACACAGACTCTCTCTCTTTCTCTCTCTCTCTCTCTCTCTCTCTCTCTCTCACACACACACACACACACACACACACACACACACACACACACACACACACACACTAGCAAGAAGATTCCAAGGGAAAAAACAAGGGCAAAGATCCTGAGATGGAGGTAGGGAGGTAATGAAAACTTTCCTCATGTTTGGAGAACAGCAGGCGGCTAGAATAGCCAGGCATGAGACAGTGAGAAGAAGGAAATAATGAGGAAAGGCAAAAACAAACAAACAGGTATAGATCAAAGATACAAGTCCTATATAAGTCCCCAAGTATGAGACAGCCATTCTCATTGAATGAGAAGGAATCCAAGGACATTGCTGAGCAGAGGAGAAATGTGGATCCCCTGGGACTTTAAAAGACCCATCTTGAGGTAATGCACTGAGTTTGAGGGCTGTCTCCTCTCACCAGGACAGCAACAGCGTTCCATGCTGGTGGCACCAGTGGGGGAGGACAGTCCTGACAGAGGCTGGCTGGTGAGAATAAAAGGAGGTGTGGGGACCCAGGAAGGGGCAGCTATTGTTACAAAGCTCCTGTCTCGGGGAAAGATCATTTCCATCCTTGTCCCAACCCCAGTGGCCTGAAAGCAGGCTTTGTCAGGCAAAAGGCTGAAACTTCCAGACAACTGGGCTTACCAATTTGGATTTTCTTTACATGGCTCCATATATGAGTTTAAAAAAAGAAAAGAAAATCAACTGTGCCAATGAGGAGAAGTTAAGGCTGGGTAAAAGATGGTAGCCAGATCTAGCTACAGCATGGTAGAAGGAAGGACTCAGCAAGACACACGTGTACTTTGCAGCTGTGGCCTGGCACAAGTCCCTCTAGCTCCCATCCAATCAGGAACCCCTTCCATATTCATGTGCAAATATGGGGGAACCAATCCTGAGAATCTCCGCAGTGCATGTCTACCCCTCAACCAATCAGAACACAGGATTATGCCCTATAAGGGAGAGACCTATACATAGTAGGGCCAGGGAAAGAGACTGTAGATACCCATCAGGGGATCACTCTTTGCATGAGGAGTCTGTTTCACTGTTTTTGCTTTTGTTTTTTTTTTCATTTAAAAATAAACCTACTCTCCCTGCTATAAGCACTATCCTGCTTAATTCTTTAGTAGAAAAGACAGAAAAGACAAACCCGAACTCTAGATGGTATCACCTACAACTCTGGAGGAAAATGGGAAATAAAATGGGAGCACTGTCTTTAAAACAGGAGATAGCTTTCATCAATAAATTGCTTTGCTCTCTGGAATTGTTTCACTCCAAATAACAAGTCTCCAATCAGGTTGAATTTCTACATCATGCCGTTCTTTCTAACTCCCTCAATTTCCTGACACCAGCGAAGGAAAACAATAACAACCAGACAACCCAAATTTTCTTCTGGCTTCAGACCTTGTTTTTCTGTAAAAGAGATTTGACACTAGGATCTTTTTGCTTAGTTAGTTTCCAGTATGTCAAACTTGTCTAGGTAATTGCTTAAGTTATAAACCAATGACAGCATGAAAATATATGCACAGCCATAAATTGTATCAGCAATACTGGCCATGCCTCTCTCTGTAGAAACATGGTCTTCAGAGCCACAAACACCTAACTGTACCTCCTTTTAGTGGGGAGTGGTAGCTTTACTCATTTCTACTCTTGCTGCATGAAACTGTTTAATGATGTGATTTCTGACTGCTTTTTTAAAAATTGAGCAAGATGCTAAACTTTGGTGCTTCTGGGTGATTGTTTTTGTAATTGGAAATTTTACAAAGTTGGTAGTTTTGATATTGTTCTTGGATTTTCAATCATTTTTAAAACATTTAAAAAACATTCACTGCTTTGTGTTACCCATTATGTTGGCTGCTGAAAATATAAAGGAGAACAAGAAACAGAGCTCCTGCCATCAGGATATTCCCAACCTATGAGAAGAGAGAGAGAGAGAAAGAGGTCAACAGATCCTTTGATGCAGCAACATGATTTTTACTTTGGTGTTCTTTTTGAAGCAAGTAGAACAAGAGCGCAAGGAAGTCTAAATTGGTGAGGTGGGAAAGTGATCACAGAAGAGCTGAGACTTGATGTGAAGCTAAGGCAATAAATGGGTATTTCCCAGGTTAAAAATAAAATAGAAGGAATCAGACCTTCAGGAGAGGGAACAACTTAAACAAGAGGAAATAATAATGGAATCAGTGCCCCTAATCCTAAAAAAGAGATGGACAATATTTCAAGCAAGATCACCTTGTTGGAATGCACGTAAGATGCAAGAAGACTCCAGGAAGACTCCAGGTCATCAAAGACATATTGTAACCCAAAGATCTGCTGATTCTCTATTAAACCCTTTACATGCATGAGATGCTAGGCATTTGGAGATGAGTAAGTCAGGATGTCTGCCTTTAAAAGGTTCATGGTCTTGTTTTCTATGATGCAATTCTAGCAGCATAGAGGATTTTTTTCCTATTTAGTAATTCAGAGAGACTGAATGAAAGACAAAAAAAGAATTGTTCTGTCACCATTACAGCAAAGAGCAATTTATTTACCCTTTGAATGCCTAAATCTATACATCCATATCCACCATATCCACTATATCCACTCCCAAGACATGGCAGATGCTCAGTGAATATTGTTACAATGTGGATATAAATGACCACAAAGACTCATGTTTTGAAGTCTTGGCTCTTTCCATTTCCTGGCTTCCATGAGGAGGTCAGCTCTCTTCCACTATGCCTACACCCTGTTCCAGGATGCTCTGCCTCACCAGCCCCACAGCAGTGGAGCCCACCAACTACGGACTAACGCCTCTGAAACTGTAAACCAAAATAAATTCTTTCTCCCTTCAGTTTTTTTCTCCAAGACTCTGACACACTGATGAAAAATAATTAACAGTACCTAAATGCAAAGAAAAAGTAGTTTCATATGTTAAAATGAAATTACAATGACAACTCAATGTGTTCTAATCTGGGGTACAAAAGTGAGAGAGAAAGAATTAATAATGCTGTTGCCTCTCCCATTAGTTTTTCTCCACCCAGCCTGACTAGTAGAAAGGAAGGGCAATATACACGAGAAACAGTCAATACTAGGCCAGGATTTAATAGTAAATCCAGATAATGGAGTCGAGAAGAGGAAAGGTCTATGTTTTCTTACCCTGTGCCCCTAAAATCTAGGAAAATGCTATCCAATCCAAAGCCAATACTCTCAAAGCAAATGTACAGTCTAAAGATTGGAATCTGTCTTAACCAACTATATAAAGATGTGATCTTTGACATTAGATATTGAACCTGTCCAATAGCTAGAATACACTAAGACTTTGCAGAAGCTAAGAATATTTAAGCCTGTGTGCAGAGTCATTTATGGAGATGCAATTTCTGTCATCATGCATTTAAAATACCATCTCATGAACAAGAAATGAGCTGGTCCACAGAGCCCCAGAAAAATACATACAGCAATAGAAACAAGTGCCATAGAGGGGGATTTCAGCTTAATCCTCTTCTGGAACAGTTTTTCCTATGGCTGCTCCATTTGATATCAACTTCAAATATTGAGTTGTCTATCAATAGTGTGTTCTAGGACAATGCAGTGCATTCTTCAGAATAAATGGCCAGTGCAGGGGGAGGATGGGAAGGGATGGGAAGAAGAAACAAAGGAGGAGGCTACAATGTTTGATAAGAAATGTACTCATTATCTTGCCCATGTAATTGTAACCCCTCTATACATTATTTTCACAATCAAAAAATAAATTTTTTTTTTAAAAAGAATAAATGCCAGTGGACAGGATCAATTCTGGATTTCCCTAGTAGATGTCTAGTTTTCATCTGGGTAGCGTGCCTCCCTTCCTTTCTCCATGTGGAACTTGGTGAAATTATCAACTACTTATACTCTATACCCTGATCTCCATTACTGCAGGAGAGGCCATCCTGGAAGGTAGAGCAATCTGCGTCTCTCTCAGAGGAGAAATTTGAATCTTAAGCCAACATTCACCAAGCCAGAGGTATTTACCACTGGGTAATCAAGTAGCAACAGCCCACAGAACCAATTCACATGTTCTTAATGCTGAGAAGTAACCTGGTATGCCCTGTTTCCTTTCCTCTCTGCTAGCTGGTTGCTCAGCAAATATTTTCATCCTGAGAGTTATTCTAACTCTTTTAAATATAACCCTCCATTCCTTAGGCTAATAGAATACTGCTTATAAAAATAGGATTGTTGCAGCTAGGGTCTGTGTTATAGTTTGGATATGACATGTCCCCCCCCCAAAAGATTCACTTATTGGAGACTTGGTTTCCTGATGCAAGCAGTGTTCAGAGATGGGGTCTTTGGGAAGTGATGGAATCACATGGACTCTACCTTTATCAACAGATTAACCCATTGGTGAATTCTTCATATAATGGCATCGTTGGGAGGGGATTGAAAGTCAGATATGGAGCTTCTGTCATTCTCCTCCCTGCTGCTATTACTGCTATGGGCTCCCACCACCATAATGTTCGCCACATGTCAGTCCCAAAGAGATGGGGTTAAGTGACCAGGAGCTGAAAGCCAAAATAAATCCCTCCCCTTTTAAGGTCATTTCTCTCAAGTATTTGTTATGGTAACACAAAGCCTATAAGGAAGCCTGACATGTGTAGGCCAGTATGGCCCCCCAACCCTTTACCAGATACTACAAGATCAAATAATTGCCAGCACCCACTAAGCCATCCACTGTAGCATCTGTGTAGAAAGGGCTAAGCACTTAGAAAGGAGGCATGGATTCAGGAAGGGTACTCGGCTCCTTCAAGCAACTCTCTCCCTCTGTTTCTCTCTCTCTTTTTCTCCCTCTCTCCTTATGATCTACATTTTCAAATAAGAACTGAAGCAGTCTAATTAAGAAAGGTACAGAAAGAAAGGAAAAAGTCTTAGAAGAAGAAAAGGAAAGAAGCAGGAAGAGAGAGGGGTAGGGATCTGTGTGCTTTGCCAGGGTAGTCACCCCTCAAATGGCCTCTGTAAGTGCTAAAAATGCAGCCAGATTCAACTAATTACCAATTACCAGGCTGTCAAGCCATAAAAACTAAACTTGCCCACCCCGGCTGCTTGTCTTTACAAGAGAGTTATAACAGGCTAGTGCCAAAACCTCTCAATCACTGGGGCTCAAAATAGAAGCCATTAACTTAGCAGCGACTATGTGGCAACCTTTCAAATGGCCTTGATATGACCTCTAAAGCTAAGTGGGGAGAGTCTCTCTGACAGACTTCACCTTTTTACAGTCCCCAGATTAGTAAGGATCGAAGATGGAGTGGAGGTTCCAGAAGTCAAGCAAACCATTCCTCTAATCCTAACCTTCCCTAATGAAGTCAGAAAGGGAGAGTGAGTTGCATAGAAAAAGTGCTGGGGTTCAGTCGCATAGGTCTGGTTTCAACCCATCTCCTATGCTGACCAGCGAGAAGCTGAAGTTGATGTCCATGGTTTAGAGGTCCTACTCAGAATTCATTTCCATTTCCTTTTGCCTACGTCTTTGCTTTTTTAGTATATGGGAAAGGGATGGACATGGTGCTAGGTCACAGTGTTGGAACTCTGGATCAGCAAAGACTTGATGTGGAATGTCCTGCAACACCCACATTTGTCCTACACCACAACCCTCCCAACCTCCAACCTTCTTGGAAGAAAGTTCCTGCGATGGGGGTGAGGGGAGAAAGAAAGTATTCTAATGATCTGAGCCAAGAAGCTCCCTTAGTTTTACATAAAAACCCAGAGTAATTTCCTCCCTATTTTTATACTGAACTACCCAAGCACATGATCTTGTAAATCAAGAGAATATTGCCTGAGCTTTGGTCAGAGCCTCCCAAACACGAGTCACTATTTCACAAAATATCACCCATGGATGGACTGCAGGCAGCATTGTTGGAAAAACAATATTCCTGGGTGATGAGAACCTTGAGTTTGTGGTGCGTTTATGACATATGCACCTGAATCCTTCTAATCTGCTCGTGTAGCTAGAAAGCATTGCCTGATACATTTTTACTTTATGAAGCATTAAAGCCATTGGTGCTTCATTGAAAATAGCTTTAATTTCTTCCTTATGTGATACTTAAGGGGTGTTTTATTTTTTAAATTTTGTGTAGGTGTATTTATCTATAAATTTCATGTAAAAGGCATAATAAAAACATCCAAAACACAGAAGCCCAGTTTCTCGGGAAAACACTTTGAGATGGGCATCTGTCTGCAGGAAATATACTAGAGAGCCGCCTTGGGGAACCATGGGGGACCAAGGAGGTAGGAAGGGTCTTGGGGAGAAGCCAAGCTTGGTTCACTCATGACACTGGGTTCAACTCCCCACAGGGAGCATGGGTGCCCACAGCTTTGAGAAGGGAGGACATAACTTCCCAGTGGGATCCCTGGTAAATAGGGCAGCACATTTCCTCCACTGGTTCTCAGACCCATGGAGTCTACTTGCTGGAGATGCAGCGTCGTAAAATGAGCTACGATGCAAGGCACATGGTGCATGCTGGAGAATTGTGTCTCACCGTTACTTGGTGTAACCCTACGCTCTTTCTTCAGTTCTTCCCCTAGGCTATTTCCGTGCTCTAACCAACCAATTTATTCCACAGTCACGCACCCACTCCTGCAAGCCCACTGCAACAAAATACTTTCCTTGTCCAAGGCAAGAATATGCAGGCATTTTTTTTACAATAAACAAAATATTCTGTAAGCTTTCAGAGAGCAGTGTTTGCTGAGATCATGCAGGCAGGAAAGGCAAGTGAAAAAATCTAGTCAAGATGAATCACAGCCCTTTTCCAGACAAAAGGCATCCCATATAATCAACTTACCACCAAGTTTCTGGTTGGTCTCCGGAAACAATGTCATGTCCGCAATCAGTTTAGATCTTTGTTACTAATGGAGTGGAGATTTGGCTGGAACAAGAGTTAGATCGCATGGACACTTGAGTGGAAGCTTCTATCCTTGTCATGGTAGCTACTCCATCATGTATACAGTCATGGTGAGCTGGCTGGCCTCACCTAGACAGATTATTCTGTCTACACTCTTATATTACAGCTATTCATGGTGAATACTGTGTGTACCAACTCAAGACTGGCAGGGTTACCCCAATATCAGGCAAACAAGTCAAAGTGGTATTCCCAAGACTAAGATACTCTATTTCCTGACTCCCTCCCCTTGCCCAAAATAAGGCATTGTGTTTCCCCCTCTAATAGACTACTGTCCATCTTTTATCTTGAAAAGGATGCCCTCCATGGCCCAGACTACAGAGCTCCTAAGAAGCTCACTGATGGGAGAGTCCCCTGAAACTTTACTATTCCACCCTCTGGAATGTATTAGTCTTGCCATGGTTTACCCTCCCCACCCAGCCAGCTCATATGCTGAAGGTTTGGTCCAGGTTGGCAGTGTTGAGAAGTGATTGCATCAAGAAGGTTCTGCTCTTTGCACACATATGATTTTGAGTCTTTTCTTCTACTTCAACTACCCATAAATGATCATCTTCTGCCCACCGTTTCCTACCCACTGTCTTGTTCAACAGTCCCTTTACATTCAATCTCATTGTAAACCACATAGTCCTGGGTGGATGGCAACACTGTTGCAAAATAAAGACTAGGAGCATCCACTCATTCTGCTGCTTCTCTCCAGATTAGATTTTGGAAATGGCTCCTTTTTGGCTGTCAACCCCCTAAAAAAAAAAAATCATGCAGCGTCCACATTCTTTCTTTGGAAAATTCTAACAACTCAGCACAGGATTCACAAAGTATGCCCACGCACAAGCATGCACACAGCTTTCCAAACCCTTTGGTTAATGTCCCGTAATACAGACCCACCAGCACACAAATGTCCGTCCTCTCACGGATACTCCACCTCTCCTCATCTCTTATTTAAATAGATTTCACTTTTGCTTCCTAATTAGAAAATCTGTCCTTTACCATTTCAATACATTTTTATGTTACTATTTTTTTAAACAAAGCAGGGTCTACCCTAACTAATAGATTCGTCCATTGATAGATTCAAATTGTGTTGGCATATGTAAGTGGTGGAACTTAGGAGTTAGGGTCTAGTGAAAGGACATGGATCAGTGGAGCATGCCTGGAAGGGTGGAACTGGCCTCGGGCCCTTTCTATCCTCTCTCCTGTGTGGACTCTCTCTGCTTCCTGGCTGCCCTGAGATGAGCAGCCTCTTCTATCACAAGCTCCTGCTGCCATTTTATCCTGTCTCACCTCAGGCCCAAATCAGTAGACCCAGCAGATCTGGATCAAAATAAATCTCTGAAGTTAGGTGCCAAAGGAAATCTTTACTCCTTTACGTTGTTATTTCTGGGTATTCTGTTACATCACTGAGAGACTAACACAGTAGGTCTGAAAAGCAGCAGGGATTTGATATTCTAAGGAAGTCCCCATCCAAGTCATAAAGTCCCACACTTCCCTAGACAGGAACTGGCCTTGGTATAAGACTTGCCTGGAGTGAGAAAACAATCTAAATTGAGGCCCTGTTTCTCTGAAGTCTTTATACTCATTTTCTTTCTGCCTTCTTGCCACAGGAATAAAAAGGCATTTTCATGTGCATCCAAAGAAACCCTTTGACTTTCAAACTTCATCTTCAGTGGGCGATCAGTCACCCTTGCCCTAGTTGGAAGTTGAAATGGAATGTTGTGATATTATTCTAAATCAAGGGTGAACAAAATAAATACACATTAAAGATAGGAACAGAAGGAGTAAAACATTCATGTACATCACACAGGTGCCTGGTACACAATATGCTTTCTTCTACTTGCTCTTCCACAAGCCTGTCTGGGGTCCATATTGTTATTACTACCTGCTTTAAAAAAAAAAAAAAAAAAAAGGAAGAAAGCTGGAACCCAGGGAGATGAAGTAAGAAGCATAAGGTCCCAAGAATGCTAACGTTGAGATGCAACCAGGCTGTCTTTGTCCAAAGCTCATATTCTTTGAACTACATGACAGAGCTTTCCAGATGGATTCATCCTGAGCAGGCAATTTAGAACAGCTTTCCAGGGGACACACGTGAATAGGCATTGAAGACCTTGAAGGATGAATGAAACCACACTCGGCAGAAAAGACTCTGAAGATAAAGGAATCGTGGCAGAAGCAAAATCCAAAAGTACAAAAGATTAAGAAAGAGCTCAGTATGACATCCAGACCGAGGGCAGGAAAGGAAGAGAAACTAGTAACCCTAGCCTGAGTCAGGACAGAACCATGCAGATACCGGAGACTTCAATCCATTCCTGAGTATGGTGCTTACTTCAATCAGGACAAATAAACACACACAGCAATGAGTAACCACCTTGATTGACATCTGCTACTACTAGCCACATAGCATGGGCAGGACATCCAGAGGAGGCTCGATGTTCTCATCAGCAAAACACACCAGCAGTGACTCCTACACAGAAGCCATTTCAATGTACATCTTATGGGTCAACCCATCAGCTCATTTGTCCAGTCAGACGGTTCCTTCTGCCCCATTTTAGGGGCAGGCATGGACCCAAAGACATTATTAAATTTCTTAAGATGGCATAGATAGTAAGTAGGGAAGTCATGCTGGAGATTGGAGCTTCCTGCTACAGACTTAGAATGACACGGCAGAGGATTCCATGAGCTCTGATGGCAGGAAGGCTACGGTGAATTTTAATGTAGTGACATGGAAGGAGAACACGCTTGGGGAAGAAAGTCAGGCAGTACAGCTGCTGTGTGCGCACGGGCCTCCCAGGTGTTTGACAAGACCTCCCGCCATTCGTGCAGGCCTGCGTGTGCAGAGACGTTCCACATCATCCACTCGGGCTCTCTGTTTCCCTAATTTTCATGGTGAGCCAGTAAACTATTCATCCTCCTGCTGGGATTCAGGACACTGTGACAGATGGCCATGTCCAGGCTGGGAAATAAAGTTGTACATTTCGCCAATAAAATTAACCAGGAAAGCAGGGAAGGTCGTCCACGGGTGGGCACACTCTGCCGGTGTCCTTGGGTTTGTTGGCGATGCGGGAGAGCTATGTTTCCCAACAATGGGATGGAGAGGGCTTGCCACCTCTCAGGAGCTTGAGGCAGAACTCCAATAAGCGCACTCGGCAGAAACATACAAGAGGGGCAACTTCATTAACAAGGCACATGGCCTGATTGCCAAGCAGGTGACATAAATGAAGACAAAGTGTAAAAACAAATTTTTTTTCACCGTGCAGCTTACTGACTCACCTGCTCACCGTGGGATGGAGTGTGAAAGCTGGTGATGCATTCCACATATCAGACAGAGCTGTGATTTAGCCAAACTCCACGAGATGAGGTTAAAGGATGGAAGGGCCAGACTCTAAGACTGAGATGCACACTGGATGATTTCAGTCTTTTCCCAGGTTTTTGGAAGTCCGATCTCACACATCTGCCAGCTGAACAAACCTGTACAATGCACCGTGTTCCTCACGAAGGTAATCCACTACATAGTTGACTACGTAAGGTAGCGCTGAAATGGTCCCGTTGATCTAATTACCTATGCTGTAATGGTTAATTGAAGGAGCATTACTTTTGATTGCACAATGCTCTTTTCCTGTTTTTGAACTCATCACTGTTTTTCAGGTCTCAAATATTTTTTGAGGGCTTTTAAATAATTTGTGGACACCATGCCCTATGCTCAGGACTCCTCACAGAGACACCAGATTCTGCCACAGAGCAGTGGTATGATCTCAAGTAGGTCACCCAACCGCGCCTCCATTTCTTCATCTGTAACACTGGGAGAAGAATGCCTGCTTTGCAGGGTTGTTATGAGAATGTGATATAGAAGAGTGGCGCACTGACCATCCCTTCATTTGAACTGTATAGGTCCTGGAAAAGCACACACAATGGAGGAAGGAGGAAGCAGCCACCACTAACTCCAGCCCAAGACTCCAAAGCCCATGCGGCATGACACCCCAAGGAGTACTCAGCCACATCCTCCTCTGGGACAGGATGCAGTGATATCCCCACATTGTCACTGGGACCCTGAGGCCTTCCATAATGGCAAAGGTGAGGTTGATACATAGCTGGATGGTTGGAGCAGTAAAATTAATGGAACGTTTTTTTGTTTGTTTGTTTTTGGGGCCCACCCTGGGTCTTGAACTTGGGACCTGAGTACTTTCCCTGAGATTTTTTTGCTCAAGGATAGTGCTTTACCACTTGAACCATAGCTCCACTTCTGGTATTTGGAGTGGTTCATTGAAGATAAGAGTCTCCTGCCCAGGCTGTCTTTGAACCACGATCCTCAGATCTCAGCCTCCTGAGTAGCTAGGATGACAGGCATGAAACCACCAGTGCCTGGCTGGAAGGCGGGTTTTAAAGAAGGATGGTTGAGAAAAAATTTAATTCTTCTCTCTTCTCATTTTTGTCCCCAAATCATGAAGGTAGTAGTTACCTGTCCATCCCTGTGGCAACAATGCAATTAGTGGGGATCTCAAAATCTCCAGAACTGGGGTCTTAGAGGACATGGACAGAAATGTCACTTTGCATCACCTGAGGACTCTGTAGGTACAAATCATACAGCTGATCTAGAAGTCAATAAAAGGCTGTGACTGAGCCAAAAGATATGGTAGCTCACAGTGGGCTACAGGTAGAAAAGGGAAATGGATTAAAAAGAGCTGGGAAAAAAAGTGCGTGTACACAGAAATACTCATACTTGTCCATGTGTACTCACACATTAACATAGATGATGGTGTGGGACGGCACAGGGTAGCCTGGAATAGGTTACATATATGGCTTCACTGAAGTTCTTTCTCCAAACTGATAGGTCACATGATCATCTTCTCAGATAGCCAAACATGGAGGAACACAGGTCATGGTGTCATGGTCAAAGTTAAGGTCAATGAAAGAGGTAACTACTAATAGCTTCTACACAGACCTATTTTTCACTAATCTCAAAAGTTTTTGCTCAAGCTTGTGGTAAAAGGACAGTTAGAACCCAGGATGAATTTCAAGGTCCGAACTCTTTTCCCAAGAGCCTGTGTCTCAGAATAGCTGGAAGATGCACAGTTTTTCTTTCTAAATCTTTACGTAACTATTCCGTGCTCTCCTAAGTACTTTTGAACTTACTGGCAGGTCTGATCCTCCCTTGAAACACAATGAATTGAATATTCAATCTTCCATTTCTTAGACAGAAAAACAGAGGTTCCAAGATGCTATGTCATTTGACCAAGATCGGTAAGTGATTGGGCTGATCTGGAACCCAGTACTCTCTGGTTTTATTTCCTGTGTTGCCTGCAGCAAGGCACACTGTCGGACACCCACACAACTCAATGTCCATCGGAGCCTGAGTTTTGCACAGATGACGAGACAAAAATCCAGGAAAGCAATGCAGGATTCCCCACTGGCACAATTGTGTTTGTGCACTGCAGTCCTCCTCAGAGGTGACATTCTCCGCACAGTCCTAGGAGGTGACTTTCTGTCTGCATAAGCTGGACAGAGGAGAAGAAAGTACCCATCCGCCAGCCCCTAAGATTAATGACAAAGCCAGAACTGTATCCAAGTCAGATAACTGCCAACTTCCTGAAGAAGGAGGTGATATTTTTAAGCTTTAAGGAGGCTTTTTTTAAAAAATAAAATAAAATCCAGTGAAAGTCATAGTTTTACTCATGCTCTTCCACCTCACTCTAGGAGGAAGCAGAGGGAAAGGAACTGTAATTGATCTAGGCAACTGCTAAATAAAGTGACAGTGACAGGCAGCTTCCACCCCTATGCAAGGTGAGAGTCAGAATTTAATAAGAGTGGGTGAAAATGCGACCACAAAAATAGACTGCAACATGGCCTGGCAAAGGTCATAAATAAAGCAACAACTCCGCATTACTGGGCATGGCATGAGATGTGTTTCTCGATCCAAAATCTAATGGGCAGAAGCAGGCAAGGAACATCTCTTGACTAGCTTTTGAGTGATATCTTGGAAATGGTTTGTAACAACCATGAATTTCAATTTGGCTCAGTAATTCTGTCCAAAGCAGAACCTAATAAGGGAATAATCAGGACATCAGATTGCAGCAAACTTTAGAAGAATATGAGGGAATGTTATGGATGCTAATCAATAAGTGGATCATCTCAAATGTTTCGGTCATGCCCAGCATTCCAGCCACCCAGAGATGAACAGGGACTGTTGTAAAACAGAGTGTCTGAGCTAAGACAAACTGAAAAAAAAAAAAAAAGATAAACAAATGAATGTCAAATGTAACGCACAGGTCTTCTCTGGGGAAAGTTTAGGCAATGCTATTTTTAACATTATCATCATTTTATAATCCCACATGAGCAGGTTGGTTCCAAGAAGCACCTTGGCAAAGGACTAAAAATACAGACGCTCCCTGTGCATTTTTTGTCCCAGGATTGGTTCCTTCTGGTCTCTAAAGATTCAACTATCTTTCCTCTACCCCTAAAGCTACTCCATTCCCACTCTTTCTTGGGGGAACCATTTGCATAACACCTGGTGTGGGAATAGTCATCAATCAATTCCCCAGTGCTCTTCCACGCTGCCTCTAAAAGCAATCACAGAGTTTGTGGGTTTGCTTGGTTTGTTTTGGTTTTAGAGTTTTCAACAGTAGCCACCAAAGAGAAAGTAGATGGCAAGAATAAAATACCACAGTTAGGAAAAGTATCAAGTTTTACTAAGTCTTACAGTCAGTCTCCTTACTACTATAGTCCTTTGTCATGGATGGCAGAGGGATGGGCCAGCAGGGGGCAGTGCCATGCAACTAGGAACCTTCAGCGCCCATCAGCTGGACAGGGTTGGAATCTCAGGATAAGCGTGTTGAGAACAAGCACCCTTGCCTCATTCCTGATTTTAGAGAACGTTATTTCCATTTTCCCCATTCAGTGTAAACTTGTTTCCTTGCTGCATTTCCACTCCATCCAAACTCCTAGTTTGTTGGATATGCCATCCATGAGCATATCAGTGACTCCCCTTGCCCATCATCCTCACAGACACACCGAGAAGTGTGCTTTAGCAATTCTCCAGACATCTCTCAATCCACTCAAGTCATCGTTCAAAGCTAACAATCAGGTGGTGGCTCACACTTGTAATCCTAGCTACTCAGGACGCTGAGATCTGAGGATAGCGTTTCAAAGCCAGCCTGGGAAGGAAAGTCCATGAGACTCTTATCTCCAATTAGCCACCAAAAACCCAGAAGTGGTGCTGTGGCTCAAAGTGGTAGAGTACTATCCTTGAGCACAAAAGCTCAAGGTCAAGCCCCTCGACTGACAATAGCAAAAACAAAAACAAAACTAACCATTAATTCTAAATTCCCTTATTTTTCCCTATGAATGTCCAATTGCTTCCCCATTATTTCTTAGAAAGTCTCAACTCTACATTAAGCTGGAAAGACAAAAGGGGAGCCAAAATAGTTGAGACAATTTTGAAAAGAAAGAAGAAAGTGAGGTTTGTTTTATCCAATTTCAAGATGCACTGTGTAGCTACAATAAACAAAGTTTCACGGTCCCTGATGAGGAAAAGACACCTAGATCGATGAAATATAATAGAAGACCCAGAAACTGTCTTACTCAAGCAGCATGGCTAACTGATTTTCTATAAGGGTATATGGGTAATTCAATAGCAACCAAAAAAGAGAGAGAGAGAGAGCACCTGCACCCAAGGCCTTATACACTACAAAATTACAAAAATGTTCACTCAAAATGGATTGGATCATAGATTTAAACTACAAAACTCAGAAGATGAAACACAGGAAAAACCCTTCAGATCTAGAATTTGGGTAAGAGTTCTTTATAATATCAAAATAACAGTCATTAGAAGAAAAAATCATTCAATTTGATCTAATCAAGATAAATTTTTCTATCTTGGTAATTTTTCTTTTTTTTTTTTTTGGTCATGTGGACTGAACTCTGGGCCTGGGCACTGTCCCTCAGCTCCTCAGCTCAAGGATAGTTCTCTACTACTTGAGTCACAGCACCACTTCTGCCTTTTTCTGCTTATGTGGTGCTGAGGAATCAAACCCAGGGCCTCTTGCATGCAAGGCAAGCACTCTACCACTGAGCCACCTTCCCAGCCTTCTTGGTAATTTTTCAAAATGAAAAGTTAAAGACAATCAACTATGTGGAGTGCATCCAGTAAGTACAGTGATGTTATGGCAATAATGTGATTATATTCCAATGACTGGTCAGCAGCTCATTAGCTTAGTTAATGCTGAAATTAACTAGAATCATAGTGAGAAGTCCACACGGTCAGCCACACATGTTGGAGATGCTTGTGGTGGCCTGACTCCCTGGTCTCTGAAATGATACTAGAACCTGACACATCCAGGCTCCACCACTTACTGGGTATCTCTCTGGGCTTGCCTACGAATGTCACCTATGTTAGAAACACAGTTGCCTTCCTCAGCCTTGAATCTTCAGCACCCAGGACAGCACCTGGCACCAAATGACATCTTAATACGTTTTCCTCTTCTTGAAACGGCTTTCCTTCTATTGAAAAATCACTCTTAAAAAAAAAAAGACTTTCTATTTACCACCTGTTGCCTGCAGGAAATTGGCATTTTCAAAAGCCACATTTACATATGAAATCAACAAGATTAACACATTTATTGGTTTATGGTGCAAAAGGAAGTATAATCACAATAGGGGAACAGCAAAGGAAGTTTTCTAATCACATCTGACATGGAGTGTGCAAATCTGTTTTCTGACCTATCATCAGGCTAAACGACAGTTAAGAATGATTCTGAAGGTGACTCTGGTCATCTACCCTCTGTTGGGAAGGCAGCAATCAGATCCTGGATTCCTTTACTCATTTCTTTCCTTTTCTTACTTTTTATTATTTTCCATTCCTTTTTTTCCTAATATGATAAGTGAACTTGATCATACACATACACACATACATGTGTGTGTGTGTGTTCAGAATTAGAGAACTAAACCAATCTGCAGATCTTCCGTCTCATTAAACTAACAAGACACTGATGGCTAGTCAGGTTGATTCCCCAAATTTACATCTCAGATCAAGGGTAGATTTGGAAAGTCAAAAAGAATCTCTAGCAACAAGTTTATAGGACTCTGGGAATCTCAGAGAGGAGCAGTGACATGATACGTACACTAAATCTGCAATGGCCTGAATTCAAGGCACTCCTTCTAAGTTCAAGTCTAAATGGAGATGGATAAATGACCATAACCAGTCAACAGAGGAAACAACTTTAACATAAATGCCTGTGATAAGAGAAACTACATTCAACGCTACCAACATCTGCTATGGATAATCATGTGGACAAATTGATACCAGAGATATATTAAAGGTAGAGAAATTGATGGATATATTAGTACAGTCTTTTGGAAGCATTGCCTGGCAAAACTCAAAATGAACATACTGAATGTATCCCAGCATATATTGGATCTGGAAGATTAATAGAAGGAATCAAGAAAGGCCTAAATAAATGAGTACTGTAAACATACTGTGTTTGTAGCCTGGGAGATTCAGTGTAATAAAGATGGTTCTCTCCAAAAACTAAAACTAAAATACCACGCTTTATCATTCATGTGATGATGGACAACAAAGTTAATTTTGTAATATGGCTATTGTGATAGACTTACGCATACAAGTACCTCTGTAGTTAACTGACTTTGATTCTTTGGAATATGAACCCAGATACGGTATTGACTGGACTATATGAAAAATTATGTGTTCAAATTTTGCAAAATCACCACACTGGGTTCCACAGTCAAGAAAATGTACTCCCATCAAAGGCCGATTTTGTTCTTGCTTTGTATGTTCCTCCCCCACAGTATAACCCTTATTTTCACTGTATTTGATGTTGGTGCCCTGCATCTTGTATATATACTTCTCTAATTCAGGGACGGGAAGGAAAAAACAAAATGCTTAAATAAGGATACAGGTTGGCCCATTGTAACAATGTACAATGTAACAATTATACAAAACACTTTGTTGAAAATGAACTTTACAACTTTGTGGAGGTGGGAGGGAAGGGGTGGTAGGGGGATGGTAGGAGGAGGCAACAGTGCTCAATAGGAAATGTCCTCATTACCTTGCTCATGTCACAGTAACCCCTCTGTACAGCATTTTACAATAAAAAACGTACAAAAATAAAAAATAAATTTAAAAATACCAAAAGGCCGATTTTATTGTATGAGAACTTTACAAATAAATTTTTAAACCACATTACTTTAATGCTTCTAGACAATCATCACCAAAACACAGCAGGAAAGTTTACAAAAGAAGATCGACCTGTCTATGCCACAAACCAAACAGGTGGAGAGAGAAGGGGAAGGAAAAGTCAAAGAAATTTTAAAACAGGGGGACTTCAGATTTTGCTACAGAATATCCCATGTGGGAAGAATAGAACAATGCCTATAAATTTGGAGAAAAAATAAGATATAGCAGAAGAACAGTATTAACATTACCCCAGTCAAGTATAAAATGAAAGCAGATATTCTTTCTTTTTTCCTTATTACTATGCAATTACAATGTCTTAGCTTAGTTCTTTAAAAGTTCCATTTGGGCTGGGAAGGTGGCTCAGTGGTAGAGTGCTTGCCTTGCATGCATGAGGCCCTGGGTTCGATTCCTCAGATATTCTTTCTTTTTTCCTTATTACTATGCAATTACAATGTCTTAGCTTAGTTCTTTAAAAGTTCCATTTGGGCTGGGAAGGTGGCTCAGTGGTAGAGTGCTTGCCTTGCATGCATGAGGCCCTGGGTTTGATTCCTCAGCACCACATAAGCAGAAAAAGCTGGAAGTGGTGCTGTGGCTCAAGCAGTAGAGTGCTCGCCTTGAGCTGAAGAGCTAAGGGACAGCACCCAGGCCCAGAGTTCAGGTCCATGACTGGCAAAAAAAATAAATAAATACATAAAAGTTCCATACTCAGCCGGGCTCCGGTGGCTCACACCTGCAATCCTAGCTACTCAGGAGGCTGAGATCGATCTCAGTTCAAAGCCAGCCAAGGCAAGAAAGGCCATGAAACTCTATTCTCCAATAAACTACCAGAAAACCGGAAGTGGCGCTGTAGCTCAAGTGGTAGAGCGCTAGCCTTGAGCTGAAGAGCTGAAGGACAGCGCTCAGGCCCAGAGTTCAAGCCCCACAACTGACAAAAAGAAAAAAAAAAGTTCCATACTCAATATTAGTTCTACTTATTGAAGCTAAGATTTCATGTCTCTGGTAAGTTTAGCCAAAGTCCCAACCATTAATTCTCCCTATGTCACTTCTTTCTTACTATCTACTAATTCTGAACTTTTTCACTCTGTTCTATTGTTCCTTAGTTTCCAGCTAACATGTTTGAGTCAAGTTTGTTTCCTGTAGTTTGGGCAATTTCCTCAGAACCAGACCCAGTTTGATAATTCTCTAACTCTACCTAATCTGCTGGTTCATTCAAACACCAATATTGTTCATCTGTCATCTCTTTTTTTGAGAAGTTCTATTATTTTCTTCTTAAAATATACTGTCTTTAAAACTATTCTATGCTATATCTCTCAATATCCACCCAATATAAGAAAATATTTTCAAATATAATTCATCAATTGACACCTTAATGAGATGTCTTATGTTTACCCAAACATATGGATAAAAATAATCTTATGAAATTCAAGCTCTACTGATGATACTTAAAATATTTCACCAATGGGGACTTGAGGAGAACATCCTTGGCAAGATAATACATAGCTATTAAAAATCCTGCTACCACCCCACTCCTACATCTATAAAGAAAAAAGAATGCATACATCCATATAATGGTTATACATGAATATTTACTTCAGCATTATTCATAATATTCCTAAAGTTAAAACAGTCTGAATGAAATATAGTATAACCACACAATGGAATATTATTCATCCATGGAAAAGAATACATGCTGATTGATATATGATAGAAACTTGAGAACATACAACTAAAAGGAGCCAGCTATAAAAGAACATCTAATGTTTGATTCTACTTAAATGAAATGTGTAGAATCGTTACATATACAGAGACGGAACTGGGTAGAGTAGCAGCTGACTCAGTCAGGGCATGAGGGAATGAGGAATGATGGTTAAGAGATACATATTTTTCTTCAGGGGTATTGAAAATGTTCTAAAATTGATTGTAGTGATGGTTGCACAACACTGTGAATATACTTTTAAAGTGGGTACATTGTATAATATGTGACTTAGACCAATAGAGCTGTTTTCCTAAGTAAAATATTTTCCTTGCTTTATTTTCTCACTTTTTTGTAACTGCAATCACTTGGAATATTTCTATTATACCAATGATTTGGATTACAGGAAGTGTGTGATGATCTCTGCCTTGTGGTTGCAGCTTCTAGCTTATTCTCTCATGATGCACTGTTTCTTTGAGCATTTTACTTCCTTGGTGGGATTTTTTCCAAGGTACTCTTGTGCTGTCCAACTGGAAGGCATTTCCTGCCAAAAGATTTGTCCATGCAGGGCAAAACGTTTCCGGGCTTTTATCATTCCTCATGTACATTCATAGTACAAATGTTAGCCTTAATCTACATGAGTTACATAGTTCCTGCTGCCTAAAATTATTCCCCACTCAGAGCAAAAGCCAGGATTGACATTTTCCTTGTCCTCTCCTTAGACTGCTGGGTGAAATTTTCTCACACACACTTTCACTGAGAATGTAGACACCTGACAGTGCATGGTTCTTTGGGGTATCTCATTTCCAATTAACCCCCACATATTTCATGACCACATGGCTATTAAAATTCAGCCCCCTTCCTAACAGAAAAAGAAAATTAAGGCAGCTTCTCATGAGAGTTTTTGGTCCTTTATAACAGAAATGTTTCTATATCCTTTTAAACTCACTGGTGCCATTTAAAGGATGTCTGATATATTTAATACAATATGCTAACCAAATTAAAATTTCATATTCAGAGTGATTTAGTACATTACTAGAAATGCAAATTCACAAGCAAACAATGTCAAATTCAAGCTTACTTGATAAATACATTTATCATGTATTAACTTTTAAAAAGACACAAGAACAATATCTACAAGTAGAGTCATTATCTTTGTGTACATAAATGTATATAGATAGCTACAAATTTTACTTTCAACAGATTATTTTGGGAGAGAAAAATGGGAAATCAAGAAATGCAACAAGCCCCACAACCAACAACAACAACAACAAAAGAAATGTAATAAAATCATATGTTGGAAAACAAGATTTTATTCTTTAAACTTTTGTGCTGTTTAAGTTTTAAGGGTTTTGTGGAGCTGTAGCTCAAGTGGTAGAGCATTAGCTTTAAACACAAAAGCTCAGGGATAGCTTTCAAGTCCTGAGTTCAAGACCCAGGACTGACACCAAAAAAAAAAAAAGATAAATGTTAAAGTTTTAGTATAAATACACTAAATGTGTGTGTGTGTGTGTGTGTGTGTATATATATATATATACTGAAGCTTGAACTCAGGGAATCTCAGTCATTTGCTCAATGCTGGGGCTTTACCATTTGAGCCACACCTTCACTTCTGGCTTTTTGCTGCTTAGTTGGAGATAAGGATCTCAGCCGTTTCTACTTGGGCTAGCTTCATACTTCAATCCTCAAATCTCAGCATTCTGGGTAACTAGGATTACAGGAGGCATGAGACACTGGCATCCAGCAGCTTTTGCTTTAATCTGAGCCACAGTGGGTGTTTTAGCTCCAAGAAAGAGGAAAAACATTTGCTAACCAACATTCTGCTCATGGCTCACGCTTTACTTACAAAAACAAAATGTCTTCCTATGTATTTGATACATTTGTATTTTGGCAACTCTTACCCAAGCCTTAAAATCAGAGGCAAACAGTACTTCGCATCCTAGAGCAATGGCAATGTGGAATTCTCAAGAGACCCACCACGAAATTCATATGGGTAAAATGAGTTTCATAAATGCCTTGTAAAGCTATTGGAGGATTTAGAGTCATATAGTGGTTTGTACACTTGAGAGTAAATTAGAATTGTCTGGTGTGCTTGTGAAAACAACTCCTAAATAGGAGAAAGAGATGCCATAAGGTTTGGTGCCTTGGTGGTGCACAATAAATGGCTGAATGCTGTTTCCCCTTGCTTACTGCTTGTGCCTAACAGAAGAACAGGACATCTGAAATCAGGGACTTGGGAGGGAGGGTCTGTGCAGGTATCTCAGCCAGGGATGATTCTGAGCATCCATTCTGGGTTCGATGCTGAGCCTCTCTCCCTGTCTCCCTTTCCTCTCACCAGCTCCAGAAAGATTAACATCTTTCCAACTACAGGAATCTTGCTTGCTCAGTTTTGTTTCTGGCTCAATGCCTGAGACGGCCAACACTCAACAGTATTTTCTCTGAGCCAGCCAAGGTGAGCTATTTCCTCCACTGTTCACTGGAATAAATAGAGAGTATCACCCAAGACTTAGCAACTGGGCTGTGTGATTATCTCCCAGGACCTCTTTCTAATCCCTGGGAAAGAGTCTTTGCTGTGTTGCTGGTAAAGAAGAGCAAGGGCAGGCTAGTAGCACAGCGTTCAGAGCCTGGCGTGGAAGCTGGCACCCACTGACTTCTTATTACAGCGTACACACTGCCATTCCCCCTGTGCCTTTTGCTTTTCTTTCCATGAAAATCTGACTTTGGAAATGCTACCTCTGCTCAGAGAGCCCAAAGACACATGGTTTCTCTCATATGTAGAAGTTAGATATGTTATTAATGCATATATGTAGAGAGAGAGAGAAAGAAATATATGCTGGGTCATTTGTATATAGACATAAGCATATTGACTAAGTATGATATAAGCAGAGGAAGATTGCAATAGTGTAACTCCTTTGAACATTTAACTTACAGCTTAACAAAATCAATACCGGGGTGGGGCGGAAAGGTAACAATGTTCAACAAGAAATATACTCATTACCTTACTTATGTAACTGTGACCCCTCTGTAGATCGCCCTTACAATATAATTAAATTAAATTAAAAAATAAAAACTAAAAATAAATAAATGCCAGGAAGCTGAAACATGTGGTAGAGAAGAGCCAAGGTCAAGGGAAAGGGGGTAGAGGGAACGGAGAGACAAAGAGTAGGTGAACACTGTCATGATATTCAATGTCTATATGTGAAAATGGAACCAGGAAAATTGAGGGAACAGTTGGAGTTGGGACAGGGGAAAGAACAGTGGAAGTGACAATATTGATCACGATGCATTGTACTCAAACACTGACATGCTGAATTGAAATCCTGTCGTATAACTACTTAGAAAACAACTTTTTAAATTGTAGTGATAAACAAAAACAGCACCTCTGGGTGAATTTCTCAATAGACATCTCAAGAGAGTGGAATCAACCCCTAGAGGCCTGATTCTGGAAGCCAGAATGAATGGGCTGTGCCATTCAGAATTACCATGATCAAGTTTGCACATATCAGCATTTACTGCCTGTTAACGTTATCAATGTCATGCTTGAGAGAAATGTGGAAACAGTGAATGTGGTACCCAAGCCTTTTCCTTCCCACTACCATCTTCCATTCATTGCTCCCCTTCCTCCGCCATTATCTTGTCAAACTCTCCATGCTGTTGATTGGTTTCTCTACTGCACATAGAAACTGAGTAGTCAGAAGGTTTCATTGGCAGTAGAAATAGTGTCCTTTGGTCTATAATTCTATCTCTGCCCTCTGATACCTCCCTATACAGACACACACACACACACACAGACACACACACACACACACACACACACACACACACACACACACACACACACACAGAGGCTGTCACCCACCTCACACATATTCTTCCTCCTTCTCCCCCCACCCTCCATTCTCTTATCCTCTGGCATCCATGAGACAACCAAAGTAGCCATTCATTACATATATGTTACTTATCGAACCTCATGGCCCTCCCAAATTGGAATATATATATATATATATATATATATATATATATATATATCAGATCCCTCAAAATTCCCATGAATGAACACCAAAACAAAGCTCATTAAAACAATGTAATATCCTTAATGCAACTAATGTGTTCCCTCCATTTCTAACAAGCTCATGAATAATAGATGAAGTGAGCTTCATCCGTTTTAATTAATTTGATCTTGAAATAAATTCAATCCAGTACAAAATTAGCAGGCAATTAAGCCTCATTGGCCCAACTGGACAAAACTATGCCAACGTCATTGGCTACTGAAGCAAACTAGCAAAGGACGAGAGCTGTGATACAGACTCTCAAACCAGAACAGAGAATAAAAGTATCACCAATATCCTGGGCACTGGTGGCTCACACCTGTAATTCTAGCTATTCAGGAGGCTGAGACCTAAGGATCACAGTCTGAAGCCAGCCCAGACAGGAAAGGCTATGAGACTCTTATCTTCAATTAACCACCAGAAAACCAAAGTGTAGAGCAGTAGCCTTGAGCACAAAAGCTCAAGGCCCTGAGTTCAATCCCCATGACCAACAACAACAAAATACCAGCAATGTGACCTAATTCTCCCCAATGTCCCCCTTTCCTGTGAGGGCAAAACTTAGTTTCCTTTCTGGTTTTTGGTTCTTTCTACATCATAAGTAGGAATTTCCTAGCATTTACACATTAGGATATTATTGGGGAAAGTTGCAAACACAAAGCAAGATTGCTTTTGTGTTCCTTATATTTTCAAGTAATTTCTGAGGATTTGCTCTGAATTAAAGATTGGATATAATAGCAATTATTGGCTGTAATACTTGAGTATGTGTAATAAACACATTTGCCTCTAAGAAATTATCACAGTTTGTTATGTACATGAGTTTAGCACTTTTTGCTTCCATTATCCACTTTGCAATTACATATAGTATTACAATAATAGTTTCTCTCAAAATAGTGCATTTCTTCTGATTTCCATGTGCTTTATAAGCATGTTTCTTCTTAACCCAACCATGCCCTTTAGAACCAGGAAGATATAAACTTCATTAAGACTACTTTGAAAACTGAGACATTTGGATTCAGAGATAGAAACAGAAGCCAGACACCAATGGCTCACGCCTGAACTCCTAACTACTCAGAAGGCAGAGATTTAAGGATGACGATTCAAAGCCAGTCCCAGCAGAAAGTCCATGAGACTCTTATCTCCAATTAACCAACAAAAAGTTGGAAGTGGAAGTGTGGCTTAAGTGGTAGAGCACCAGTCTTGAGCAAAAGTAAAAGCTAAGGGACAATGCCCAGTTTAAGACCCAGTACTGGCACACACATGCACACACACACATGAGCACGTTCACACACACGGGCACACACAGAGAAATAGATGATCATAGCATTCTAAGTAACTAACACCTATCTACTTCAACCACTTTTTCAGTGCTTGAATTCTACCTGCCCTTCTTTGAACATTCCAGCAAAAGGGAACTCATTAGTGTGTGAAGCTGCCTCTGCCATCTTTAGAGGATGTGGTTCTTAGACTGAACAGATATTTACCAGTAGCTCATGACCTCCATCCCAAGTCAGCCTGATTCTACTTACATATGACATCTAACCTCCAGCTTCAACTACCCCTCCCCACCGCCTCCAGTCATACTTCAGAACACAGCTCTGTGGAGGCTCACAGCCAACCTTGGCAGAAAAATCCGTAAGACTCTTATCCACAGTTAAGCAGCAGAAAGCCAGAATGGAAATGTGGGTCAAATGGTGGAGATCCAACCTTGGGAGAAAGGGCTAAGTGAAAGCATAAGGCCCTGAGTTCAAGCCCCAGAGAGAGAGAGAGAGAGAGAGAGAGAGAGAGAGAGAGAGAGAGAGAGAGAGAGAAAGAGAGAGAACCCACCTAGGCATGCTTCCTATGTGTAAAAATAAGAGGGCTCAGGATGGAGCTAAACATTATGCTTACAGGATCCTACGGTCTATTATACAGCCCCAAACTGGTAGTATTTAGAACACATAGAAGACTTTAGAGGCACCAGACTTGTATGTCTCTACCTATTGCCTCTTTGACTCTTCTATAGAATGTGTGATGGTCAAGAAAAAAAAACTGAATTTCCACCAGGAGATCCCAAAAGGCTTTTCCCAGAACACAGTGGCTAAAAGTCCAGCCCAGGTTTTCAAGAAGCCCTTGGCCTCAGGAAAAAGGACCAGGGATATTGTGGATTCCAAAGAGAATTGATGTTTTCAATAAAGGGACAACCAACCTCTTTCCCTTTGTGGGAAGTTAAATATATTCATTATCAGCACTGAAGTTTAGACAGAGTCAGCAAAGATAGTATTTATAAGCCAGGCAGGCACATCAGCAGCTAGAAACCCTCCTTCTCCTAATGACCAAGTGGTCAACAGTCATGTAGCTTATTTCTGCAGCTCCGCAAAGAGAGATGAATGCCTTGGTGTCTGCTTCTAGAGCAAGCCTGGCATCTAGCCTTCAGAAAGATGTTGATGACTATTTCTCTTGAGGAACAATCTCTCCCTGTTTCCTTCCCAATTTACTGCCAAACACAGCCCTACCCTAAGTCCACACACATACACACACATCCAGATACACACAAACACACACATTAAAAATGCCTAAAATTCCACCATAAAGGACTCATCTTTTCATGTTATGCTTGGTTGTCTTCCAGCTATCAATATTTCAAGCGCAATTATTCCAGAAGAGGTAATAGAATGTCGTTTACATTTCATTAGCAACATGCAATCTGCAAAGCCCTTTCATTTCCATTATATCTTCGGTCTTGAAGTCTTGAGCTCAACTGACCCAACAGGAGTGAATGATAGACTTGGTGCTCAAGAAATAGCTCTGGAATGGCTGATCAAATAGGATGAATGAGTGAATGACAAGATGAGATATGGGAAAAACAAATTATAAGAATTCTTGGGCTGGGCAGGTGGCTCAGTGGTAGAGTGCTTGCCTTGCATGCATGAGGCCCTGGGCTCGATTCCTCAGCACCACATAAACAGAAAAAGCCGGAAGTGGCGCTGTGGGCTCAAGTGGTTGAGCACTGCCTTGAGCTGAAGAGCTGAGGGACAGCACCCAGGCCCAGAGTTCAGGTTCCTGATTGCAAAAAAAAAAAAAAGAATTCTTGTCTCGGAAGGGCAAAAACAAATCATTTAAGTAGGGATACAGGTGGACCCATTGCAACAATGAAATGTACAAGTCGTTATGTCAAAAAACAAACTTTACAACTTTGGTGGGGTTGGGGAGAGGACCAGGTGGGGGAGTATGGGAAGGGGAAACAAAGAGGAGGCAACAATGCTTGATAAGAAATGTACTCATCTTGCCCATGTAATTGTAACTCCTCTGTATAGTATTCTCACCATTTAAAAAAATAAAATAATTCTTGTCTCCACTGAAATAAAAAGTCAAAAAGGTATATTCACTGTCTGCTGTTAACAAGAAGTAAATGGAAAGCTGGAGGTAAACACCTGGTTTCCAATCCAGTGGAACAATACATCCAACAGCCACCATCTTTCCTTGGACACAAATGGCTGAACCAAGTGAGCATGAGCAGAATATAGGAGGCTGAGATGAATGGAATGTTAGGGAAGTTTGGAGCTAAAAGATCTGGGCTATTATGGAACCTGGAACCCTAAATTTAGCTTCATTTTCCTACATGTAAAGTAGGCCAACATGTAGAGTGCAGATAATAGTGCATGGATGTTCAGGATTGGGTATGAGAATCTAAATAAATAGTATATCTACTAACACCTTGAAAACTACAAAGGTGACCAGGCGTGATGAGGCATGTCTGTAATCCCAGCTTGGCAAGAGGCAGAAATAGGGATCTTAATCCAAGGCTAGTCCTGGGGGGAAAAAAAGCAGAAGAAATCTTATCCTAAAAAATAAATAAATAAACTAAAGCAAAAAGGGTTAGGGCCATGGCTGAAGTGGTATAGCACTTGCCTAGCAACTGAAAAGTCCCAAGTTCAAGTCCTGAGTACAATCTCCAATAACCACCCCCCACCAGCAAAAGAAGAAGAAGAAGGAAAAAAAAAGTCTATAAAGAAACATGCTAATTCTAATAAATTAGTAGTTAGGAGATGGTCAACACCTGACACCTGATAAACCAATAGTTTAGTCATGTGCCTTTAGTCTCATTAAAATCAACTTTATATTTTTGGTACTGGAGTTTGAACCCAATGCTTTGCCCTTGTTCAGCTGATGTTCTAGCACTTAAACCATACCTCTGGTCCTATTTTGCTAGTTATTATGGAGAGAGTCTCACGTATGGGCTAGATTTGAACTATGATCTTCCACATCTCAGCCTCCTGAGTAGCTGGGAGTAGAGTTGTGAGCTACTAGTACCTGATACTAAAATATATAGTAAAAGCTCTATAGAAATAAATAGATTCTTCCTCCTTTTTTAAGTACACATTTCTACTCTCCTCTCCCCTGGCTGGGTTCCTTTGGGTATACTTGCATTTCTGGTTTGGAATAATTCTCTCTGACACTCCTTTACCCACTATTTTGCTTTCCTTGCAACCTTGCTAATCATCATTGCAAGCTTAATTTTCATTGACAATTAATTAGGAAAGCAAATTTTACAAAATAAGCTACATGGATAAGAAAGAAACATAAGGCAACTGCAAGTTTATTGCAAGTAGATAATTACAAAAGAGCTGCTTTTCATCAGATCACACCATGACCTCACACCAGCTCTTGGGTTTCTGGTCAGCTATGTAAATCCTGCCTCTGACACTAGACACTTCTGCTCCCAAGAAATCTTTACTTCAAGTGCAAAACCACCAACAGCTATTCAAAAACAAAGTTCATGCTTTGTAAAACACTAGGGCTTCCTCTGGTGTACCACATAACTGACTCCGTAGTCAGCCAATCACTGCCTGCTCTCTAAAGTAAGGGCCTGGGCACTGTGGTTGGGCTCAGACGACTCCCACTTGGAGAACTTTTACAAGAAATTCCTCCGATACCTGGCTTGGCCAAAGTCACCAAAGCAGACTCCAAAGACCTACATGAGGTAGAAAACCATGGAAGTAAATCACTGCCCTCTGTACAAGAATCCTGGGATTATAAGGTCCCTGAAAAGCATCATTCATTCATCCTCTGCTTGGACATCCCCAGCAGCAGACAATTCACATGTTGGCAAGACAACTCAACTCACCGTCTCGCCATTTTGCCATTTCACCGTCTTACCATCTCACTGCCTCTGAAGCCTGGGAGGCCATTACATTAAGATGAACCCTCTCTTTCCCCTCTTTCCTTTTTTCTGTTTTCCCCTCTCTCTATTCCTCACTTTTCTCTCTTCTTCCCTTTCTCCCTCTCTCTTCCCCTCTCCCTGCTTCTTTCTTTCAGTCTTTCCTTCAGTGTTCCTCAATTTCCCCCATTTTCTCTGGAACTCCATATTTGGATCACACAAAACTTGGTTTATTTTTCTTCTTTCTTTGGTTTATTGTTTTTAACTTAATTATCTTTAAGTGGTTGTGCAAAGGAGTTTCCATTCATCAGAGCAGTTTATGAATGCAATGCATCCTGGTCGCTGTCACCTCTTGAATATTCTCATCCCTCCCTCCCTCTCAATTCCCACTTCCCTCTCTTTTCTTAATGTTGTAGGACATACATTGAGTTGTGTTTTTTTTTTTTACTGCATTTCCCATCATTGTACAATAGACTTTGAATTCAACATGTCAAGTTGATTTTCAAACAGAGGTTCCTCGGCCTATGTGCAGAGACTCTGATCAGACTGGAATCATTAAGACCCCAGAGTGGTTCCCAAGTGCAGGTCAGGGGCGTGTGGGCTCAGCCTTGGAGACCCCTCTATGACCTTTCTCTGATATGAGACATGAAGGAAGGGACAGATTTGGAGCCAGAGGGGAAGAATGGACTTCTGCGGGGCAGATTGAAAGAGGTGAGACGCTTTCCCTGTACTCAAAGCTCTCCTCACAGCTTCTGCCTTGGGGATCATTGTGCTCCCTGGGATCTGCACCCCAGAGCAGCTGGAGTTGTATAGGTTGGGGAATCATCACTCAGCAGCTCCACCCTTGAAGGACAAACTAGAAAGACTGAGGAAAGAGTAAGGTGGAACCCTGCAAATGGTCTTCCCACTCTTGTATCCTAGGCAACAGCAGCATGCTCAACATTTGCCCTCCCATCTAAAGGAAGCCACAGAAATCAGAGGCCAACATCCAATGTCAATCAAGGACAGCCATTCTCTTAACCATCCTCTGCCCTGATGTGGTGATCGTGGGCTTTAGGGGATTTTTTTCAGGAGCTAGGGATAGTAGCCAAGTTCCTTTCCAGCAAACACAGCCAAGGAGACCCACAGACAGGTGGGCATTGATTTCAAAATTAATAAAAATAATTACAGAAGGCTGATGAGCCTGAGATACCTTCAAATGCTCTACCTGTGTGGCATCATTCAGAATCACCAGACACTCTTGGAAGTATACCTAGTAATCTCCAATTTATAGATGAGGGAAAGGCAGGTAAGTCACTCAAAGCCATACAACTGGTAAGGAATAGAGCTAAATCTTTCTAATCAGCCCCATCTGACTCCTATAATTTCACAGCGATGGCTCTTAGAGGGTCTCTGACTTTGAAAATGTGCAATTCTGCTAGAATCTCTGATACTCACAGGCTTAGAGCCATGCTCTATGAAGCCAGGCTCTCCCACAGTAACACCAGACACAAGGCCAGGTCATTGGGAACATTTTGTACCTGTCAAGCAAGCATGGGGCACGTCCTCTTTTTGTTTATGAAGAAGATTTTGGAGGGTTACATTTTCATCCTCCACAGCTCATCAGAAACCTCTCCTCCACAGACAGTGAAACTCACAGTCAAGTCTAAGCATCTGGCAGCCTTGCTGAGCAAAGACTTGGACTTTGCCCAGAATCTAGAGGATACACAGAGGATGGGCAGGCTGGTGGGAGGGAAGGCTGAATGGACTGACTGCATTGCAGGTAACAGCACCAGAGGAGGATCGCTTCTTACTGGTAGATTTGATCCTTATAGTGATCTTTCTCCCCACCCAAACTATATTTGGACATAATAAAAGTTACATGCTGGGATGTATTTTCTTAGCTTCGCACGTTCTTCTGACCTTGCCTGCCAATTCTTAGGAAGATCTAATTGCACAGTGCGGGAGACTGGACCATCAATGTGCACTTTGACACCAGTGGTTCAAGGTCATCTGTCCTCTGTGGAACAGTCCCTGGCCCTTTTTAGAAACCTTTACACCAAATTCCAGTTGAGGATGGATATCATGAGTAGTTGGAGGAGATAGTGTCTCCCTGGCTAGGCCCATCATTGTTGTTCATGGTCAGAATGACCTGACCATCAAGAAGGAAGAGAAAGGTGCTGTGCTCTCCTTTCCTCATCCCTGTACCTCCTCCACCCCTGTGGCCTCATTCACAGGGAAAATCATACATTTCCCACAAACTTCTTACCTTACGTGCTCATCTCATTCAAGCTTCCTCCAAACCATCCTCCTCCTCCTCCCTTCTCTACTCTTCTCCACCCACTAGCTACCTCAGTTTGGGTGTCATCTCTTGAGCTCTCTCATCTCAGCCCAGATGGGTAAAATTAAGTGGCAAACCTTCAGCCAGGCATGTCCACGACAGTCTCAATATGCTCTCTGGACTCAAGGGAATCTCTGCATGGCTTCCTTCTTGTTCACCGTTACAACTGGACCCTAGTGAGTTCTTAATTCAATTGTGCAGGTATCTATTCTAGACCTACTGTATGTGTAGACTAGCGTGAGAATCAACAAATGACTCCAGAAATGAAAACTTGAAGAGATCAACAACAGAAGTTTTTCATGTTATCTAAGGACCCCTAGAGTCGCGCGGGTTGTTTCAAATTCTTTTTTCATCATTTCCTTCATGCTGCACCTCACATTACCTTTCTATAAATAGTATGTTTATCAACCAGGCATCAGTAGATCATGCCTATCAACCTAGCTACTCAGAAGGCTGAGATCTGAGGAGCCTGGTTCAAAGTCAATCTGGGCAGGAAAGTCTGTGAGAATTTTATCTCCAATTAACCACCAAAAAGCCATAAGTGGAGCTGAGGCTCAACTGATAAGAGTGTAGCCTTGAGCAAAAACACTCAAAGATAGCACCCAGGCTCTAAGTTCAAGCTCCAGGATCGGCAGTATGTTTATGACCAATGGTATTTCACTCATAACCAATGTTATAATCACAATCACCGTGATATGACATGCTTAGTAGTACTCCAGTGTCTGTGATGATGATTTGAATATGGTCATTCCAATATGGCTGATCTACATCCATCCTAGCTTGAATTTGAAAATATCAACAAAGCTCATTCTTTTTTCTTTTTTTTTTTTTTGGAACATACTTTCATCACAGAGTATAACAGGACTCCAATATGTTGGTCTTCCTGGATGAGCAAGGAAAGCTTGGCACCAGCCTAACAGAATCGATACCTATCCCTTTACTCATCTTTGGT
This sequence comes from Dipodomys merriami, assembly GCF_024711535.1. Lineage (NCBI taxonomy): Eukaryota > Metazoa > Chordata > Mammalia > Rodentia > Heteromyidae > Dipodomys > Dipodomys merriami. Next base: position 3,932,052 of record NW_027206590.1, read on the forward strand.
TTAACATTGGATAGTGTAATTCCCCAGCAAAAGAAGAAAAGTGAGCCTGAAGCTCTCTTGAGTAACAACTGCAGCCACAATAAAAATTAAAAACAGCACAAGAATAATAGTTAACCTTTATCCAGTCCTTGTTAAGCACAGGCATTCTTCCAAGGTCTATATACATCACAGCTCCCTAAGTCTCTTAACAAACACACGTGTAAGATATGAGATTATTGCATTTTTCAGATCAAAGAACTGCAGCAACTTAGGGAGATTAAGTAACTTGCCCCAGGCTGCACAGCTGGGCAGAGGTGAGCAAGATGAGGGTCGTTTTTCACCAAGCTCAGAGCACTGCATGGTAGCTCTCGTTCTCCGCCCCCAGTCTATCACACTTGCTGGGGAAGGGCTCGGTGTTCATTTTTAGGAGAGAAAATTTACTTCTGAGGACACGCACTATATACTGGTAAGGAAGGTGATATGGAACTCTTGGCAAGGCTAACATGAGTGTCCAAGACCCTGCTGTGGAGCTAAGTTCTCTGCCAGCATCAACCCATTTCTTTCCCCGTGGGCAGCCTGGCTGTGTATTTGTCCTGTTGCCTTTAGTGATCTACCTCCTAGCCACAACACCACTAACTCCCACACCAAGGGTGCCTACATCCACCTGCTACCACCTCAAACCTATAATAGTAAAAACAAAAAAAAAAATTGGATTCAGTCCAACACTAAAGTCTTATCTGGAAAATGTAAAAGTTTCCAGGGGAGAATAAATTACTGTGACAATATCTGAGATATTCTACCCCTGTACTTCCCAATTGTGCCTTCAGCCCCCCCCCCTTCCCCACTATGCCAACCAGTAGGAGAAGCTTTCCAGACATCCTGCCTTCAGGGTAAGGATATTACAGCCTGAAACAAAACCCCAGCTGGGTTTCAGAACCTCTATTTTACAGCCACAGCAGCCTTACAAGCCTTGGGAGAACAATCAAGAGCTGATTTCTTTACAAAACAAGGCAGAAGCATTAAATAAAAGGCAAAGAAAGCTGAGAGAGGAGATAAGATATACTACCTGGGCTGAGAAGAGGAAATCGCTTACCATAAATCTGGTAGAGCAAAGTGAGAGAGTTGCTTATTGATATGAGTTTCAGACAAGACCATATTCTTGACCTTTCCAGAGAAAACTGGGAGAGAGAAGAGTCTACCAAAATATCAAATAATTTGGTGCGATCTCAGAGCAAAAATAAAATATACTTGTATCTTATTAACCAGAGTTCCCAGGAGACTGCAAACCTCACAAAGAAGCTGAACCAGCAAGGCTCAAAAGTGCTAGTTAGCAATGACAAAGTGCCAGGGAGACAGGGTCTTAAGAGTGGCCCCATAGGGTAAAGTTCTGTAGAAACTATGGTGGAAGAAAGGACACAGAGTATTTCAAAGTTATCAAGGGACTGCAGAAGTAATGAGAGATAGCAGCTGGCCCTACACAGATGTGATCAGCACAAGTCAGGACAAAGGTCATGGTGAGCTTACATTGTCAACCAGACAGATAGTCAACAGATAGGACATAGACCTATGATCAAGTGCCATTGAGATCACCTAATTGATGACAAGGTCATCCTCTGATGACAAGGACCAGCTAAGTCAGATATTTCATGAGGGTTTGCCACTAACATGGAATGATGGTAGAACAGGTCCCTGTGTTCTTCTTATACCTGCCCCTAGAGTGAAGCAGTGGAAAAATGAGAACACAGCATTTTGAGTTGTGTAAAACAAGCTAATATGTGAGCAAGATATGGCTGAGACTAATTGCTTTTGCAAGACTAAGTTTCCTACCATCCATGGAATAAGAGGTAGAAGGATTAAGACATTTTTATATAGAGAAATCCAATAACTTCACATGTTTACAAACAAGTTTTAACACCATGAAAATTCAACCTCTTGCCAGACACCAGCGGTTCACACTTATAGTCCTAGCTATTGAGGAGGCTGAGATCTGAAGATCACAGTTCAAAGCCAGCCCAGGTAACAAAGTCCATGAGACTCTTAGCTCCAATTAACCATTTGTGGCTCAAGTGGTAGAGCGCTAGCCTTAAGCAAAACAGCTCAGGGACAGGCCCTGAGTTCAAGCCCTGAGACTGACATAAAAAATATTCAACCTCTCCAATACAGATTTATGGCATTGCCAAAGACCACTGGAAGCCATATAAGTGAGTTTATTTTGAGATGTGGTCAAATTGCACTGGATCTGGGAGTACTGGAAGCAAATAGAAGTATCCATTCTATTCAATGGCACCACTGCCAAAATATCAAATTTCCTCTAGCGTTTGGCAATAGGTCATGGGATTGGCAGCCACTCCTCTTCAAACCGCAACAAGATATAACTGTTGACGTCTTTCTATGCCGCCAACTCCTGTTTCTCATGTATTTTCACTTAGTCTTTCAAAGAAGAAGTTCTATTTTGCAAATCCCACTGGGAAGCATCAGTGCTGTCCACATCTTCACCATGATGAATGGTTTCATTGCCAAGCAAAGGTTCACTTAAAGGGGAAAAAAATGGTACTCAGGGCACAAAACTGAAAGAATATCTTCATTGCTTGAAAACACATCCAGGCTAAGGAGAAACATTTTTTTCTCCTTCTCACAGTATTCCATGTAGGCCCATAAAATAGTAACTTTCACCCTGCCTTCTGCATTTTTCTTTCTCTCCTGGATGGGAGCAGAAATGTTTGACATCATTTGCTCCACATTTTGCTACAGAGAAGATGATGAAGTATTTCCACCTAGCCTCTTTCCTTCTCTCTTGTTTCCTTCTCTCTGGCATCCACCTTGCCAAACACACTGGCGTTTAAATTCCTGCTGAGGGGACACATCCAATTCCAGATGACTTGCTTAATTCCAGGAGAGAGAAAGTTGGTAGAAAGTCTGTTCAGATTTCAAATGTCAGCCATGTCTTCTTTTCAACATCATCAGTGATAAAGGTGATACTGGATAGCCTCGATTTGGCTCCATGTTCTTCTCTCAATTCATTTTAAGCCCCAAAGTGAGAGAAAAGGTTTAATACAGTGTAAAGGAGCTTGTTTGATCCTTTGCCTATGGAGTAGAATGGGAAATGGCCATCTATTCTTCTTCTTCTATACCTGCACTCACCCAAGGTAGCTTGTTCCACAAACTGCTAGAGTTTGCCTTGAATCTGGTTGACTTGCTTAGACTAGAAGGGCAAGAGCAAAGATGACACAACAAACACTTTGGAAGCACTTGATCTTTGTCTTACAGGGTTTCTCTACTTGTTTATGCAACCCAGCCATCACATGATCAAGCCCCCATACTAACAAGCTGAAGAATAAGGAGTCATATGGATAGAATCTGCTCAGAGATCCAAACTATTGGGACCTGGTTGGACATCACAAACCAGACAGCCCTTGTCAACCCACCAATGTGAATGCAGATGCATGAACAAGCCCAGCCCAGATCAACCAAGTTCAGTGTGGACTAGAAGAACCACCAGCTGAGCTGGATCCAGATTTCTCCCTCCCCACCCCCTCATAAAATCATAATCCAAATGAATGATTAAAGAAGCCACTCAACTGTGGAGTGGCCTGCCAAACAGAAACAGAGAGGTGACAAGTGGAGAAAGAAGTGACAAGTGGCATCGCCCCTGGCTGTTTTCTACCTCAATATGCATGAGTGTCAGACACAGCTGACCAGCCTCAGGGACCTTCCTCCATCCCTGTCTCTGTCCTTCATTTCAGCATTCAAGAACTCAGAAGATGCTCTACATTCTCCAGGGATGCTAGCAGGTGTTAGTGAACAAGGCTTAAAGCACCTGGCTGAATTTCCAGCTCAGTCACATTGTTGTTTGCAGATAAAAGTGTGCCCCTTCTCAGAATAATCTGACAGGAAGCAATTCTTGAAGAAAGCTTCTAGAAATTCAGGCACAGCAACACTTTGCTTTTAAGTCCAACACTCGCCAACGATGGGCCTTGCTTATAAGTCCCAATCATTACGGCCATTTTGTTTTTATACCATTCAGAAAGAGCTAGGTAATGGAAAATGATTCAAATTTCTAGCTTTTGTGGATGGTTGCCTACTGTGGCAAGAACATGTGTGTTTCTGTGCAAGCAGAATTCTGTAAAACAGGAAATCTAGCCCCTTTCTTCTCATTTTTATTGCGTAGACTAACAAGTGACAGGGCTAGAGTCACATCTTCATCTTACCAACACTGACAGTATCAAGAATGCGGAGCCTTACCAAAGTGACTTCATTAACTCTAGGACAAAGGGGACTATACAAAATAAATTGAACTCAGAGAGTCTTTGGGAATTCGAGAATGTCACTCTTGTTTTGCAACGCGAACTCTGCAGAAGGCTGTATGGTTAGTTACCTACCTTTTAAAATATAAGTTTTGGGGTTTGTTGTCAACAAAAAAAAATGTAGAAATTGATATGAGAGCCAAAACGATGCTGTCATGCAAAGACAGTTCCAAAATTCTATTTCTTATTTAGTGAGACAGCAGTAGGCTCCTCACTGGAACTTCACATTTCAGCAGAATCCAAATCTACAGTTTCCTCATTCATTTGCAAAATTTGGATTTATTGTCCCTTCTTTAGAAAAAAAAAGAGACACCAATGTTTTATAGGAGGGGAAAGAAAGAAATGAGAAGATAAATCATTTTTAAAAACTTGTTTGTATTATCTGTCCACAAGAAGAAATCAAATTCCCTTGCAAAGAAATAAACCACCAGTAAAATTTTGTTTGTCTGTATTGTTGTGTGTATGTCTGAAGAGAGGGTTGGACAGCACTCCTCAGACAATCAGAAAGGGAAAAAAGATTAAAAATAATTGTCATAACAAGAAAAATGGAAAGAGAATAGAAGATAGAGAATGTAGTCAGAAGGGTCAGGTTTTTTATTTTTCCTGCTGTCTCTTACTAGTAGTATAATTTAGGGGAAATAAAAATGTGTCTGACTGTTGTTGCTAAGAATGTGGTAAGAACACATCAAATAGGCAAGTTGTAAGGATTTGATGAGATCGGGTGTCTGCCTAGCATACAATAGGTGCTCAATATTTAAAGGGCACCTTCTGCCTTCTAATTAAGCCCTTTTGTTTTATATTCAAAACCATTCACAGCCCGGACCCAGCTCAAGTTCTCAGAGAATCATCTACCATCACCTCATGCATTTCACATCATCTACTGTCCTGCTGTAAGACTGCAGGAAAGTTCTGCAATGCCTTTTTACCAGAACAAGAGGTACAGGGAGCATCATAAAGGTTAAACAATGTTGCATATTTAATGAACTTTAGAGCAGTGTCCAGTGGACAATAAGCACTCAGTGAAGGCTGGCTCCATCATCATCACTCCTACCAGCCTCCCCTTCCTATGTAACCACACCAGATCCTGCTCATTCTAAGTCCTGACCCACTCTTCCCTCCCACAAATGGCTGCCTTGCCCTTGAATGTACCTCTCCATACCCAGGGACCCTAAATAACCTTTGGGGCTACTTGCTCATCTCTCATCAATCTGTCTTTCCAGCTAATCTGTGAGCTTCTTCTTTTTCGGTTCACTTTATCTTTTTTTTTTTTAGTACCTCTCCCCAACGGCCAATTTGCATCTGGTTTGCTGTGTGCCTCTGGTGTAGTAATTCTGTCCAAGAGAGCGTCTCTTCCTCAGTCATGCCCAGTCTGCAAGCAGTCAGCGTCACAAACAAGGATCTGCTCACACATTGGATACCCTCAGGAGGATCCACCACACAACTACCAATGGCAGGGTCAAGTGTAGGAAGGGGAAGGGGCAAGTGGCTGACCCATAAAACCAACTCCTTGGCAGTTCCTTTCGTCTCCCAGCAAACAACGTATGTGAACTGCCAAAGATTTCTGCTGACTCTTGGCTTCTCTGCTTTTATATCCAGTGCTATTGTTTGCCCTTGGGATTTATGGTAATTCTTACTTCCTGAAAGATGGCTCAGTAAGGATGCCCATAAATTTAGAGAGCATTGTTTCGATCTTCCTCACTAATTATTTTCCTTCCCAGTTATCCATCAGCAATTTTTAAAGCCAGAGGATAGTTCTTAGGACACCCAGGACTCTGGGATTCCTCAGACACCTAATTAAGGGTAAGTCAAACCGTAGCAGTGACAAAGAGCCCAGGATATGATGGAGAGAGACCCAGGGAAGCCAAGGGTAGTGCTTGACTTTGAAGAGATAGCCATTCCCAAGGCTATCCCAGAATGACTTGGTAAGCTAAGCACATTTTAATTCAGTTGCTTTTGTTTGGGATATTTCCCACTACACCCAATGGGGTCATCTTGATAAGTTCACAAGGGAAACATTCCTTTCTGTTTCTCTGTGCAAGGAAAAGCTCCTGCTGGCAAAGGATTTAGCTTTCAAGCCACAAACCAAGAAACTATGACAAGCGACTCATGTTTTCCTTTTTGGTTTTGGCTGCCAGGGAGTTCAAACCTAATATCCACCTCGTCTCTCACAATCACGTAGAACCTTCTAGCAGATATTTGATATAAAAATCCTAATTTCATTTTATTTCTCTATCATCACTGTTCCTGAGCCCCAATTTGTTTGTCCATCTGTTGTATTGAGCGGATGTAAGGCAATAGCAGAGTCTCCACTAACCAAAGGTATGCAATTTTAGAAGAGCCACCAGCACCCCTTCTCTACTGACTCAGGATTGCAGACGTGTATCACTACAGGGAGCTGGAAGCCTGTCACACATGGAAATTACCTAAGGGGTCTTAGATAATGTACTTTAGTGTCTTTGGTAAGATGGAATTGACTAGAAAAAAAAATCCTGCCTAAAAATGAGACTGAGAGTCAAATGGATTGTACATAGCCAAAAGGATCACCATCATTACAGACCTGGGTAGAAGAAGTTACAGGCAAGATTTTTCAGACATTGGACTGAAGCAGGAGAACAGAAAAGGGTGGCGGTCCTTTAAATGCCACAGTCAGTGGACTATTCAAAGGATAATGTAAATTTCCTCCAGAGTAAATTCCACTGTCTTGTTTGTTTCCACTAGACATTCCTGACATTATATATTGATTATACTCAACAAATATGTATGCAGAGGAAACACACGTGCCTGCCTGGCAGTGGTGGACATATGCCTAGCCTTGAGCAGAAAAGCTCAGGAACAGTGTTACAGGCCCTGAGTTTAAGCCCCAGGACCAAAAACAAACAAACAAACAAAAAAACAGTATAAAATTTTCCATAGATAGATAGACTTATATTGATATTTATGTTGATATATTAACAACCTAAATGTTTAATAGTAAGGAAATATCTTTAAGGGTTTCATGTTGTGGGATATTACATAATCATTACAAAGAGAACTCTCTTAGAATACCAAAAGCTCAGAAGAATAAGCAGTGTTAAGTGACAAAGGATTTCAAGACTTACAGACCACGACCATAGCAGTGCATGCAAGGATATATCTGGAGATGTTAAGCTGTGTGTGAAGGATGCTGCCACTGGCATTTGGATGGAGCAAGGTCATGTGTTTCAATGCTGCTTGTTGAGACAGGTTTAACGGTTCCATACAGGAAGCACTGGGACCATGGGAAAGGTGGAGACCCACACTGAAAGCAGTCCTTGCAGTCTACCGGCATAGTGTATCTTTCCTCTCTCCACCTCAAGCCTGCACTGAGAGTGAAGGCCCAGGTCTCCCAAGGCATGGGAGGAGACAGAAATTGAGATTTAGAGGGAAACAGGCTTCTGACAACACAGAGACATTCTCTACAACCTAGAACTTGGAGAGTCAACATAGTACAGGCCCATCCACTGAGCAAGGTGGCTCATGGGAATTTGCTGAGAGGTCCTTAACTCTTGAAGCACGTTGGGCTCAATGACTGAGAATGTCTTCACAAGAGACAGACAGATGTGAGGACTCGAGCCAGATATTCCAACAGTGAGAAACACAGAACTTCCCAGAGCAACTTGGCATCTCCCTGAACACGTGGATGCCAGCTAGACCCATGCTGAACCAGTCCCCCACACTCCTTGGTCAAGAAAGTTTGCTCACCTTCCTACTGTGGGAATTAGAGATCAAGACTGGAACTGCTGACAAGTAGTCTGTTATGCTGGGTATTTTATGACTGGATTCAACTCTAAAGACTTGAATTTGTTAACTCATTCTATTCACTTTTTTACCTTTGAAAAGAGAAAACCAATGCTTTCTTGTTCTACATTTTAAAAAAAGATTCAAGCAGTTTGAATTATTATAGTCAAAATTATGTTCCCTAAAATGGCAAAGAAAACACAAATAAATGGAGCATAAAGCTAGATTTCCCTTACAGATTATAGTTATTTAAATGTTTATTTGTACAGGGGAGAAAGTAATGTACATATAAACCCACACAGGAGAGAAAAGGTGGTTAGAGAAATGTTGCTAGCAGTAATTGTCTCCGGATGATGAAACTGGGTGATTTGTTTTACTTTATTTTTCTATTTTTCTGAATTAGGCCAATTTTCCGTGATTCTCATGTGTTACTTCCAAATTCTTAAAAGAAATCCCTACTTCTTGCATAGATTCTGTTCCAAGTAAATCAGCAGTGAGGGGGGGAAAAGGATAATGATACTCCCCGAAGCCCAGCACACCACTTTGTTGGCAGACAATTCTCATCACCCAGAGCTGTCTCCCGGCTACCTACCCATCATTGCTGACACTTTATTTCATTGTGGTCCTGTTCTACTCGGATATGAATATGCCTGGCTCCACCCTGCATATTGCTCTAATGTCTTCAACTCAGAAGCCTTCCATTCCATAGCTCTACCCCAACTGAAAGCCTGATCCTGAGAAACTGAGCTATCAGAGCCAGCAGGCGGCTCAGTGCCTGGCTGCTGTTCCTGCCCTGACCCTGAATCCCCTTAGAAGCCGTGGTTGAATGATGGTACTGATGATGCAAATTAATGACATGCCTGTGTCTATGCCTTTTAGAATGGGATTCTGGAGTCCCTAGCACCCAACACACACACACACACACACACACACACACACACACACACACACACACACGCACACACGCACACATGCACACAAACACACACACACACACACACACACACACACACACACACACACAGATGATGCCCGTTTCCTCAACTTAACCTGGACCAGCTCTGGGAATTACTTTGGCAATCAGAATAAGGCAGAAGTAACAGTGTGCCAGATAAGAAATTGCCTTTGGCCTCTTCTTTCCTTTCTTTCCTCTCTTTCCCTCTCTTTCCCTCTCTTTCCTACTCTCTCCCTCTCCCTCCCTCTCCCCCCATCTTTCCCTCTCTTTCCCTATCCCTCTTTCTCTGTTTATAACATAAGAACATACCCAGATAGCTTGAATCCAAGCCAAGCCAAGTTCATCTGCTGCAGAGAAACCCCATGCCCCAGAGCTCCAGACCCTTCACATGAGAGAAAGGGCTTGTCAAAGTACACATTTCCTCCCACAGGCATAGCTCATTGCAACAGGATATGAGCCCATCCAAAAGCAGAACCAGCTGACTGGCAGATAGATTCATGGGCAACAGCTAATGTTTACTGGTATAAGGCATATGGGCTTTATGTCAGTAGATGCCGGTACAAAGTTGACATTCCTTTCTCTGCAACAACATTTTCCTCCAAAGCACCAAGCTGGTGCCTAGAACTCAGTGTCATGCCATTTGCATGACAGGGGAGCCTGAACCTTGCCATAACCCCATAACACTCTGCTTTTACCTCAGCCTCTGATAGCTAGTTTCGCTCCTAGCCCCTCTTCCCAGGACTTCCTAGATAAAACTCATTTCTAGTCCATGGTCACCAAGCTCCATTAACTTCATTCACTGTGGTAAAGCCCATCCCAGGACCTGTACATGTGGATATCCATTAAATGTTTACAGAATGATTGGGAGAATGAAGAAACTGAGGCTTGCTAAGCACAAGCCTATGTACCTGGAATAGGTACCTTACTCAATATACTGACCTCATCAAGATACTTTCTCTGGACAATAGCTATTACATTCCCTATTGGTATATTGGGAATATAATAGGAAATTGAAGTTCCAAGGGTTTAAGCAAATTACCCAGGGTTATTCAGTCAATAACATACAGGTGTGATTGGAAAGTATGTTTGATTCCCAAATTCTGTCCTTCACACAATTACCATGGTCATCAGTTAGCTATTGCTGAGCAACAGTCCATCACAAATACCCAACACTTACACTTATTTGTCATTTGTTTAGCTGTTCTTAGCTGGGGTCATTCATTCATACACAAATCCTTGAGGCTGGGCTCAAGATTAACATATCAACACTTCTGTCTTTTTCTATTGGCCATGGCAAGTCACATGACTGACCAAGCTCAAAGAGCAGAACAGCACATCCTGCCAACAGTGATGGCCTAGCACAGGAAGGGAGGGATCCAGGGAAGAAGGAAGAATTTAACCTATGAAACTCCCCTGCCTTCTTCCTTGATGAGAGAGTGACAAATGTAAATCCTACAAAACTGGGTCATGCAGCTGAAGAATATATTGTTTGGAAATAGATTTCCAAATTTTCAAATTATAAACTCTGTACTTCACTGGCTGTATCCATCAAATAAGAGAAATAATTAAGCTAAATCTTACCACTGTTTACCAGCAATTTGTTGATATGTCATATAATAGGGATAGATGATAGAAAGATAGATAGATTGATTGGTTGGTTGGTTGATTGGTTGATAGCATGATTGTCCCCAGAAAAATTGCCAAATATCAACAAAAAGTTCCTGGAACTAATAAATGATCATAGTAAGATGGCAGGATACAAGCCTAATACACAAAAGTCAGTTTCCTTCCTAGATCCCACCATTGAATGATTGGGATCTGAAATGAAAACATTTAAAAACAATTAGTAAATGCCTCATTTACTTGTGCACAAAATTTCCCTGGATCACAGCATGGCCATCAGCTTAATCATTGTTATTCTGACCCAGTCCCCTTGATCTCTAGGCTCTTCCTCAGCCAGGAGGCCAGGCTCTTCCTTTAACAAAAATGAAGATTTTTGGAAGAGAAAATAGAGAAAGGAAAAAACCTCAGAAATGTTAACAGAGATACATAAAGATTATAAGAAAAAAAATGCATCCTCTTACCAATGAAAAGTCCTTCCTTTCCAGTCCTGACATGGAGACAATTTTGCCCTACAAGAGATTCTTGACTAGTTGAAGATTTGGATTCAGAACCCAAACTTATCTCGCAAACCCCAAGCAAGGTGCTCTGCCTCTTCCTATAGCTCCTCACTTCATCATCCCTCTACGTGAGTCTCTGTAACACATTCCTCTTTGTCATAAGGACATCACTCGATGGACTCTCTAAAGATTCCATTTCCTTTCCATTCCCCATTCCATCTATGGGGATGGGAGGGGAAAACTGGGAGAGAGTGAGGGAAGGGGGGACATTGTCACACAAAAAAAGAAAAGACCTGACTTATGGAACTGTAACCTCTCTGTCTATCACCTTTATAATAACAATTAAAATGTCCATTAAAAATAAATAAAATTTTTAAATAAATTTTTATTGTCAAGGTGATAGACAGAGGGGTTTCAGTTATATAAGCAAAGTAATGAACACATTTCTTACATTTCTTGTCAACCTTGTTACCCCCTTCCCTCAATTTTCTCCTACTTTCCAAATCCTAATGAATTTTAACACATGAGTTCTGGAAAGACATAAATTCACCCTCTCCTATGGAAGCAGCACTAGGCAGAAGGGAATTGCCCAATGAACATTGCTGTCATTTATAATTAAGAGATTTGCTCAAAACTACTACCTGGTAAAGATACACTGGAAGATCAAGGCTCATTCCACTGAGACTGCTTCTTTTTGGGGAGTGGGGATTGGTCGTGGGGCCTGAACTCTGGGCCTACGTACTGTCCCTCAGCTCTTCAGCTCAATGCTAGCACTCTACCACTTGAGCCACAGTGCCACTTCTAGCTTTTCTGCTTATGTGGTGCTAAGGAATCGAACCCAGGGCCTCATGCATGCAAGGCAAGCACTCTACCGCTGAGCTACCCACCCAGCCCCAAGAGACTGCTTCTTATAAGGCCTCTGTTAAGAGGAGATTATTTTGCATAATAGTTGGGTGACCCAACGCTGCATTCGGGTTCCCTGGATTACAACCTACACAAACTGAGTGGTCTTAAGCAAATTACCTAAATCTCTGGCTTCAGCAAAGGAAAATCTGCCTCACTCAAGATCTGATTTGCACTGATTGTCAGGCAATGGTCTCAGTACCGACAATGGCCGAATAGAAATAAGAGTATCTATTGAGTTGGGTTCTTTTAACAACTGATGAGATGACTGGTGTAGACAAAATACAATTCCACAATGCCTGATACACACCAAGCACGCAGGAATGTTATCATCCACGTCCTGGTTATGAGCCCCTCCTCCTCACTCCTGGTCCTAGGCTCTGTGGGATTATACTTCTGACCTGGTCATGGCATACACCAGGATGATGACCCAAGGTCAGCAGCCATAGACCCTGCTGCTGGCAGCTCAGAGCTTCTCAGCCAGTGCTCTAACGTGAGATGTGAGACGTGTTTGCCAGCCCAGAAGTCGAGAGAAGGAAGCCACTCCCCGCCTTGCTGCCCAGCAGAGCAGAAATGATGGAGAGGCCAACACTCGTGGCCTCCAGCGTCGGAAGACAGTGAAACTATCACTGCAGGTTTGGCGGTCACAGGAAAGGGAACTGGAGCGAGAGGAAACTGGAGACCCTCTGGGAAGATAGTAATGAGAAATAAATGATTTATTTTGAAACATTGAACCAGAATATAATGTGTCAGGAGGGAGAGTTGAAATCTGTATCAAAGGGGGAAAAAAGAGACTGGAAATAATGACCTTGGAAACAAAAGATGGAGGGAACTAATGTTCCACATTATCATACTAAGTGCAGGACACTTCATACGCCATGTCTCCTTGGATTCTGATGACAACCAAGGGAAGTGAAATGGTACAAGTCAGAAGGAGACAATAGTTAGATAAAAACCCAGACTTAAATCCCAGTTTAGCCATTTGCTACTAAATCCTGTGCTGTCTCAGGCAGATTATTGAACCTCTCTGGGTTAGTTTCTTTGTTATCTTATTATCATTATTATCTTAAGATAATAATGTTATAGATAGATAGATGAACAAACATACTTAATGTATAGAAGTTGCTACTGCTGGTTTTGTTTCTATTCTGACTGCTGCTCCTGTCTCGATTATTAAGTATATTTTAGTGCCAAGAGACATGCTGGCTGATAGAGATTCATTTTCTAAAAGCCTTCTTGGCCGTTTGCATGGGATGATCGATTCTTCGTCTCTAACATGTTAGGCAACTGCATGGGTACCAAGAGAGCTTAAATCATTTTGTTTCCAGATGATGATTTATAGGAGTTATAACAAATGATTTGGAGGGGAGGGGGAAACAAACATCAGAATAAAGACATGCCTCTTGTTGGGGATGCAAATGACAAAGACAAGGTGCAACTGGCTGCCATTACTGTCCATCATCATGAGTATAAAGAGTGAGGCGGGGTTACTGACTTCCCCACCCTGTCATCCTAACTCCCACCCACCATCTGCCCATGATGGAGAGTGCTCTCCAGCTCCCCTCAGATGAAAGAGACCCCCAGCAGAGGTGCTAATATTCTATTTCCACTTCATGGTATTTTGAGTAGAAAGCAAAGAAAGATTTGGTTGTAAATAAAACACTTTCTAATAAATGTCTCTTTATATTCAGAACCTTTTACTTGATGTTGTCTGAAAAGAATAAGTTTTGTGACTGGTAAGGAAAATGCAGATCCAACACATTCCCCCATTCACTATTTTAAGGAAGCAGAAGCCCAGAGAACACAGGCAACTTTCCAGTATGCAGCAGACCTGCTTTTGAGGTCACACCTGCTCAACCCCAAAGCCTGCAGGCCTTCTTACGCCTCACCCGTTTCCTTCCAGGAGACAGACAACCTGTACCTTCGGCAGCCTCAGGACCTGTCTGGTGTCTCAGCCTTGAAAGCTAAGTCTTACCCAGCAACTGCAAGAGTCATGATCATAGTAATGGCTAGCCTGCCAATGAAACTCCTCCAAGGCCAAGTTTTAGGCTTATCATTTTGTGAGGTTGATTTAACCTCCAACGTCCCTTTGAGGTGGGCACTGTCATCCTCTGTAGTCTATAGCAGACCCTGAGATTAAAGAAGTCAAGTCACTCATACAGCTGTGACTACTCGCCGGTGAAGATAGGACTTGCGTGCAGGCAGAGGGCAGGCGACCCAGACTCCCATTCAGCATATTCTGCAACTGTGACATTCATACATAGTCACAGCCCAGGACATGCAAAGAGAATTCTCAAGACCTCTCTTCCTGAGACTTCATCATTGACAGGTCCTGATCAGCATTATCAGTGAGGAGGCCTTCTTCTCTACTAGGAAATATAAAATCCCTTAAACCAGAGAGAACAGGAAGGGGAGGGAGGGAGGGAGGGAGTGAAGAGGGAGTCAGGGAGCAGGATTGAGCCAAGGTGGGGTGTGCTAGCTGCTGACTGTTTTACCCTTCAAGGCTATCCTCTCTAAAATGCCATGTCAAGTGGACCCCAGGATGCACTTCCTGGAGAGAAGTGGGAAAGAAAGAAGACCAATTCATTCCTCAATTCCTACATCCTATTGGTCACGAGTTTACCCTAAGATGGGGCATAAATAAAGACTCCATGTTCAAAGCAGCTGAGTCTCCAGCATCAACAGGGAGGGAAGAGAGCTTGAGCACTGGACATAGCAGAAATGTGGTCAAGTTGAGCCTGCGTGCAGTTAATCAAAATCCTCGTGGCAGGAGCGGCCAGGGCCCAATGTGAAATGAAAAATTAGAACCTCGTATTCAAAAATGATTAAAAATTTAAAAGCAGCAATGCAAGAGCATTAACTGAAGCGCAAAGTCCTTCCAAGAACAAGAGAGCCTGTCCGGTGTGTAAGTCACAGAGCCACAAAGCTCTGGTCACTTACAGGGAATGACTCACTGTAGTCACAACTGAGGGCAGGTAGCAGGGAGGGAGGGGAAGCAGGGCTGGAACCAAAGGCCTTGAGGCCTTGAGGCAAATGAACAGTGAGGCTTAGAGCTTGCAGGGAGGTGTGGGGGGGGGGTGCGGTCTGAGATGTTCTCAGTGTAGGCGCTGGCCTGGTGATGGGCCACTGTCAGAAGAGAAGCTAGCAAGGGCAGGGCCATTATATACCAGACTGGGACCTGGAGGAACATGGGGTGTATACAGGAGAGGTCTGTGACGGGCGGGACAGGGCTGTGGGGATTACCTAGTAGTAAGGATGGAGGCTGCTCTGGTCCAGGAGGTCATGGGAATTAGATCAGGTGGGAAAGGCCCCGGATTTGAACACTGCACACTCTCCCCAGACAAACACAGAGAAGGAGAGCAGGGGTCATGGCTCTTTGTTCTGCCCAAGTACCAGGCAAGGCTGGCTGGCAGTGGGTGTGTACATGTCATGTCCACATGAAGCAACAAGGGAAAGTGTCATCTGCATGTAGCGGATGAGAGGAGTGGCTCCCGTTTCTATCCAGAACCAGAACATCTCTAGAGGAAGACAGTATCTGAGTGACCTCTGCCCTCACGCCCATCCCATCCTTCAGCCCCACCCACTATGCACCAGGGACCCCTAAGTCTTATCGCCTTATCATACAAGGATTTAGGCATGTACAGTCTGTTTGTCTATGTCTCAGGGCCAGGTGGCTTCTGAGGCTTGCAGGGTTAATTGTCACTGTTCATTCTCCTGTTACCGGCTTTGCATCATCTCCTGGGGATGATGTCACCTTGAATAAGATTTTGAAGTTCTATACAGCATGCCTTAGTGTCTTTCCAGGGTACCTCAAGCTGTACTATCTGTAACTCACAGCCCTGTGAGCCTCTCTCCACATCACAGCTCACCAGAATCTCAGGAATGGGAGCTAGTTCTCTGGTTCAATTAAAGCATGGCCTTCGCACGGTGGAAATCAGTATGGATGTTCCTCAAGAGACTAAAAATAAAACTAGCATTTGATCCTGCTATGCCACGCTTAGGAATGTAAGTCAGCATAAAATCTAGACCCTACACACCCATGTTATAGCAGCACTGTTCACAAGAGCCAAGTTATAGAATCAGACAGGGTGCCCAGAAACTGATGAATGGATAAGGAAAATGTGATTTATAAACATACTAGAGTAGTATTCAACTATAAAGACAAATAAAACTAGCTGAAAGCTGGTGACTCACACCTGTATTCTAGCTAGTCAGGAAGCTGAGATCTGAGGATCGTGATTCAAAGCCAACCTGGACAGAAAACTCAGTACAACTTTTATCTGCAATTAGTAGAGCAAAATCCAGACATGGAGCTGTGGTTCGAGTGGTAGGGCATCAGCCTCAAGCAAAAAAGCTAAACAAGAACACAAAGACCTGAGACTAAGCTCCAGTATAGGCACAATAAAATAAAATAAAATTATGTCACTTGTGGGAAATAAAACTAAATAGAAAGAAAAGAAGACAGAAAAGATAGAACAAGCTCAGCTCAAAAACTCAAATATCAGGGGCTGGGAAGGTGGCTCAGTGGTAAAGCGCTTGCCTTGCATGCCTGAGGCCCTGGGTTCGATTCCTCAGCACCACATAAGCAAAAAGAAAAAAGCCGGAAGTGGCGCTGTGGCTCAAGTGGTAGAGCGCTAACCTTGAGCTGAAGAGCTGAGGGACAGCGCCCAGGCCCAGAGTTCAGGCCCCACGACCAGACCCAAAAAAAAAAAAAACAAAAAAAAACTCAAATATCAGATATTTTTCTCTTATGAGAAAACAGAGCGGAGGGACAGTGCTCAGGTCCAGAGTGCAAGCCCCAAGACCTACAAATAAATAAATAAATAGGACTTGAGCCCCACACCTTGTCATTCCTGGAGCCAGCCTCTGAGTCAAGGCTAGTTCCTCCAGCTAAACTCTGCCTGGTTTGGGCCCAGCTTCCTTCTCTTGCTTTCAAAGTCTGTGCTGCCAAAACCCCAGCATGCTGATTTCTAAGGCCACCAGAGCACAAATAAAACACCTTCCTTCCAGAATATTCCACTAATCAACACACACACACACACACACACACACACACACACACACACACACACACGTACACACACACACACTGGCCCTGCAGCAAGCACAGAAGTCCAGAACAGAGAAGGAGCTAAAGCAGGCCAGAAGTCATCAACATTGCCAGCTGTGGGTTTCATCTGGCTTTATTCATTCCTCCATTTATTCATATTTAACAAATATTTATTGGCCTAGGTCCCTATGCCAGACACTGGCAAAGCATAGTAAAGAAGAGGGAGAAGTTTTGCCTTCACAAAGCTTAGTAGGACTTTGAAACAAATAGTCACACAAAGCCCTACACAACAGCGTGGTGGAAGCTGGAGGAAAAAACGTTCAACTCAGAGAGTCTCATCATTTGCCTTCTGTTTTTCTTTACTGACACAACAGGGAGATTTAAATCCAACCATTCCCTGATTCACAAATTTTCTGGCATTAGATCTGATTTTCCTTAACGTTATAAGTACAACATAATTTTATGACTCAAATAAAAATAAGCAGCAAACTACAATCTCTGAATTACCACCATCAGCTCCATTAATAGCTTTGAGCTCCTAGGAAGGAAGAGAGAAAGAAAAAAGAAAAATCTCTAGAGAGATAAATGCCAAGGATTGTTTGGCTGATTATAGTTCACATTACAGAGACGAAGGGAGGAGCGGAAGGCAGAAGGAAGACGCCTTGCCTTCTAGATTTCTCAGGCTAGAGACTCCATGTGTGTTTCTAATTCATAATAAGACTGGCCTCGCAGGCCCTTAATTCAAGATGGTTTTGAAATGTTTCTAAGTTTCCTGAGAAAGACAAAACTACTTTTTTTTATTAGAACTACGCAGCAGTGGTAATATTCATGGGGAAAGAATAGTAATAAGGACCCCTTCCCAACCAAATAGTTTGCTGATGGTTGATACTACCCTGAGCCCATTTCTCCTCTCTCCCAGCCTCACCCACAAGATCAAGTATCTATATCTCAGATCTGACGAGGATGACAGAGGCCCCCCTTCTTGTCTGCCACCTGGCGGAGATCGCCGGGTAGAAATCCAGTGAAGGGCTAATCCCCAGTACAGGAAGAGCTTACCCAGGGATATGCTCTTTTTTTGAAGAAGATGGTGCCTGAGTTCAAGTCACAGTTTTGCCCCTTACTATGTGTAAGCCTAAGCAAGCCTTGATACCTCTGGGAACTTCAGGTGGCTCATGGGGAAAACCAAGATGACAACAGCAGCCCTAGCAGAGGAGAGAGCCAATGGTGAAAAGTCTACATCCTGAGTTCAAATCCTGGCTCTGCCACTTCCTGTCTGAGACACTATGGAGAAAGGGAAGGAAAACGAAGTGAGGAAAGGAGAGAGGAATGCTCATGAGATGGAGAGAGGAGGAAAGGAGAGGACACAGTGTGAGCCACAGTCTTCCTGTGAGCTCCCAATAGGACATAGGCACCAAATTGGGATCTGTATTCTTCAAGCATCAAGGAGTCCACGCTCCTCTCTTTAAGTGGGAAATGGCAAATGGGTCTCTGGAGCAGTATCCCTTCTCCACCACCAGGATGCCCTCTGTTCATCCTGAGAGAACAGGGGCTGAGCAGCCTTTATCAGACAGGACTCCTTTGGGGGGAGTGTCTAGTAGACCAGCATCTTTAATTTGGAAATGGTAAAGAAAAGCTGCACGCGCAGCTCAGGTGTTTGCCACCCCTGCCGTGCCTCTCCTGCATGCCAGGACAGAAGGGCTTCCGAGAGGTGAGGGCAGGGGCCAACAGAGGAACAGCAAGCACACTGCAGAACCGGGATGAACACGGGAAGAGAACATAACCACGTGCTCGTGGGGCTTAAGGGGAACTTAACTAGGAAAATGTAGGTGTCCAATACATATTTTCTGATTTTGTTGAAGTTTTCATTTGTTCCACCTCTGCTAAAAAGAGCTCTGGCAGAGTTGATAGGAAAAAAAACAAACCTGTACCCACAGGGTGTGGTGAGGGGGATGATTTAAGAATAGTAAACTGTGTGTAGGCAGAATACATATATATATATATATATATATGCATATGTATATATGTATATATATATGCACCATCCTGGCCCAGAAACAAAATGGCACACAAACACACACACACACACACACACACACACACACACACACACACACACACACACACACACATACACACACACACACACACACACACACACACACAGAGTATTATTAGTATCCAAAGCAAATAAAACATTCTCAGTAGATTTCTCACTGAAAGGAAATAGCATGAAACAAAGAAGAGGTAACAATGCCTGAAAATCTCAGTTAATAAAAGCACAAAGCTGGCCGATTTTTGGCTCTTTAATTTCTGTATTAACGTCTTTACAAGACAGACACAGGAGGTGGCTGTAGGAGTAAATATTACTTTCACCAAGCACACTTAAAACTAATCTCAATCCACCAACATTTCCCGCCACAGATACAGTCCTGGAAAAGAGACTATTGGAAGGAAGTGGAATGGCTTCTGCCTGGTGCCGGAGGTGAGTGGGGAGATCAGAGTGTTTGAAGCATTGTAGGAAGTGGAAATCTCTTGTGCAAAGGTGCTAGTGTGGAGGTAATACTATGTGGGAAACCAAAAGGCCTCTATGACTGAAACTGGACTGTGAGAGGAACAGTTCCCAAAGGTGAAACTGAGGAGAAGTCAATAATGGGTAGACCATGTCATGTCTTAGAGAACACATTATTCACCACCCTGTCACAGATGGATGCTCATTGGCTGATCAGACATAATTGGCACACCCAGAGACCAATGGAAAATCAGAGCCTTCCTAACTCACATGACTAGACTTTTCTTGCTATTTCCCTTCTGAAAATCTCAAGGGGTATCTAAAGCAATGTTCCACTTATTTTTATTTATTCATTTTGCCAGTACCAAAGTTTGAATTGTTCTTTCATCTTGCTTGTTTGGCTGGAACTCTACCACACCTCTAGCTTGGCTTTTTTGATGGCCTCTCAAGAACTTTTATGCTGAGGGTGACTCTCCAAATCTCAGTCTCCTGAGTAGCAAAGGTTTATAGGCATGAGCACCACCAGCACCTGGCTTGTTTGGATTCTTAATTCAGCCAGCTGCCTCTGTGATTTTCTACTCATGACCCCGAGTCCCTAGAGAAACTTCTAGAGCTGTGCTATCTAGTATGGGAGCTGCCAGCCTCAGGTGGCTATTTACTTTTAAATTCAAATTAATTAAAATGAAATCAAATTAGAAATTTAGTTCCTCTGTTGCACCAGCTGCATTTCAAGTACTGGGTTGGCGGCATGGGTAGAAAGCATTTCTACCAGCTCAGACAATTCTTGGAGAACTAAAAAGCAATATATGAACTGGGAGCCCTTTCCCAGTGTTTCCTAAGGCCTAATGAAAACTGCTCACAAGCAAGGTGCCAGTGGCTCCTGCCTATAATCCTAGCTACTCAGGAGGTTGAGATCTGAGAATCATGGTTTGAAGACAGCCGGAGCAGGAAACCCCATGAGACTCTCATCTCCAATAAACTACTCAGATAAGGCCGGAAGTAGCACTATGTCTCAAGCTTCAAGCAGAAGCAGCTCAGGACAGTGCTCAGGCCCCAAGTTCAAGCCCCAGGACTGACAAAAGAAAAAACGCTCCTAATGAGGTGCTCAGGTCAGGTAGGGCATCTACAACTGTAGAGGCCTTGGTGAGAACTCCAGTTTCTCCACCATCATGGACCAAATAAGTGGTGAGAGTCACACCAGAGCTCCCTGCCGACTTAGGACTTACAGAGCTGCCTGCACAGTAGGTAGGCCATGGCCAGGGGTGGGAGACAGGGAGGCAGGGTCTAGCTCTAACCCAGGCCCCAGCATCCTTTCAGCTATGTGTATAAAGGAGACAGGAGCTCCAGTGTCCAAGTGAAGGTGGCAAAGCCAGAGGTAGGAGGAGACTGGGACCAAAGCAGCCCCGGGTATGTGAGAGGGAAGATGGGCTGGGGCCAAGCAGAAACGGGGAGACATGGCCAGAGAGGCCAATGGTAAGAGCTGTGTCCAGCCCTGCTCTTTAAGTAGGGGAAGCAAATGGAAATAATATGCATCTGTATGGGCTGGGAAGGTGGCTCAGTGGTAGAGCGCTTGCCTTGCATGCTTGAGGCCCTGGGTTCAATTCCTCAGTACCACATAAGCAAAAAGGAAAAAGCCGGAAGTGGCACTGTGGCTTAAGTGGTAGAGTGCTAGCCTTGAGCTGAAGAGCTGAGGGATGGCGCCCAGGCCCAGAGTTCAGGCCCCACGACCGGACCCCCCCCCCCAAAAAAAAAATGACTCTACGTGAAAGTTGTGTATGTGACTTATAAAGTGGAGAGACAAGTTAAATACTGTTTTCTACACGCAGCTTCTTTATTAGGCATGACTATGGTGTCCGGAGCCTATGAAATCCAGCCTCCCCATTTTCCTTCCTATGAGAATGTCACCTTGTGCGTGCTGTGGTCATGTGCCTGCTTAAAAACTACTTAACACTCACTGGGAACTGGTGGCTCACGCCTGTCATCCTAGCTACTCAGGAGGACTGAGATCTGAGGATTGTGATTCAAAGCCAGCTTGGGCAGGATAGTCTGTAAGACTCTAATCTCCAATTAAATACCCAAAATGCCAGAAGTAGGCCTGTGGCTCAAATGGTAGAGTGCTATTCTTGAACAAAAAAACTAAGGGAGCGAGTGCTCAGACCCTGAATTCAAGTCACACACACACACACACACACACACACACACACACACACACACACACACAAACACTCAAACACACACACCTCTTCCCCTCCCCCCACAAAATAAAAAGAAAAAAATCATACTCTAACAAAGGCAGAACGAGTTACTGGATAGACCCCAGGTACATACTCCAAGGCACCTAAATTCTAGGCTTCTAGTCCATGAAAAGTAAATGTAAAGCTGTATTTATGAGGCTACGGATAGATTACATTCCATCATACCAGGTGGGAGAAATACACCCAGATGTGCACTTGAGGAAGCAGCCTGGTATAAAGCAACTTTGGCAGGGAAAACGTGGCTTCCTTCTGC
This sequence comes from Dipodomys merriami, assembly GCF_024711535.1. Lineage (NCBI taxonomy): Eukaryota > Metazoa > Chordata > Mammalia > Rodentia > Heteromyidae > Dipodomys > Dipodomys merriami. Next base: position 3,954,136 of record NW_027206590.1, read on the forward strand.
TTTGCCAGCACAGGCAGCAGGCTCGGAAAGCCTTCGGAACTCTAGCTCTGCAGGGCCAGCCTCCTCTCCCAGAACTTGGCTTCGATCACTAGGAGCTACTCTCTGGGCAGATGCAGACCCAGAGCACTCACAGCTTAGAGGAGAGACTCAGTGCCCAGTGCCCAGTGCCCAGGACTTGTTAGCCTGAGTGTAGCTGGATTTCAGCCTCCTTGGCCAGATATTATTGAGTGGTAGAAATATGCACAACCACACGCAAGGCTCCGGATCCCTGTCTGCTACCTGTGCAGCCTGGGCCATTCTCTTTGTCTCCATATCCTTATCTAAAGCTAATGATAGAGCCGGGTGCTGATGGTTCTCGCCTGTAATCCTAGCTACTCAGGAGGCTGAGATCTGAGGATTGTGATTCAAAGCCAGCTCATAACACAGGAAAGTCCATAAGACTTTTAGCTCTAGTTAACCAGCAAAAGGTTAGAAGTGGAGCTGTAGAAAAAAAAACTTAAAAACTGCTATTGCTAATTATAAGATGTAATATGATATGATGATGTGAGGTGAAATTATATGATGAGATATGATGTGATAAGTCGATATGATCACATGATATGATACAATGATGTGATGTGGTGTAATGTGGTATGATAGGATATGATTATGTGATATGAAATGATATGTGAGATGATATATATGATTTGATGATATAACATGATGAGATGATAAGATGATAACATTGTATGACACAATGTTATGATATGGTGTGATTTGATGATAGGATACCATGTGAGGTAATATGATATAATGTGATATGATATGATTTGATATGATATGCTAGCCATCATCACTACTAGTATCACCAACATCACCACTTCCCATTTTTCATCAATGGCTGACAAATCAAGACGCCATTGTTTTGAAATTTACACTTCCAAGGTCTACTCCCATCCACCTTCCTGAGCTCCTCATCACTCTCAACTAAATCCCAACGGCTGTGTGACAAGATACTTGCTCTACAGCCATGTGTCTTTCTGTCATCTCTGCAGCCCCAACAATGCAGAAGTGATACAACTGCCAAGAGTGCTGCTGAGCAGTTGCAGAATGGAGACTTGCACGGTGACCTCCAGGATGTACGGTCACATCACTCCGGAAGGAGAAGGGGCCCAGGAAGAAGACAGGGATGGGACCAAATGCTTGATATTTCTGTTATGCAAAACACTGGAACAGCCTTGAGCAAAAACGTTCAGGGACGGTACCCAGATCCTGAGTTCAAACCACAGGACTGGTACACACACACACACACACACACACACACACACACACACACACTATAGATTGAAGCCTCATGGAATTTTGGCCACTGCTTGCTTTCTTGGACAGTGCACACATAGATTATTCCCAACACAAACTTCTAGATTGTGCTAAGAGATTTCAAAATCCCAGAGAAAAAGAGGTCAGGTGTTAAGACTCTGGGACCTGCTTGGCATGGTAGTACATACCTATAATCCCAGAACTGCAGAGGCTGAGGAGCAGCACACATTGCAGATCAGCTTGAGCTATATAGTGTACCCCTGTCTCAAAAAAAACAAAAAACAAAAAAAAAGCAGGCACTGGTGGCTCATGCCTATAATCCTAGCTACTCAGGAGGCTGAGATCTGAGGATCTTGGTTCAAAGCCAGACAGGGCAAGAAACTGTATGCGACTCTTATCTCCAGTTAACTACCAGAAAACTAGAAGTGGTGCTGTGTGGCTCAAAATGGTAGAACACTAGCCTTGAGCAAAAGAGCTCATGGACAGCACCCAGGCCCTGAGTTCAAGCCCCACGCCAAAAAGAAAAAACAAAAACTCTGGGACCTGAAATAAGGCACATGTAGGTTCTCAACCTAGCTCCAATATGATGAGCTATGTGCTATGAAGAAAATCTCACAGCATCTCCACCATCATCAGAAAGAGCTCATGGTCTTCCCAAGAAATGATGTTGAAATAGACTGAGTTCGTAGTTACAGAATTGAAAGAAGTGAGGCCGGGTGCCAGTGGCTCACGCCTGTAATCCTAACTACTCAAAAGGCTGAGATCTGAGGATAGCAGTTCAAAGCCAGCCCAGGCAGGAAAGTCCATGAGACTCGTATCTCCAATAAACCACCAGAAAGCTGGAAGTGGTGCTGTGGCTCATGTGGTAGAGTCCTAGCCTTGAGCTGAAGAGCTGAGGGGCAGCACCCAGGCCCAGAGTTCAAGCCCCACAACCGACAAAAAAAAAAAAAAAAAGAAGTGAGTAGACTTATTTGCTGGTAGAGCAGATGAGGAGCTGAGGAAATCAAGGGGCTGTACCAGTCAGCAATTGCTGTGTAACAAATAGCATCACCATCATTTGTGGTCACTATCAGAATCACATGGTATCCTGAACACAGAACACCTCACATAGCACCTGCCCACACCCTGTTCCTACTGAATGAACTCTCCCTCGAATCATTGCTGTCAGTCATGTCAGTCACTGTTGGGAAATCCACCTCAGAGCTCATGTCATGTCAAGTCACTTCACAGATGGGGAGATTGAGGCCCAACGCTGGGGGAGGGGGGACTCAGTGTGACAGGGGCAAAGCTATCTTTTGACTCCTCTCTGTCCCCTGGATGTCTGTCTAGCCACCAGTCAGGACTCTAAGACAATTCCTCTGCCCATTTCAGCTCTTCAACTTTCAAGCTTTTTCTACGGGGTTTAAATATGCCATCTCCGACCAACCGTGAAACCATGGAAACTGAATGGCAAATTGAAAAGGCAGCAAACAAATTAGCTTGCAAAGCCCCACAAATGATATAATCGCTCCAGTATTTAAGCCGCAGACATTCTCTGCACTTCAGCCAAGGCCTCTCTCGATTGCTTTTGTAAACCTGCACTTGTGTGTTCCACATTCGGCGTCGCCCCACAGGACACTGTGGCACGGCCACACGCTACAGGATCAGCCCCAAGGATTCAGAGCCCAAGCTCAGAAGTCCCCATTAACACAAGAGACTAGGCGGGACAGCCAGAGCTCCAGTTCTGGAGTCTCATGTCTCCTTGGAAGCCCCAAGAATAAGTTTACGTTAAGAGCTGTGTCACAGGTAGGTAGGGGAGAGGAAAACTGTCTGCCATGGGCTGCAGGGGGCGTGGGAGGGGAGAGGAGGGATTATGCTGGACACCAGCCAGAAGCCACATGGGCTCAGTCACAGGACCCAGGCTTTCACCATTGGACGGAAGAGTTGTGCTTACCTGTGAGCTAGGGCATCATTGCTGGCACCGTGTGGGGCTTTCTTTGGTACACTAGCCAATGTGATTTGGAGACTCAAAATACTGTGTAACTGAGCCTGCTACTTCCTGTGACCATCCCTGACCCAAAAGAACTTGGCCACGCATCCCATTTAACAAATCAAGATAAGTCCAGATCCTGACTCCCTGCTGACTCCCTAAAACACAAACAACTGAGGTCAACAGAGAAACCACTGGAGAACAGAAAATCGGAGAATGAATTACAGAGGCAGGAGTGTAATGCAAATGATGGTGATACTGTTTGTTACACGGCCATCGCTGGCTGTTACAGCACCTTCATTCCCTCACCTCCCCAGCTGCTCTACCAGCAAGAGTCAAGTAAGGCTACCCACTTCTTTCCAGGTTAATAACTGCAAACTCAGTCTATTCTAACACCATTTCTGGGGTAAACCACTAGCCCATTCCCTTTCTCTTACATGCTTGCCTTCAATCCTCTTTCTACGAAGAAGTCAAGGTCCCTTTTTTTTTAAGACAAAATTAAATTACATTTCCCTAGACATAAGAGAAGAATAAAGCTTAGAATGAATCTGCAGCTCCATACTATGTCAACCCAGGTCCGGCTCCTGGTACCTCTCCTACTTGGCCTAGGATACTTGTCCTAAAGTCAGATCAATCCTCTTTCCTGCACAGAACACTTCACATATGGTGTTCCCTCCCTCTTCATACATTCTTTGCCCTCTCCCTGAAATTCTTTTCTCCCTACTCTTACATCTGACTCTTGGGTTTGGGTTTGTGCTAGTACTCAGCTTGAACTCAGGGCCTGGGCAGTATCCCTTAGCTTTTTCACTCAAGGCTAGCACTTTACCACTTGAGCCATAGCTCTCCTTTCAGGCTTTTTGGTGGTTAACTGGAGATAAGAGTGTCATCAACTTTCCTGCCTATGCTGGCTTTGAACTGAATCCTCAGATCTCAGCCTCCTGAACAGCTAGGATTACAGGCATCTGCCACCAGCACCTAGCATATCTGACTTTTTTTCTCATCTTAAGTTCTACGTTCCTAGACTTACCTCTAAAGAACTGTTCCCTCTGTTTTCAACATTGCAACCCCATTTTGAGTATCATCTCTGGGCTGGTCTATGACTTTATTCATCTGTCTGCTTCCCTTTTTCATTTACTCGTGTATTATTACTGAGCCCCTGTTAGGGGCCAGGCACTGCTCTGGGGACTGGAGAAATGGCAGTGATCAATAGCCTCGTAAAGCTTCCCTACAAGGGGTCACAAGCAATAAACAGGTGATAAGAAAATGTGCGTTGTGGGCTGGGAAGGTGGCTCAGTGGTAGAGCGCTTGCCTTGCATGCATGAGGCCCTGGGTTCGATTCCTCAGCACCACATAAGCAAAAAGGAAAAAAGCCGGAAGTGGCACTGTGGTTCAAGTGGTAGAGCGCTAGCCTTGAGCTGAAGAGCTGAGGGACAGCGCCCAGGCCCAGAGTTCAGGCCCCACGACTGGACCCAAAAAAAAAAGTGTGCATTGCATGGGGTCATAGACTCCAGGCACCAGGGTCAACAGTTTACTCTGTAAACTGGGGATGTAGAATAGGCCTCCACTGCCCTGTTGATTAGAACTGATTGCAAGTCAATGGTGAAGAAGTAAGTATTTTCACACCCCAGAGTCTGTCAGTCTCTCCCGCCTATCACTCCACCTGTCCCTTTTCTAGCTCTGACTCTGTCTGCTGGACAGTCCTCCTCAGCTACTCCCCAAACCTCAGGCTGCCCTGTCTTCACCATGGCTCCTTTCGCTTGCAGACTTCTCTCCTTACTATTTGTATAGATCTACTACTCCCTATGAAACTGAGTGAGAGAGCTCAGCTTCCAGTGTCTACCCTACCCCTTGATCAGAGCCCATTGTGGGATTTTTTATTTTATTTTTTAATAGAATTTGCATTTAGGGCTTTATGCCAAGGAGGGAAACACTCTACCACTTGAACCATGCCTCTATCCTTTCTTGTTCTGGTTATTTTTGAGATAGGGTCTCATGTTTTTTTTTTTTAACCCCGTGATCCTAAACCACGATCCCCCTATTTGCACATCCTGGTATAGGTGAGAAGACAGGCACATGGCACCATGCCCAGCGTTTTCTGTTGAGATGAGGGTCTGACGAACATTTTGCCCTGGTTACTTTACATCATAATCCTTTTCATTTATTCATGTGTAGCTTGACTACAGACATGACGCATCACGCCTGGCTTACTCTATATTCTCGACTCCTCTCATTCTGCACTCATCACACCAGATCTCTGCTGGCCTGAAACTTCCTTATTTTACTATCTGTTTCTCCATGCGGCCATGATGATTTATACCCAGCCCATGAGTTCACCAACTACTCACATTATTATTTCTTCCAGCAAACCTCAGTAACTTTCCCTTCTCTAAGGCAATAAATTTACCTCCTGGTAAAGACTACTCAAGATAGATAATATAATTTTCCATAGCAATGTAGGAGATGAAGGAGGTAGAGCCAGGGAGAAAATAATACAGGTTGTGCAGATGCTCTGGTTGGTCTGTATCGAGTTAATCAATTAACACCTGTGCGAATACATGGAAAGTATGGATCCAGGGGCATGTTCCAGCCCCAGAAATGCTCCCCACAGACTGAGAGCCATCCAAATCTCATGGCAAGAACTCATAGTTTATCTCATTCCATCCGGCAATACCGTAAGAAAGCAGTACTGTTACTCCCTTAGGAGTGATCCAGCCCCACACACAGAAAACAAGCGACTCACTGAACATTTCATAACCTGTAATGGAGAGAGGTAAATATCTAGCACAGAGGCATTTATTGAGGGAGGAGGGGCGCATATACACCAACCTCTACCTACCCACACCCTCTTGCAGCTAGGGATCTGACACCAGTGATTTTCCTTCTATATGCCTTGTATTCCTCATCTTTAGCAGACAGATACTCATGAAAGTACCGAATTTACCATGTTTTTTTTTTTTTAATGTGTGTGTTTTGGTTGGGGGAGGGTGGTTACTGGTGCCCATCCTGGAGCTTGAACTCAAGGCCTAGGTGCTATTCCTAAGCTTTTCTACTCAAGACTAGTGCTCTATTACTTGGACCACAGCTCCACTTCTGGCATTTGGGGTAGTTAACTGGATATAAGAATCTCACAGTTGGGGCTGGGAATGTGGCTCAGTGGTAGAGCGCTTGCCTTGCATGCCTGAGGCCCTGGGTTCCATTCCTCAGCACCACATAAGCAAAAAGAAAAAACCCGGAAGTGGTGCTGTGGCTCAAGTGGTAGAGCGCTAGCCTTGAGCTGAAGAGCTGAGGGACAGTGCTCAGGCCCAGAGTTCAGGCCCCACGACCGGACCCAATAAATAAATAAATAAATAAAGAAAGAAAGAAAGAAAGAAAGAAAGAAAGAATCTCACAGACCTCCCAACTTGGGCTGGCTTTGAACCACGATCCTCAGATCTCAGCCTCCTGAGTAGCTAGGGTAATAGGTGCCAGCCACCAGCACCTGCCTTTACAGCACCTGCATGTTTTCATAAGGAGATATATATACCTTATATACATATATATCTACAGATATATGATGTTGGCAACTCATTATGGTACTGACAGTCATTTTACCAGAAGAGGAAAGCAGGCTTATGTGGGCAGAATTGTCTCTCTCTCCCTGAAGGTTTTGATGTTCATTCCCTATCCCCCAATAAGGTCTATTTGTAGATAGAATCATTAGGAGGTCATAGGGTGAGGCTTCGAACCAACAGGTTGATCCTCTTGATCAGAAAAGACTTCTGGGAGCTCCCTGTCTCCCCATCTTTCTGCATCCTCAGAGAAAATGCGGTGGGGGGAGGGGGCTCATGCGTCCATCTTCTACCAGCCAAACAGAGGGTACACACCAACAACCAAGTCAGTTAGCACCTGGATCTTGATCTTGAACACACATTTTCATCATTGAAACAATGATGGTGTCCTAGCAGCTAACACGTAGTTCTGTATTGAGCTTCAGTGCCCAGACACTGGGCCTGGGGCATCCTGGCCTCTGCACCCCTTCCTAAGGTCCTTTCTCTGTTCCCCCAGGCAGATGCACTCAGGTCCCAGTAAACGCAAAGCAGACGGCTCTGGAATTCCAAAGCAGCCTGCAGATTGTGGCGTCTAATTTTAATGATTCTAATTTATCTCCAAGCCTAATCAATAATAAATCAAACTAAGTGGAACTAAAACAACTGTCCCTACGGCTATGCCATGTTCGGTTGGAAAAGACGACCCTCTTTAAAAAGCTGTGTCGGTCCCCAGCCCTTCCATCTGCCATGGTGGGGGGGGGGGGTTAGCAAGCTCCCTGGAAAGTGCTCTGTGGACTCCATTTCCCCAGAGAAGGATGTGTCCCGCTTGTGGCTAACCAACCATGTCATTTCAGGTTCACAACATAACATTCCCTACTGCATCTTGGCTTCTGTGGTAGGAATGAGTGTGGTCTCATTTTACTGTGGGGAAACTGAGGCACAGTTAAGTGATCTGTTCATAGTCAAGGAAACCAGGAGGCTCCTTAGGGCCCAGTCCCACATCCCTTTCTTGAAAGAGACGCCTCTGCCTTGGGGTGGTCTGACAGAGGCCCCAGTTTCCAAGTTGGAAGTCTCTGTCTTCAATGTCACATCCCTGGAGAGTATTGCCATCTCTCTGGGCTTCACCTTATTGGCCCACGCCTACCTAACTCCAGGGCTCCAAGTATAAACAGCATGTGAACAGCGCCCCCTGCAGGTGAGCCTTGGAGCCGCTGTGACTATGTCCTTCACCAGCTTACAAACTTTTGGATTCATAGCAGTAAAGCACCAAGCAAAATGTTTGTCACTTAATCAATAATCACAAATATTATTATTTATCTAATGCGGTGCTCTTCTGGGTCCTCACTGGTATTCATGAGTGAAACTTCCAGTAGAGTTAGAACAGCATTGACTGCATGCCTCCTGCTTAGCCAGGTGAGTAATTGTAAATTATGGTCTATAGACTGGAATGTTCTCAAAACCACAGAAACTGTGAGGTGCATCACCCAACCTGAGAAAATATGTAGAAGCTGAGGTTGGAGGGTCTCTGGAGGTCAGGCAAGCAGATGGTGCCCGTGATTGGGGTGGGAGGGCTGGTCTCTGTCCTCTCCCCTCCCCACCTCCCTTCTGGACTTTCTCCCGCAGACGTGGTGCCAGCATTGTGCTCTGCCTGTAACACATTGCTTTCACAGATATTGCTGATTTCTGGTGCCCGCTTCAAGTTGAATTTTGTTCCCCAAAAGAATATGCTGAACCCCTAACCTCCAGTCCGTGTGGGAGGACCTCTATTTGGGTCTTTGTAGTTGTCATGAAAGAAGAAAATGATACTGAAATAACGTGGACTCTAACTCCTCTATGATGGGTATCCTTTTAAGAAAAAGATGTATGGAAAGGCACTAGGGAAGGAGGCCATGTGACAGCAGAAGCTGAGATCAGGGTGACTTGTCTACAAACCAAGGAACATCAAGAACTGTCAGCCACCCCAGAAGCTATGAGAAAGAAGCAGAGCCCTGGCTTTCTGACTTCCAGCCCTTCAAGCTGTCAGAGGATTCATTCCTATTGTTACACACCTAGCTGTGCTTATTCACTTCCTTGGCAACTAATCCACCCCCAAAGCAGTCACCAGACTCTCCTCCCTCACAGCTCTGCCTTCACGCTGGCCGCTCCCTCCTCCCTAGACACCTGTCCCTCCCATCCAGAATGTTCCACCAAGACCTGAGTTGACTTCCTCCTCCTCTCCCCCCAGGCCTCCATTCAAACAGCACTGTCCCAAGCACCCCAAGTCTCATTCTCTATATTACCATCCTTCCTTGTTCAGCACCCTCAGAACCCCTCAAGTGATTTTGCCTCCTGCTGGGTTGTATGACTAGTGTCTGTCTCTCTGTCTCCTCTGTCTCTGTCTGTCTCTGTGTGTATCTCTCTCTCTGTGTCTGTCTCTCTGTCTCTCTTCCTACACGCACACCCCACATCCCTTTACTGGCACCTTTGCTTCTTTGAGGAGCTGGAATTCTGTCTGCTTCTTTCCCTGCTGTTCATTGGGTGGGAGCACATGGTCAAAGTTCAAAGTTCATTAGATGTCAGTTAGTAGACTACAAAGAGAAGAAGCTTTGAGATCCAACCTGATTTAGGATCTAACTCTGGCTTGTCCATTTGGTGACTGCTTAGTACTCAGTTTCTTCATCTGTCAAATGCACACAGTGAGAGACAGCATGCACAAAGCTCTTCTTGGTGCCAGTACCAGCAGGAATGGAGGAGAACGATGCCTCACGCTCATAAATTGATATGTTGAAATGAAACTCCACTGCACCATTATTTAAAGATAACAAAAATAAACAAAATATTCACATGTTTAAACATCATAGAACCCTCAGCATAATTATTATACCCATTTTACAGTGAAAGAAATAGAGAAACCACAGTTTTTCACCAAGGTTTCCATGATACACTGTGCAGAGGTGTGACTGCTTTATTATTATTATCATTATCATTATCATTATTATTATTATCTTTAAGTAGTTGTACAAGAAGTTGCCATTTAACAAAAGCAACAGTACAATGCATCTTGATCAGTGTCACCTCTTTCAACATTGTCACCCATGCCTCCCCTACTGACCCCTTCCCTCACTCTTCTTAATTTTGTAGGATATGCATTAGATTCTTGACTACATTCTCCCACATCTTCTCTTCATTCACTGACCCTTTCCCCTTGACTCCACCAGCCTTTTCAAGTGACTACTTCCTGATGCAACATCACTGGTCATAAAGGAAATGAAAACCAAAACAACATTGAGATTATACCCCAGCCCAGTTAGAATGGCCATTATCAAGAAAACAAACAATAACAGATGCAGGTGAGGGTATGGACAAAAGGGAACCCTAATTGTTGTTGGTGGGAATGTAAACCTGTTCAACCACTCTGGAAAGCAGTATGGAGGTTCCTCAAAAAACTAAACATAGAGCTTCCCTATGACCCAGTTATTCCATTCCTGAACATTCATCCAAAAGATTAAAAACCAGGAAACAGCAAAGCTACTGGTACAACCATGTTCACTGCCGCATTATTTACCATAGCCAAAGTATGGAATATACCAGTTGTCCCCCCAAAAGACAAATTAATCAAGAAAATCTGTATATATATACACAGTGGAATTCTATTCATCCATTAGAAAGAATGATGTTGTACCATTTGCAAAGAAATGGAAGGACCTAGGAAAAATTATGTTAAGTGAAGTAAGCCAGACCAAAAGGGACAAAGGCTGCATGTTTTCCCTTATGTGTAGAAGCTAGATTTAATTTATAAATTTGTAAGTAACAACATTGGTTGGTATACAAGTGTATACCAACATATTAACTGAAAAATTGTAGATTCAAGGGCAAACTCAAATAGTGTAATTCCCTAGAAAGGCAAAATTAAAGTTCAACAACATAAACACCAGAAAGAGGTATGAGTTTTCATCTGGCCAGGGCACATGCCCACATGAGCACCAGGTGACTCCTTAGTGCCTATCACGCCAGAAATGGTGAGAACTAGAAACCCTTCATAGCCAGCCCTGTCCGTGACCATAGAATATAGTCAGCATTACTATGGCTCTTGTTACCACACCCAAGTCCTAAGTCTTTGTCCCCAGGTTTGCTCCTCTTCCTTATGACTCAATGACCTCCCTTTTTTTGTTATTACCCCTTTTTTGTTGTTACTCCTTTTTTGTATTTTTATTTTTATTGCAAAGGTGAGGCAAAGAGGGATTACCGTTACATAAGTCAGATTGAGAATATATTTCTTTCTGAACAATGTCACTCCTTCCCTTCCCTCACTCTCTCCCAGTTTTTCCCTCCCATCTTCACCCACAAGTTGTATAGTTCATTTTCATCATCGTGTCTAATGAGTGCCACTCCTGCATCTTTTGTCCTTCCATTTCTGCACCCCTCCTGTTGCCCTCCCAAAGATAGGTAAAGGAACAAACAGGACAAAAAGAAAGGAGAAGGGAAAAAAAACAAAGATAATAATTATTCATTTTTAAGGAGAGGTTGTGGAAGAATTTAATAAAAGGCATGTGAAAAGCTGTACCAAAGTGCTCACCAGTTACACAATAGTCTCAGTGAACATAATGCCACTGAATTGTACAATTAAAACTGGTGTCCACACATGCTTATAATTCTAGTTACTCAGGCAGCAGAGAGAGAAGGATCTCGTTTTGAGCAAGATCCTATCTGAAAAACAAACTAACAGCAAAACGTCTGGGGCATGGCTCCCATGTTAAAAGTGCCGCCCTGAGTTCAGCCTCCAGTGCTGCAGGTAGTATCCATAGAAACATTCTTCCCACAGCCACGCTCTCTCCCAGCCCCTTCATTGCTCCAGATGACTTGCAAGCATGTGCCTGTGCCTGAAGCCGGGCTGGAAGAGAACATACAGGGAACAGGCTAGCTATTTCCTTCATGTACAGAGAAGGCCTCTGTGCCTCCGTGTTCAACTCTGCCCACTCAATCACAGGAGGGAGTGGCATGGGTCTACCATAAGGATCTAGCACCACCTCGAGCTAAGATTTGCAATGGAGAATTCTTTTTTTTTGGGGGGGGGGGGGTCCAGTCGTGGGGCCTGAAACTCTGGGCCTGGGCACTGTCCCTCAGCTCTTCAGCTCAAGACTAGGGCTCTACCACTTGAGCCACAGCGCCTCTTCTGGCTTTTTCTGCTTATGTGGTGCTGAGAAATCGAGCCCAGGGCCTCAGGCATGCAAGGCAAGCACTCTACCACTGAGCCACCTTCCCAGCCCCATGGAGAATTCTTTAAGTAGTTGTACAAAGAAGTTGCCATTCAACAAAGAAAGATACGTCTTGATCAATGTCACCCCTTTCAACATTCTCACCCACCCTTCCCAGCCCTCCCCTTCTTTCATTTTTTTTTAAGTTTTTCGGATATGGATTGGGGATTTTTGCCATTTAAACAATGCAGTTTACATATACAGTGCATATTGATCTGTGTTATCCCTCAACATTAGAATTCTTTATCTTTGGTCGAATGAAAAGTATAGCTATCAGATTTCCGAGGTTTTTGCATCCAGAAGAAATTTTAAAAAACAAAAAAACAAGGCTACTTTTCTCCCTCTTGTGACCTGGCCAGTATGGCACAAGTGACCATGCATGAGTCCCTGGAGCTCACTGCGTTTTGCAGCTTCTGATTTCTCAGCCTTTGCAAACTTGATGCAGAATATTAAAGCCAGGATAGCCTATAGAAGATAAAAGGCAAGTTGCCCCAACTGCCTCCCAGCCAACCCAGAAATAAAAGCTACCTAGACACCAACAGGTGGCCATAGATGTAAGTGAGGACAGCAAGTAAGGAGGAGAAAAGCAATATCCAGAGGATCTCAGCCCCAAGCCCACCACAGAGCCATGAGCTACATACATGTCCAATGCAACAAGACTCTGGGACAGTTTTGCTCTCGTCTCTTCCTCCCACTGTTTTCCATCACCATGCAAGCCTAGCAGAAAAGGAAATGGTGCATATCTGCAGCTAGACCTTGGTCTACGTTTGGCAGTCTCTGAGGCAGCATTACAGCAGAAGGGTTGTTGGGATTGCTGGCTTTTGTGGGGGTCCAGCACTGGAAGAAAGGTTCTTATAGACAGAGATCAGCCCTTCCACACTAACATCATGGTTTGGGAATCCTGGTATTTTCTCTAGCTCCCTAGAGATGAGAATTGCAGTGATACCCCAATCCCAGAAATTACATTCTTCACCCTCCATAACTGGCACCTGCTACATAAAAATCCAGGATTCATTTCTTTCATTTTATGTAATGGAAAATGTTCTGACATTAAAATGTACACCATCTGGATAACAAAGCCAATACAAATAAAGTTAAGGGGCAACAGAAAAAAAGAGATTTGTAAAACATGTAATACCAAAAAGAGTGCTGTCCAGAATATATAAAGAACTTTTGCAAATCAATAACAATAAGGCAGAAGACTCAGATGATGGTGAATGGGAAAAAATTCATATATAAGTTCAAGAAAGAAAAAAATGTTGGAAAGCAAGAAATGTTTGACAAGGAGTTCAAGCTGCCAGGAGTCAGAGAAAAGGGAACATAAGTCATCAACTTGCACCTTACACAAATGGAAAAAATCAGTACAGGAGGAAGTATAACTTTGACAAGAAACTTTACTAACACCTAGCAGATTTGCATGTATCTATACCCAGGACACATGCAACAATTCTGCATGCAAGGTCTCAGAAGAAGAAAAAAATCACTTCATACATGCACTAACAACATGTCTAAGAGCTTTTGCTGTGCTATTGTTTGTAATCGCAAGAAACTGGAAATGACCTAGATATCCATTTAGAAGGGAAACAATAAATAAGTCATGGCATATTCATACAATGGAATTCTATATGCACCTTAAAATGAGTAAATTAAATTTGCATGGATCATGAATAAAATATAATCTTGATATAAAGAGCAAATTGTTGAGAGTTAGGTAAAGTATCAGCTTGTTTAAAATGGTAAAACCTAGGAAGAACCATGGATTTGTATATGAAAGCAACAAACCATCCAGGTACCAGTTAGTTCCTCATGACTGTAACTCTAGCTACTCATGGGGCTTAGTTCTGAGGATCCTGGTTCAAGGCTAGCCCAGATAGCAAAGTCTATGTGACTTTTACCTCCAATTATCAACCAAATGGCCAGAAATGGAGCTGTGGTTCAAATGATTGAGTGCTAGCCTTGAGCTAAAAAGCTCAGAGACAGGACCTAGGAGTTTGAACTCAGGAGTTCAACCCCCAGTACCAGCACTAAATTAATTAATGATTTATTAAACAGCAAATCATGGACTGCTCACCATGAGCATAAGTTCATCCCTTGGGAGGCAGGCAGAGGACAGGAACTAGGGAAATTAAAGGATAGAATTTGCATCATAAAAGCAAGACAAAATGCCAATATGGGGGGTGTAGCTGAGGAGGTGGGAGGGAAGGGATGGTAGGGAAAAACAAAGGAGGAAGCAACAATGCTAAATAAAAAATGTACTCATTACCTTGCTCATGTAACTGTAACCCCTTTGTACAGTATTTTCACAATAAAAAACTTAATTTTTAAAAATGCCAATATTCATTAAACTGGGAGGGGTCATTTTCCTCTCCATTCTTGTATTCATTGATCCATCCAGTTACTCCGCAAATCTTTGTTGGCTGCTTGCAGTATTCTGGGCACCACTCTAGGTGCTAGAGACACAGCTATGAACAAAATGTACCCCTGCCTTGTGAAGCTGTCAACAAAGATGGTTATATAATAAACAAGTAAAATATATCACATCGTTTGATGAAGGGAAGATTTACGGAAGGAAGGTCGACATGGAAGTTGAGTCATCAGGAAAAGACGGCAAAAGGGGGAGATAAGAAAAACAAGAAAGATGGGGCTGGGAAGGTAGCTCAGTGGTAGAGCGCTTGCCTTGCATGCATGAGGCCCTGGGTTCCATTCCTCAGCACCACATAAGCAGGAAAAAAAAGCCAGAAGTGGCGCTGTGGTTCAAGTGGTAGAGCGCTAGCCTTGAGCTGAAGAGCTGAGAGATAGTGCCCAGGCCCAGAGTTCAGGCCCACGACCGGATCCAAAAAGAAAAAAGAAAAACAAGAAAGAATTCAATGAAAAGGAGATGAATGCTCACAGGGAGAAGAGAGAATGACCAGAGGGAATGATAGGTGCCAGGTCTCAGGAGCAGAAGAGTGTCTGGTAGACTCACAAAGCTGAGTGATAGAAGCAGGTGATAGGTTCCAAAAGCTAACCGGGCAAGGGAAGGGACTGCAGGTAGCTTTTAGATGCTTTATATTCCATGTCTAGCAGAGAAACGAAGACAAGGATGAAAAGAGAGGATGATTTCCAAATTACATTTGGTTGAATACAAGCAAAAAAAAATATCACTGGGAAATGCAAATTCAACACCTGCACAAACCCTGCCATGTTTGACATATGCCAATGAGTGCAGTCAAGTTTTGAGAGGGGGTCATGGAGGAGGGGGAGGGCAGTTCCTGGACTCAGGGAGCTAAAACCACCCAGTGCTGGCAGAATACCGTCACTGGAGCAGGCATGGATATCTACAGCCATCCCTGTCTGACCTCAGGGTGCAGCAATGCTAGAGACCCATCAGGGGAAAGTGCAGTGTCCCTTGCCAATAGACTGAGGAATCTATATTCATTGGATTTTTCACATATGAAATCACAAGACAAGGTTTCCCCACAGAGCATTCATTTGTGAGATATGACTCAACCACTGAGGTTTACTTTAAACATGGTTTATAAAAGATAGCATTTTTTGCAGTTGTTCTTTATCAAACAGATGTGAAGCACTTTCAAAAGTGTTGGCCACATCCTAACAAGAGCTCAGTACAGGCCAGGCACCAATGGCTCATACCTATAATCCTAGATACTAGGGAGGCTGAGATCTGAGGATCCTGATTCAAATCTAGCTCAGGCAAACAAGTCTGCGATTCTTATCCTCAATTAACCAGAATAAAAGACAGAAGTAGAGCTCTGGCTCAAGTGGCAGAGCACCAGCCTTGAGCAAAAACAGCTAAGGGAAAGCATGAGGCCCTGAGTTCAAACCCGAGTCTCTCTCTCTCTCTCTCTCTCTCTCTCTCTCTCTCTCTCTCTCTCTCTCTCTCACACACACACACACACACACACACACACACACACACACACACACACAAGAATTCAATACAAAAGGTTACCATTATTAGTGTTGTCATAATCTGTACCTTAGCATATGAAAGTTGAATTTGAACCCACAGCCAAACATACAGGTACTGGAAGGAACACAGATACTCTCTTCCTAAAAATAGATCTTGGTGGGCTATCATAAAAACAGATATTAACAGCATGTGTTACAGGAGGCTGGGGCAAGAAGGAGAGCAAGGAGGGAGGGGAAAGATCCTGTACTTCCAGCTACTCAGGAAGCAAAGATTGGGAGACATACAGGTCAAGGCCAGCCAAGGCAAAGTGACAACAAGCCTATCTCAACAAGCCAGGTGTGGTGGTTTGCACTTCTAGTCCTACCTACTTAGTAAGCATAGACAGGAGGATCCCAGTCCAAGACCCTACTTGCATAATTACTAAAACAAAAGTAAAGAGCTAGGGTCATAGCTCAAGTAGTATAGTGTAATTCTGGAGCAAGTGTGAGGTCCTGAGCTCAAACTCTAATATTACCAAGAAACAAAACAGAGCATGCATTGTAGTCTTGCAATATGCCAGGGGCTTTACTAATTTACAAATAAAGGTATCATGATTTTAAAGATGAAGAAATGAAAGCTCAGAAAGCAACAGATATTTGATAGTAGAACCAAAACTGTATTTATGGCACCATAAAATTCACCCAGATTTTGTAAGATCTTTTCTCTTCCCTGATACGTAAAAGTCATTTTTTATTTTATTCTTGGAAAAGAATACAGAAATGGGAGAACCAGATGGTTCAACATCTCTGGCCACAGAGGAAATGCAAATCAAAACAACAATGAGATTTCATCTCACTTCAGTTAGAATGGCCACCATCAAGAATTTAAACAACAGGGCTGGGAAGGTGGCTCAGTGGTAGAGCGCTTGCCTTGTATGCATGAGGCCCTGGGTTCGATTCCTCAGCACCACATAAGCAAAAAGAAAAAAGCCGGAAGTGGCGCTGTGGCTCAAGTGGTAGAGCACTAGCCTTGAGCTGAAGAGCTGAGGGACAGCGTCCAAGCCCAGAGTTCAGGCCCTATGACCGGACCCAAAAACAAAAAAAAAAAACAAAAAAGAATTTAAACAACAGCAAATGCTGACATGAATGGGGGCGGAGGGTATGGAGGAACCCTAATACACTGGTGGTAAGAATGTAAACTGGCGCAACTGCTGAGGAAAGCAGTTTGAATATTCCTCAAAAAACTAAACATAGAACTGCCCTATGATGCAGCAACAACACTGTAACCTGAACGATTACAAATCAGGATACAGTAAAGCCACTTGCACAACCATGTCCATTCCTGCACTATTCACCATAGCCAATGTATGGACACAGGCCAGATGCCCCTCAATGTATGAATGGACCAAGAAAATATGGCATATATAAATAAACAGGCACACGCATTCACACACACACACACACACACACACACACACACTTACACACCTACACATACACTCATGAAATTTTACTCATCCATCAAGAAGAATTATATCACATCATTTGAAAAGAAAGGGATTAGAAATAATCAGACTAAGTGAAGTACGTTAGGCCCATGGAGACAAAGGATGTGCATTTTTTCTCATGTGGAAGTTAGAACTAATTTATAAATATGTACAAGTAAACACAGACAGAGTCATATCCATGTGTACAAAAACACATTAACTAAAGTATGGTTTTTGCAGGGGAGAATTCCAATGGTGTAACTCTTTAAAAAAAAAAAAAAAAAACCACACAGTCCAACAAAACAAATACCAGGAAGTTAGAACATGAGGTGGGGGAGGTTCTAGATGGGAGAAGAGGGCAGACAATGAAGAGAGAATGGGAGAGTGGTACAATCATCATATTCCATGTTTATATGTAGAAATCAAACTAGGAAAATTGAGGGGATGAGTGGGTTTGGGAGAGATGGGGAATACCAATGAAATCAAACAATTCATTGCTCAAAATGCATTGTACTGATTACTGACATGTCAAATTGTAATCCATTTGTAGAGCTACTTAAAGATAATTTTTAAAAATTTAATTTCTAGTCCAGAGTCTAGTGTTGGTAGCTGTGTACCTTGGATGATTTTCTACACCTCTCTGTATATTCATATTTTGTCTTCTCTCCCTCTCTCTCTATCTCCCTCCCTCTCTCCCTCTCTCTCTCTCTCTCTCCCCCCCTCTCTCTCTTTCTCCCCCCCCCCTCTGGTCCTGAGGCTTGAACTCAGTGCCTGGGCACTGTCCATGAGCCTCTTTGTGTTCAAGATTAGTTCTCTACCATTGGAGCTACAGCACCACTTCCAGCATTTTAGAGTAGTTTATTGGAGATAAGAGTCTCTTGAGTACTCTTCTGCCCAGGCTGGCTTTGGACCATAATCCTCAGCTCTCAGCCTCCTAAGTAGCTATGATTACAGGTGTAAGCCACCAGCTCCTAGCTGT
Organism: Dipodomys merriami; assembly: GCF_024711535.1. NCBI lineage: Eukaryota > Metazoa > Chordata > Mammalia > Rodentia > Heteromyidae > Dipodomys > Dipodomys merriami. The sequence goes on from NW_027206590.1 coordinate 3,972,522, forward strand.
CCATATTCTTGTATGTGAAACAGAGGTAACAGAAATATCTTCAATCTAAGGTAGAGAGGATGAGATTAATGACATATGACAAGTCCTTCCTGAAGTACCACAATCAGCACTAAATACATGTTGCTACCCCTATTCTGTTTTGGTGAAGAACTAGCCAGTCCATATCCACCAAATAGAACAGGATGCTGGTTGGTGATGAAAATGTTTGAAGACTACACAGAAGTGATGCTTTGTAAGACTGTGAACACATTTAAGGTCATTGAGTCATTCACCCTAAAATGACTCATTTTCTGTGATGTGAATTCCACTGTAGTGAACATAAATTAATAAAAACTGTCCAAACTCCATTCCCGCCCCAATTCACTATATCTCAGATGAATCTGTTTTCTGTTCTGTTCTGTATTGTTAGCCAGGCACCTGTGGCTCACGCCTGTAACCTAGCTACTCAGGAGCCTGGTATCTGAGGATCGTGGTTCAAAACCAGCCTGGACAGGAAACTCCATGAGATTCTCATCTCCAATTAATCACAGAAAAAGCTGGAAATAGCACTGTGGCTCAAGTGGTAGAGCACTAGCCTTGAGCAAAAGGAGCTCAGGGACAGCGCCCAAGCCCACAGTTCAAGGCCTAAGATTAGAAAAAAAAAATTATTGATCACACCTGTAATCCTAGCTGCTTAGAAGGCTGAAATCTGAAGCTTATGGTTCAAAGCCATCGTAGACAAATCTGCAAGACTTTTATCTCCAGTTAACCAGCAAAAAGCTAACATGGCTCAAGTGGTATAGCACCAGCCATAAGTGAAAAAGCCAAGCAAGAGTACACTGTTTTCAAGCCCCGGTGCTGGCCCCACAAAAAAGGTAATGATAAGAGATCCTGAATAGTATGTGGGGATTCAATTTGGTGGTTATATAAATCAGGTCACATATGTGAAGCACTTGGTGCATAATAAATGCTAAAGAAATGCTAGTGATTCGTTTGAGAATGAGGCTAACATAGTGAGCACTTGCCTTTTCATGGTGTGGATGGACTTTCGTTCACACAGGCCAGATTGGAATTACCCAGGAAGCACCTCTTCCAGGATTCACTTGGGAAATACATCTTCTCTAAGCAAAAAATTTGCCCTCTTTAGCCATTTTTAAACCACCAATAGGTTATTTAGAAAATATTTGGAATAAACTCATTGACGCCAAACCTAGCTCTAAATAAAGACATTTCTCTCTGATGTTATCAGATACCAGGAAGTAGCCTCTACTCCAACATTTAAAGTCCCTGCTCAGCAGGGTATGGTGGTGCCCACCCGAATTCCAGAGATGGGGGACCAGGAACAAGAGGACCACAGCTTGAGGCCAGCCTGGATAGAGTTATCTGGGGACCTACCTGAAAAACAAGCTGAAAGCATAAAGGAATGGGACTATGGTTCAAATAGCTCGGTGTACTCTCTCTCTCTCTCTCTCTCTCTCTCTCTCTCTCTCTCTCTCTCTCTCTCTCTCTCTCTCTCTCTCTCTCTCTCTCTCTCTCTCTCTCTCTCTCTTTCTCTCTCTCTCTCTCTCACACACACACACACACACACAGCTTTGAAAATGCCCTTGATGAAAGATATGGCAGAAAGGAATTTCTCACATGCCTTTCTGTAAGTAGTGCTCAGTTTAGAGTGAAAAAGAGTCACCCAGGAATTTCCACAACACCTGTTCTGTCCTGGGGGTGGGGGATAGCTTTAATTAAAGGGACATGTGTCTATCTTGCCCTTCTATAATCTGATCAAATTGCAGCAGAAGGAGGGGGAGAAGAAAAACCACACACACAGGGAGATTTGTAAGATCTAAATCATCAAACCAACAAAAAAGGGACAGAAATAGTATAAACAGAAGACCAGGTGCACTATTTCCAAATTATGCTGAATTAAGCCCAAATCCCTAATGACTCATTTTGTACTGGCTACCCAAACAGATGTCCTAGCCTTCAGAAAAATCACTAAAAATGGAAACACAAATCCTACTGGGGTGGTTGCTTTACCCAAACTTCCTGCCGCCCTGTTGATGGCATTAAAACCACCAGCAGCAAAAAAGAGGCAATGTCTGCTGCCAAAATGTCTCATCAAACTTTTTCTGTCCCCTCCTACTGCCCATCAGAAAGCATGCTACAAAAAAGTTAGCATGCATTCTCTCCTTAATTCTTAAAATAACTTAAGATATGACTTATTTACCAGCTTTTTAAACACACAGGGATGCTGGTCAGCTTCCCCAGAACTGTGACAAATAACTGCGTTCAACAGTTTATCAGAAGGAAAGGTTTGTAGTTGCTCATAGTTTCAATCCATCGTTGACTGATTCCATTGCTGGGAATGAGGCAGAAAAGAACATAATGGTGCATATATGTGGCAGAGGTAACTGCTCATCTCATGACAATCAGCAGTCAGAGGGGGATGAGGAGGAGACGGGAGGAGAGGGGAGGGCCAGGGAGCCAGGATCTCATTATCTCCTTTAAGGACTCACCTCACCATGATATAACTTCTTTCCACTAGACCAAACCTATCCTAAAAGTTCTATCACCTCCCAATGGTGCCATAGGCTGGTGGCCAAGTCTCCAAGACATGGACCATCAGGGGATATTTATCCAAACAATAACAACAACAACACAAAGGACCTTATAAGGCTGTAGAATTGGCTCAATGGTAGGGCATGTGCCTAGCAAGCATGAGGCCCTGAGTTTGATCACAAACACAGAAAAAGAAGGGAACAAAGGAAGGGAGGGAAGGAGGGAAAAAGGAGGAAGGATAAGTAGAGAAGTAAGGAAAGGGAAAAGGAAGTCAGAAAGGAAGGAATAGAAGGAGAGAGGAAGGAAGGGACAAAACAGAGTGAGAGAAAGTAGAAAGCAGGAGGCACAGAGGGACAAAGGGGAAAAAGGGAGAGCAGAAGAACAGAGAAGGAGAGGAAGAGAGGCAATTAGAAAAGGAGGAGAGGGATGGAGAGACAAAAGGAAGGAAGGGACAGAGGGGCAGATGGAACAGAAAGGAGGCAGGGAGGGAATGAAATTACCCAAATGTTTTAGAAAGCATGAATATTTTAGAAAGCATGAGATCTGAATTCTAGATCTCTTTCTATTTTCAAACTTGTGGTAGATTGATTGCAGAAACAGCACGATTCTTCCCCTCCTTGGACCTTTGCCCTTTGCAATGTGACTTTGCAGATCCTTTACCAAGAAGAGGAGGCTCCTGGACCAGCAGTCTGTGGGAACTGGGCTGATCTGTGGCTTGCATTAGCCAGCATTACCCAGGTGATGAGCACCAGTTTTGAGTCTAGGTTTGAACAAGCATAGGGATTTCTACATGCTATCTTGATGCCTTGTAGAAAAAAAAGTCCCTAAAGAGGGACAAGGACAGGCTGGACTGCTGAGGGCAGAGACTACATGGAGCAGAGATAAAGCAGCAAAGTTGTCCCAGTGGAAGTACCCAATGGCAAAATGGCCCACAAGGTCAGCAAAGCTGACCTGTACTTGGAAAATGAACCCCACCCCTCCAGTTCAGATCAGCATAACCTTCCAAGTTAGCCAGAATAAGTGTGATGGTTTGGGGCATTGTGTTATATACAGCATGATCTACAATCAGAAATAACTTATACACCCTCCCTTTTCTAACTGCTCACAGGCTTTTTTTCCTCCACTTCTATCTGCAGAAGAGTAGCAGCAACAGATATTTTGTAAGCTGAATTACTAAATAGTGATAAGAAGAACTGCCCTTAAAATGTGCCAAGCATGAAGCTAAGGCTAGGAACATATTACAGCAGCCCCACAGTCTTAAACCCTCCCAATGGAGTCTTTCCCTCCTGTGACCTGGTCTCAGCCATTCTCCTAGATGACGGAATCCCTTGCCCTGTACAATCACACACAAGGGTCACAGATCTGCAGCACCTCAGCTGATAAAGCAACAAGGCTATGTCAAGGGATTCTTGTGCAGGAGAGGGTTTGAGAAGAGAGCGAGGCTGGGCTGGAAGCTTCCAATCACCTACTGCGTGACTGGAAGTTACAAGTTACCTAATACCCCATGCCTCTGTTTCCCTCTATGGAAAAAGGAGGGGGATGGATATAATTGATGCCCTAGGGACTGCAGTGTCATTTAAATCAATCCGTCTCTGTAAAAATGCCCAGAGGTGTTCAACACATAAGAATACGCAATAAAAATTAAGCCACGGGAATTATCATCATTCAGGATGCATTGTATTCATAAACCGCTCTGGTAAATGGCACCTCCTTTGTACAATGACTTAAAGATAATTTTAAAAATTATCTTCTAAAAGAATTATCATCGTTTATCTTTGAACACTAATTCCACAACCCAGACAAGTGAGTCCCTTTTTTTTTTTTAAAGGATGAATTCAGTGCTTCAGAAAATGTCAGCAATCTGTTCAGACTGTACAGCAAAGCCAGGAGAAATCAGGATCCACACAACCCAGCTTTCCCCCGACCCACCCCACTTTCCCTTCTACCCACCTCACCCCAGATCCAGGCAGCTCCTCCACCAGCTCTTATCCCAAGCCTCCTGGCTCTCACTTGAGCATCTTTACACCTAACAAACCAGCCTCTCCTTTCCAGGCCTAGAGCATGGTACCCTGAAGTGCCTAGCTACCCTTTTTGTTCAATTTCATTGTATTTTTTAATTAACATCGTACATATTAATGAGATTCTGTGTGGTATTTCAATACACACATTGTCACTAGGCCTTCACTTTTGAATCTTTCTCTAAGAGAAGCAAGAGGGAGCCAGAAGTTGGGGCATCCGGTGAAGAAAGAAGTTGAGCTGAGCTGAGCCAGAGAAGACAATCAGAGGACTTTCGGCAGGAGCTCTGTCCATCTCTATGGAGTTCCTGCAATCATCTCCCCAGCAAAAGACTTATTAGGTGCAGAATGGAATGGGGAGCCCACAATAACGAGTCTTTAATTACAAAACTCTTTTACCTTATTGCTTTCGTGTGGCCCGGATGAAAATGAGCAGTGGCAGTTTCTATTAGAAATGTTAATTACTTTCCGGGATAATTAGACTCACTGGGTACTGTGAGCATCTGACCTTACTCCTCACAGCAAAGTTGGGAAGACAGTGGGGGAAGGGGAAGTAATCTGGGCTGGGAAGAGGTGGGGGAAGGGTAAGTGCTTATAAATGCTGGGAAAAGCCAAAAACCATCTAAACTGACTAGAGAGACCCCTGAAAGAGGAGACCTACATAGAAGGGGCTTTTAACAAGATGGAAACGGCATGACCATGGGACAATGACAAGCCCTCTGAACATGAGGGTCTGTGGAGAGATGCCCACTGGCCTTCTCTTTTGAATGAGGCACTCAAGGTCACGCCTGGGCTGGAACCGGAAGGAACGAACTGGAACCGGAACTAGCCATCATCTACTTCTCCTCATAGTGACTCCCCTAGTCTGATGCTTCTTCCTTCAACAACCATCCCCTGATCACACAGGTAGCTGTGTGACACAGGAAGAAGGGAACTGATACAGTCCCAGTCCCCAAGGAGCTCGGGTATGGGGGTACACACAGGTCGTGTCCATACCATGGTGACAGGAATCCCTGGGGCGTACAACAGTCATGGGATGTGGAGACTCGGGAAGGAAGTCCAAGAGGGACAGGGTCTCTAGGAGGTGGCTGAGACTAGGGGCTAACGGAGTATATTACTCGTTGTTGTGAATAGGATCCCTCCCTCCCCCCCACCAAAAAAAAAGATTCATGCTCACCCACAACTTCAGAGCATAACCTGACTTGGCAGTAAACACTTTGAGAGCAGTCACTGTGGGCAACCTGACTTGAGGAGCTGGACTCATCATTTTGCAGCCTTACAGTGGTGTCAAAGGGAGACACCTTCTGCAGAAATGAGCTGAGATTTGGATCTTTTCCCTTAGCTAGGGATGGACCTGCAGTGTGATCCCTTCCCAAGGCACTGGACAGCAGCAGTAGCTCCACATAGCTCCCATGTGATCCGAAGGCCCACCACATGGGTGAACAAGTGCATACTCTGTGGTGTCCAGGGAGCCAAGCTATGAGGATGGGTAGGCTGGGAGCATGAAATTAAGCTTCCATTTGTAATATTTTGCATTATAACTTGACATAAACCAAAGAACATTTGCAACTGAGATGAGGTCCTAGTGGATGGTGGTGGGCCTTAAAGCTAACACCTGGTGTTTTCATAAGAAAATGAGAAACAGACACACCGGGAAGATGGCCTCATGATAATGCAGGCAGAAGGGAAGCAGCGTCAAGCCAAGGAGAACCGGGACTTCCTACCATCACTAGGAGCTTAGAAGACACCAGGAGGAATTCTACCCTGGAGTCTGCAGAAGCAGCAGGCCCTTTTGATACCTTAGATGATGTGCACACACACCATACACTTACACACACACAAACTGGGGTTTGAGCTCAGGGCCTTGCACTCTTACTTGGCTTTCTCACTCCGGCATGGTACTCTACTATTTGAGCTACATGTCTACTTCCGGCTTTTTATTAGTTAGTTGGAGATAAGTGTCTCATAGACTTCTCTGCCTGGACCAGCTTCCAACCATAATCCTCAAATCTCAGCCTCCTGAGTAGCTAGGATTACAGGCTTGAGCCACCAGTGCCCAGTAATACCTTGATTTTGAATATCCTCCTATGAGAATGAGCCTCCTGTTTCTGGCCCTTTGTTTCAGCAGCCCAAGAAATTAGCCCTAGATGAGTTGTGTCATGGGGAGAGCACTGTGGGCTCTAGCTTCCCAGCCACCTGCTACCACACAGAGCTCTCCTCTCCATAGCCTTATTTAAATCAGGAATGTTGGAGTTCCTAAGGCAAGTCACAATCTCCTTGGGGAAATCTTTTGTGTGCTGACCCCTTAGCTTGAAGAACTGGCATATCTGGGTGGGGCTTTGAAACAAGCTCCCAGGAGAGAGATCTAAGGTGACATCACATTTCCAGAAACTCTGTTTCAGAAACACACATCATCAGGGCCCTTTTAAGAGCAGTGTGTGTGTGTGTGTGTGTGTGTGTGTGCGCGCGCGCACATGTGCGTGCGTGCATGTATGTGTGTGGGTTTGTGTGTGTGTGTGTGTGTGTGTGTGTGTTATTCTTAAGACTGTCCAGTCCAGTTTGGCCATGAGCTCCAGTCTGACTATCTGTGCTGACCTCAGGCATGGCTGATGCCAGTCAGAACTGCCCCTCCTCCCCCACTCACACCCTACCTCCGAGATGCCAGGGGATGCCAGGAATATGCATGCCAAAAGCAGATTTGGTCCTCGGAGTCATTAAGGAAGCTGTTTACAGAGCAAGCTCTGCTTTTAATTTGTTTGTCTTTTCGATTGTATAATTGAATCCTAGCCACAGGGCCCCGCCGAGCTCTGCCAGAGAAGGCAGAATTCTGTGGGTACCCAGAAGTGGCTGGTAGTGTTTACAAGGCAAGAGAAGAGGCTCCCTGGGAGGCAGGAGGGCTCAGACCTCACCTGGGCTTTGTAAATCAGACAAACTCAAGGTCAAACCCCAGCTGTGTCATGGACTGAGCTGCGTGACCTGGGGCAAACTCCTAAACCACTCTGTGCCTCAGGATTCCTCATTTGTGAACACAAAGATAACACATCCACCTGATAAGGATACTGGATGAATAGAAGAAACAATTCCGTTCAGGGAGCCAAATAAATCACAAACGATTACCTCATCACCATCACCCTTGACCGTAGAAAGCCTGCGCTGGGGAATACAGCTCCCATGGCCACGGGTAGCCATGGTCAGAGCTGAGAGAGGCTCTGCAAATGACAATATGGTGGCACAGAAAGGGCCCAAGATGGAGAGTCAGGATTCTCAGTTCCTCCTCCTGTCCCCTCTGTGGCCTTGGATGAGTCACATACAACCCCTGCAGTGCCAAGATTCTCCTCTCCAAATTGGAGACTAGATCTCTCTCCCCCAACACACACACACACACACACACACACACACACACACACACACACACACACACACACACAATCTCTCCTGTGACAATCAAATGGGACAGCATATGTAAACCTGGGTGATTTCCAAACCTCACAAATCCATACAGGAGATCATTCTCCTCTCCATTGGGATAGTTCTATTAAAATGCCAGCAGCCGACCTCTGCCCAGACCAGCTGAAGGGCAACTTCCACTGTGTGCCGTCAGCAGAATGGGCCACGGAGGGAGGGCCCGGCCCCAAGGATGGACAACTGGCTGGGTGTGCTCTACAGTGACCTTTGCTTCCCAACTCTGCCACCTGCCAGGAAAAGCTTCCGGAGGGCAGGTTCTCAGAGGCCAATCAGAAAGCCAGGAAGGATCGTTGGGGTGGAGCGGGGATACAGTGCAGGCCCCAAGTCTTTCTACAAGGTCCCTGCTTCTACCATGCACACAGAAGGCAAGGCCCTGCCACGTCACTCAAGGCCCTGCCTGGCTTTTGCTCAGCACATCAGTGCACACTCTCACCTTCAAGATGGGCCTAGGTAGCCCAGAACAGACCCTCGCCTCTGGTTCAAAAAGTATCTCCTCTATTCATTTATCACCTCCACTTGGAATTCAAGACTTGTTCACGTTCATAGGTTCTTTACCTCTGTTTCCTAAAACTCTGAATTCCCAGATCTCAGGAAAAAATTAAGTCACATGGGCAAAACCTACCTCATGTCTGAGTCCTCGTTGGTCTAGAAATTACCTCTAAATGAACCCCACTACCATGAGAAGAGAAAGTTCGTTCATCAACACACACACGTGCACACATGCGCACACGGACACACATGTACATACATGCACACATCTATATGACATCTGCCCACATGTGAATACACACATGTGCACACGTATCATCCCACTAAGATGGTGGCAGCCATGCTTCCCACACATAGGAGGGAGGTTAGCAAAGGGCCAGGTCCCTGCCCCACCTCCATGACAAATGCGCTCATGAGCAGACCTTCCTGGCAGAACACAGGCCAGCTGGCTGCTTGGACGAGATGGACCCAAGCAATGGGAATGGTGAGGATGGCTTGGCCATCACCACATCCGTTTTTTCAGATGTGTGCATCGATGGGATAAGAAATGCCTTGCTCGTGATCACAGCCACAGGAGGTAGAGACTGCTTCATACTCATACCTCCCAAGCATGGAAAGGCGGGTTACTTTCATTACGTCATCTGTGCTCTTATCCAAAAGCCCAACTCAGTGCTAACTGCACAGTACAGGCAGACCCGTGGTCCAGGTCCCTTGGAAGCAAAGCTACTCTCTCAACCAGGGGCTGTCAAGAGGTAAGGAGCGTGAGACTCACCTGGGAGCTTGTTAACCAAGCCACGCGGCAGCTCCAGTGGGCCCAGAGCAGCCCCTCTGGAACTGTGTGCTCACTGGAGTGGCCCCAGGAACTTGTTAACATGCGCATTTGCATTCCGTGAGGGAGGTCCAGGAAGGGGACTCTACACTTCTAACCACACTTCCAGTGGTGAGATGCTACTGGCCCAGGGGCTACCCTCTTAAGTTTTAAGGGGCCAGAGTTACACCCGAATCCCATCCCCAGCATCTCCTGGCCAGCTAACACCTGACATGTCACCTACCCTGTCTCCCTAGCTCCCTACACTGTCACCATCCACAGGTCTGATTTAACCAACCACAGATGGAAATGCTCTTTAATTGTATCCATACTGAGCATATAGAGACTGTTTTTCTTGTCATTATTTCCTAACACAGCAAAAACAACTATTTACATAGCTTTATCGTGTATTGGGGCAATCTAGAGATGCTTTAAAGAACATGGACCAAAAAAAAAAAAAAAAGTACATGGAGAGATAGGTGTAAGTCATATGCAAAATTATACTACTTTGCATCCTTGAATTTGATGTCTGCGGGTCCCTGCAGATATCAAGGAATATGAATATATATATAACATGCATAATATTTTGCTGCCTCTTGGAGTTGTTCTAGGATTAAATGAAATGGTTTGTGGAAGTTGCTGGGCCCAGTACCTACTGCATTAAAAAAAAAAAAGTCTCAATCTGTACTTACCATTATTATTGTAACTGGTGAATTGTGTGACACATTATAAACTTTCAATAAATAAATTTACAGTGATATATTTTCCCACTCGCTTACATTTGTTTGGCTTACACCTCCTGTAGCTTCCACTAGAAATGAATTCCAGAGCTAGCAGTAGCATATAGTTTCCATTTGTAGGGTGCGAATTCATGTATATTTCTGTTTCAGCCATCGGCATTTAACTTCACACTTAAAACAACTCTGAGTTAGTACTCCCACAATTCTGCAGTGGACTGAGTTCGGTCCCTGGAAAGCCACTGGTGTTGAGTCTCACAATGGACGCATTTGCCCATGAACCTGCTGGTACCACCTGCACCCCCTGGAAGATAACTGACTATATCTGATCGTCACACCCAGAGAAGCAAGCAAAGCAAGATCATTGCACATGGATGGGCAGAGGGTGGAGGGTGGGGGAGAGATCCCCTGCTAGTCCAGGACATCAGCTCCAATCCCCTCTTCTTTCCTGTCACTGCCTAACCTAATAGCTTCAAGTTTTCACCTAGTAGCTTCAAGTTTTCCTGTCAGTCCCTCCCTTGCATGTTGCCTTTTCTCCAAGGCTCCTGGTGACATAGTTAATTATTTATAAATGAACATTTAAATGCGACTGAATAAGTGCTATTTAAAGGAACCCTGTGGTGACTCATTGAGTAATTAAAATAATCATTTATTCCATAAGTATTTCTCAGGTTCTCACTCAGTCTGTGCCAGGCACTGAAGGGCAGAGAGGGACCAGGGAGCAGTCGGTACGAAGGGGGAGATGGAGCTCCTGCCCTCAGGGAGTGCAATCATGTAAGAGATACTTATTGCACACTTGTGCAGTCTGTGTCCAACTACGTGATGGGCAATCGGGTAGGCCCAGCACCATTTCATCCTCATGATGGTCCGTCCAGACAGCAGGGAAACAATGACACCTGACTCATGATCATTCAACAAGAGCTGTGTGGGGGAAGATGCTCAGCAGCAGCAAAAGAAGGCCCAAACACTGACTGGTATGGAGATGAGGGTCAAAAAACTTCCCCAGGAACAGTGATCCACGAGCTATCTCTGAACACACAAGAACTTGATCATGTGGTCCAGGCTGGAAAGGCCTTATAAACAGGAATCACAGAGTGATGTATGTCCTGGGTGTGTGTGGGAGGGAGGTCCCAGGGGGTGGGGAGGGGATCAGGGACAAAGTTTACCATCTCCAGTTCCCTGATACAGACAGCCAAAATGCTGCAGGCCAAAGCACCAGATGACACATTCTGCAGAAGGATGCTTCTGTCCCTTTCTTGCGGGATCCTGGTCACTGCCAACAGTTTTACACAGAGGCCCTTAAAGCTGAAAAGGGCTTCCCACCTTCTTTTTGTCAGGTACCATGTTTGTCTCCTTCACAGTGCTTGAGGCTAGTTTGGTTTACTTATACCTCCAGCCAATGAAACTCGGTGACAGCAAGGACCTGACATCCTTTGCCGTCCCTATTAGAACATAAGACGTGAGGACGCTATTCGGTTCATGCTTGTCCAGGTGTCTAACGAAATCCCCAGCACATGGTCAGTATTTAAAGAAGGAAGGAAGGAAGGCAAAGGTCTCTAGAAGAAGGAATGAAGGAGTTGTGGAGGAGGGAGAGGGAAGTAGGTGTGAACAGAGGCAGTTCTGTGCTTTAGAACAAGCTGAGGTGAACTCTGGTCTCGCCTCTTACTCTCCTGGGAACTATGATAAGGAATTTTCCAGATCAAGAGACAGGGACAGATAGGAAGATTCTATTTGGGGCTAGCCTTGGAAACAAGTCCCCTGTCAGTCCACCAGGGAGAACAGGCATTGAAGGACCCTGGCCAGGTGATACACAGAAGGACAGGAGGGGCATTTTATTGGCTTCTGTATTTGCATACACGGTGATCTCTCTTTAGGAAAAGACTTCTTTGCCTGTCACACTCATCCACCCCCCCTCAAAACCCCACTGAAAAGCCCATCTACTCTGAAAGGTGCTGTGCTTTCCCATACAAGGTTAGCTACTCCCATTTCTGAACTCCATCATGGCAGGAACATGACTTCAGATGCTGCATGCATGCCCACACTGGGAGCAAGTCCTTTAGGACACAATAGGATTTCCCAGAACCCCTAGAAGGAAAGACCCAACCTAGAAACCTTGGCCTCTTGTGGGAGGGGCTGTTCATTCTGGGTTTTCTTTTTCTTCCATAACAAATCACCTTGGCATGGTGGTGCTTTGAAAGCCCCAGTGCTATCCTGCTCTCCCCACAATTGGAGGGTGTGTGTGTGTGTGTGTGTGTGTGTGTGTGTGTGTGTGTGTGTGTGTGTGTGTGTGTGTGTGTGTGTGTGTGTGTGTGTGTGTGTGTGTGTGTGTGTGTGTGTGTGTGTGTGTGTGTGTGTGTGTGTGTGTGTGTGTGTGTGTGTGTGTGTGTGTGTGTGTGTGTGTGTGTGTGTGTGTGTGTGTGTGTGTGTGTCTTGACTTCTCCTGGCTGGAGTGATACATAAAACTGTGTGTGTTTCTTTCTCCCTCCCTCCCTCTCTTTCTCTCTCTCTTTCCCTCTCTCTCTTACACACACACACACACACACACACACACACACACACATTTCCACCCCTATTCAGTCTGACTTTGTTGCCAATAACCTTCAACAGGAATGCTGTGGCCCATACACTCAAGAGCCTGAATTTCTCCTTCAGCTGCTTCTTTGGAGTCTTGAGCTGGGAAACAGCTGGTTGTCATGGTGAGGGCAGATTTGTATCCCCGGGCTGAGTATAAGAGCTTCTAGGCTCAGTCCCAAAACTTCACAAGGTGCTACTACTCTGGTTACAGGCCACAGACTGAAGTTGTTAGTGTCATACAATTGACAGCCTTGTATGTCAGCAGACAGTCGGTGTGCCTACGCAGCCATGCTTACTGGAGCACCGTGTTCAACAGAACTTCCTGTGTTGGTGTCAGTGTTTCACCTTTGTACTATTTCATGTAGAAGCCACCAGCTAGCTATCCATGACTATTCACTCTGAAAGCAGAACAGTTATTTTGATGTAAATTTTAAGACCTCCATGGTGAATAGATACCCATACTGCACCCGGAAATTCTGGGATTATTAAGGTAGTTGCATCCTCTTATGAAGGTCACCTCTCTGCAGGATAAGTGTAGAAATACCAGATGGCCTGCCCTTCAGGCCTAGGGCTCTGGCAATTCACCAAGTACTTGGTGACTATACCCAGCACTGACAAAGATATCCAGAAGAAGGAAGCTGGTCACTCTTGGTCACTGTCTTTTGAAGAGCCAGCTAACCTGCAGGACTATATGTAGAAAAGTCTCTGGAATCAGTGAGACATGGGTTCCCCTTGCTGACTCTGCCCTTCAGACTGTGTGATCTTGGCTGCCCAAGATGCTCTCTCTGCCTTAGTGATATCAATACAGTAGAATCCCATCACCTTCTCTGAGTCTGCGATAAAGATGAGGAAATATATACAAAGCAGTGCCTCTCAGCACTTCCTGTGAGAGGACTTCCACTTTGCTTTCCAGACAAAGGAAAGAGAGACTCGCCACCCCCCCCCCCCACCACTCCCATCTTCCAGGAAATCCCAGTCATCAATTGATCCACCTGCCCTGCTGTCCAGGCCTTGCTCTCGGTTTCCAAGCCCTGCTGAATATCTCATGAGGCAGAAGACAAAGACAGCTAGAGAGACGCCAGCTACTAGAGAGATTCAGTTTACAATGAGGAAAGCAAGTACTCCCTCCCAGAACTAATTCTTAGGCCAAATCTTCCCCAGTCTGATCCAGACCAACTAGAAAATTACTCCCAAAGGCTCCCTCCAGGTTCCCACTCATACACCACCCTTCACACAGGAAGAGCTCCTACAGACACCAGGAAGAGACATCTGTCTCTCTCCTTCCCACCAATACCCCCAATGCATCTAATTAATTTGTATCGTTATTCAGTGCCAAAGAAGTGCGGTGTGTGGTTGGGAGCCCAGATGCCTAGGAATGCCACAGCATTCCTTGCAACCTCAAGGGTCAGGGGTTTGGGTTCACAATCTAACCAGGGACTTTGGGAGAGAAAACCAGAATGGGAGCTGGAAGGAAGTGAACATTTTCTGAACACAGGCTTCAAGCCAAGCTAGCTTTTGGAATCTTATGCCCTGAATTTTGGATCTCTGATGAGGAATTCTATCAGTCAGGGACCTGGCAGGAAGCAGGAGCTAGCTCAGCTGTTATTTTGAAGAGATTTTTAATGAAGGGACTTGGGTAGGCACACAGGAATGGTGAGCAGAGTTCAGAGAGCCCACACAGGAGGCTGAACTCCCTGAAGGTGAAGAGAAGCAAGATGTTGTGGCGCCAAAGGACAGAAGGGAAAAGGGGAGAGAAAGGGAGCATCTGAGTCCAGCTGAGAGCTGGGCCCTGGAAATGCACCACCTTCTAGAAGAACTGCATAGAAGGCACTAAGACGCTAACCTTCCTCACCTCCTGGCCTCAAGCTCTCCACACAGCATGAACTCCAGCAGAAGTCTCAAGGTAAGAACCAGCGTGTGCAGGCCATCGAGATCAAGGTCCTAGGGTGCAAAGCAGGGCAGAGAAAGGACCAAAGTGAACATAGAAAGATGAAGAGCATCCACATCATCTGAGAAAAACACTTGGGTTTGGAATTACTGGAGCAGGGGAAAACCTTACCTCCTCCATATATTACCTAAGTAACACGAAGCAAATTCCTTACAGTAAGCAAATTGTCTGAAATCTCGGTAATCTTGTTTATAAAGGATCCATGATCAAATTCTGAAAATCTGAGATCGTTTTTGTAAAGAGATTTTGTAGTGGTTGACAATAGCGTTCATGTACCATTTTTAAAAAATAACAGATGCCTAGATTTATTATCTTGATTTTACCAGTTCCTAGTTGTACGGTGTGTGTGTGTGTGTGTGTGTGTGTGTGCGTGCGTGCGTGTGTGCGTGTGTGTGTGTGTGTGTGTGTGTGTGTGTGTGTGTGTGTACATGTATGGATACTGGGGCTTGAATTCAGGGCCCGGATACTATCCCTGAGCTTTTTTTTTTTAACTAAAGGTTGGAGTTGTACCACTCCAGGCACAGCTCTATTTCTGGCTTTTTGGTGATTAATTGGAGATGAGTCTTACAGACTTCTCTGCCCAATTACAACCCTCAGCCTTCTGTATGACTAGGAATACAGGTATAACTTTTGACCAACAAGCTATCTGTACCCAAGTACATCAGATGTTAAGTAGGAACTTATGAATACCTTCTCCACAGAATGCAAAGTTATACAATATACATCAAGAATTTAGCACAAGCCAGACACCAGTGGCTCACATCTGTCATCCTAGCTACTCAGGAGACTCAGATCTGAGGACCAAGGTTCAAAGCCATCCCTGGCAGGAAACTCATGAGACTCTTATCTCCAAATACTATTCAAATGAGCCAGAAGTGGCACTGTGGGTCATATGGTAGAGTGTTCCCCTTGAGCACAAGAAGCTCAGGGACAGTGCACAGGCCCAGAGTTCAAGTCCCAGGACTAGTTTTTAAAAAAAGAAAAGAAAAAGAATTTAGTACAACACCTAACACAAACAGAACCAATTGTTGTTATTTCTCTTCTTGCTAATTATAAACCCTGAATAGAAAGTATATCTCAGGTGTGCATGGCTGGAGGGTGTGTGTGTGTGTGTGTGTGTGTGTGTGTGTGTGTGTGTGTGTGTGTGTGTGTGTGTGTGTGTGTGTGTGTGTGTGTGTGTGTGTGTGTGTGTGTGTGTGTGTGTGTGTGTGTGTGTGTGTGTGTGTGTGTGTGTGTGTGTGTGTGTGTGTGTGTGTGTGTGTGTGTGTGTGTGTGTGTGTGTGTTCTTGACCTTTACCTCTTAACAGAAGTTCAGTGATTGCTCACACAGCAATCACTTGCTTGTGATTCTCTCCAAACTGGGACTCGCAGGACCAGAGGAAGCTGGACCCTCAGTCTCCCCATAAGCATGGCTCCTAACTCCACAATCCAACTGTCCCCCCACCCAGAGAACAGCAGCATCCAGCTGGCGGGCCATGGAAGGAGGCAAAGCTGGATGAAAGGAAATGTGTTCTCCCTAGGCCTTTTGCCAACATTGATGATTTATTTCCCTATACCAAGAGGAAGCTAGAGAAACAGCCCTGAGAACCTTACTGACCCTTTCCCAGTTGAAAGAATGGGCCCTGGCTTACATCTCAACCACGAGCAGCTCAAGGACTGCGTTGGTCCTACCCAATGTTCCCATCTCACAGCTCACACAGAGCCCTGGTGACATGCCTAGCCCAGAGCTGGACACTGAATATCCTTCCTTGAACATTACAGACACAGTTTGTGATGCTTGGTACAGATGAGCATAAAGGTTATAATGGTTGTGAAATCCAAAGTAGAAGATTCCATTGCAGGTAAGCACAAGGTCACAAAGGGCTGATGTCCATGTACCAGCTCCCCCCCACACACACACTACTCCCCTCCCCCCCCCCCCCCCCGCCGGCCTTTCCTGCTAAACATCATGGTTCCCTTCAAAGTGACCAAAGAACAAAGGATTCAAAGTCTACCGCTCTCTTCCCTGGGCCATTCGCCAGGTCTACCTGCACCGGTGGAGAAGGCCTGCCAGGGGCGGAGGAACTTTGCAGAAAGGAGGCTAAACCAACCCAACTTTTAGTGACAGTGTGGGCTGGCATGACAGATGGGAATCTGGAAGAGTCCAAATGCAATCATGAATCTCCAGGCCCAGCAGCTCTCCCCGAGGGGAATGTGCTAAGTAAGCAGCTGTGGGGGAGGACCGATGCTCAGCGCCAGACAGAGATGGATCACACAGCTTTTACACCGAGCTTGGGCTAAATCTACAGATAAGTTCAAAGGAAGAAGAGCTTCAAACTAAGTTCCTCTTAGCCCCAGTTTTGATCAGATTTAAGGACCAGTTCCTCAGCAGAGGATGCTGGGTACTCAGATGAAGGACAAAGATAGACACCTGTTATCTCCTTAAAACCATAGTAGTTTCAACTCAGCCCAGCTCCACTTGATCAGTCTCTCAACCCTAGCTTTCTGACAAGGAAAGGGTGGCTACTCCATGGAGAAAACAAAGCAAATTATCTTACCTGGCTCAGTCTTTTGCTGTTCCTGAAATTAAAGTATCTAGTAAACAACAAAAAAAGTGATGAAAAGTAGAATACATGACCCATGATCCAGATAAAAGATATTCAGTTTAGATAGACCCACTTATGATCCAGAAGAAAAAATAAGCAATCAAGGACTTTAAAGTAATTATCATGAACATACTAATATAATAGGACATTAATCATGATAACAATACAATAATATACTTTAGGATATGTTGAATATACAAATATTGAGTATACAATATAATATTAATATACGATCCTACATATTTGTTGTAGAAGAAAGTAAAAATATAATGATTTGTCAAACAGAAAACTTTTGAAGATAAGGGGAAGATGTATAGAAAAGACTAAAAGAAAGTTTAGAACTTGCCAGGCACCACTGTAATCCTAGCTACTCAGGAGGCTGAGATCTGAGGATCACAGTTCGAAGCCAGCCCAGGCAGGATAGTCCATGAGACTCTTATCTCCAAAAAACTACTCAGAAGAAGCAAAGAGAGAGAGAGAGAGAGAGAGAGAGAGAGAGAGAGAGAGAGAGAGAGAGAGAGAGAGAGAGAGAGAGAGAGAAAGAAAGAAAGAAAGAAAGAAAGAAAGAAAGAAAGAAAGAAAGAAAGAAAGAAAGAAAGAAAGGAAGGAAGAAAGAAGGAAAGAAAGAAATTCTTGAATTTGAAAACAAGGATTCAATGAATGGACTTAACAGCAGGAGGGCTCAACAGGAGAAAAAAATCGATAAACTTAAAGAGCAGTGACCTCCATACCTATAATACCTAGTTAAAGCACAGGGAAAATAAAATATGAAAGGATAGAGGAAAGGGAAAGAGAGAGAGAGAGAGAGAGAGAGAGAGAGAGAGAGAGAGAGAGAGAGCTGTAACACAACGTCAAATGATCTAACATATGTAATAATATTATTGAGGGGACAAGGAATATTCCCACAAGGGATGGAACCCACCAGGAAATATTCCCGCCACTCCATTGTCCAGGAATGCAGATAGTTAAATCCCTCATCTCCACACGTGGGGAGATTCCCTGAAGTTTATTTACTTATTTTTTATTTTTAGTTTTTAGTTTTAGTTGGTCATGGAGCTTGAACTCTGGGCCTGGGCACTGTCCCTCAGCTCTTCAGCTCAAGGCTAGCACTCTACCACCTGAGCCATGGCACCACTTTTGGTTTTCTGAGTGGTTTATTGAAGATAAGAGTCTCATAGACTTTCCCGCCCAGGCTGGCTTTGAACCATGATGGTCAGATCTCAGCCTCCTGAGTAGCTAGGATTATAGGCGAGAGCCACCCGCCCTGCCTTCCCTAAACATTCTATACAATGTTTTGTTTTTCTAAGTTGCTAATTCCCTCCTCCACTAGAAGGTATGTTCCCTGAGGACAATAACTTCAGCTCTTTCCTTTACAGATGAATGCCCAGCACCTTGTAATATAAATATTACTGATCAAATAACAGTGAGGTTTAAGCCTAAGGTAAAATAAGCATGAAGGAAGAGTGTTAGGCTGTAACTGGAAAAACTGGTGATTCGGCAAGCCCTTCTGAATATAAGCAACAGAGCTTAAAACAGCCAAAGTAAAATAAAAGAATGTATCAGTTCAGGTAACTGAAAAGTAGACGGTTTATAATTAGGCCTACAGGAAGAAATGATCTTGTAAGAAATGGCCTCTCTGGCTGTCTGGGTACTGTGTTACACAATGTAAGCTTTATTCACAAGCAGGCTTTTTTCAGGAGGTGGTAACCGCAGGCCCCAAAGACTCCAGCTTTGCAAACGTTTCCCCTCAAAACTCCAGAAGAAGAAAGATTTCACCATAGTTTCAACTAAACTCCCAGGGCTCCGCTCAGTCAATCCTCTAAGCTCACTGTGGCCAGGACCTGGGTGCTAGCAGCCGCCCACTAAGCTACAAGGTCCTTGAAGAAAAAAAATCAAGGTACAATGTCCAGAAGAAGGAAGAAATGTTGAGCAGGTTGAGACATGTGTCTTTTTCCTTAGGAAACATCTGAAGCACAAGAACAGTATGAAGCATTTAGAAGCCAAGAACAGTATGAAGCATTTAGGAAAAAAAGAAAAATAACTATTTCTATTTGGGTTTAAAAAAAAAAAAAGGAAGAAATGAAGCCTCCTGAATCATGTCTGGGAAGCACATGCCTGCAGTCTCAGCACTCCAGGGAATCTGAGGCAGGAAGACGTAGAGTTCAAGGCCAGCTTGAGGCTGTATAGCAAGACACTGTGTCAAAAAATCAACAAACAAACCATGTGGGGGAGTCAGGACGTAATACAGAAGAGGGGAAGGCTTGGAACCCTTCAAGCAGAAGAATAAATGTTAACTTGGGAATCCATCCACTCTCTGGCTTGGAAGGAGTCAGACAGGAAGGAGACTGGAGTCAGCCTCCTTCAATGTCACAACCATCCACATGGGGAAACCTGTGAAGGTGACCTTATGAAGGAAAGAAGGAAGGAAAATCTGGGAGACATTTGAGCATGCTCTGAATAGAAGTTCTACCTGGAAGATCCAAGCTCTGTCTGTCTCCTCAATATTTCCCCTCCATTGGTCATTAGAAGATGTAGTAGGACCTCTACCTCTGCCCGGCCCCTCCCCTGCTCCAACCTCATTCCAGGGCCATTAGCCAGCCCTTTCCCAGAAGTGGGTCCCTACTGTGAAATCCATATGTAGATGAGCTGCTGAAATTAGTTTAAGTATTAAAGGTGTGTGAAGAGAGCCCATGCTGACACCACCTGGGGCAAGCACTCTGCCCTAGAGTCAAACAGCCAGGTTTTATTCCTGCCTCTGCCACTTATTAGCTGTGTGCCCTTGAGCAAGTCACTTAACCTCTCTGAACCTTAGCTTCCTCATTTGACAAATGAGCGTATTACATGAGCTCACCGAGTGCTTATGAGATTTAAATGACTTTGTGCATCGGGGAGGCCAGGAGTGGTACCCGGAGTGAACTTGGCTGAGATTGGTTCCATTTTCCTTCCCATCCTTCTTGCTGAGGTGCCTAAGGATCTATTCTCACCTACTTACCTGTTTGGCAGCGATCTTTCATCATGCCCCAGTTTTGTGAAATAATTTTGATAAATTAAATGCACACAGTCAAAGAGTCCTTTAATCCGTGACACTTGGCTTCAATGACAACCACTGTCTTCGGCCTCGGCAGGACACAGAAGCTGATGGGTGGTCTCAGGCTACTGGTTAGGCTCTACCAGACCATGAGTCCATGCATTTGGACTAACAGGGAGGAAATGGCACTTGTAAAATATAGAGAGAAACATGGCCCTTTAACCATTAGGGCATTTGTTAGGTTCCTGGACATCAGGAAACTACTGTCATTCCACTACTACAGACAGCGCCCCCTACTGCTGGCCATCTACCTCCACACACTGTGCTTGTGAGAGGATAATCCTACCCGACAAGCAGAAAAGGTCAAAAGCTATGTACATATCATTGTGTAAGATGATGCGAAGCGAAATGAACCCCAAGATAGGGACACAAGAAGTTTTATTTTTCTTTGCCGCTGTTGTTTTTAGTGCACTATGTGATTTTTGTTGTTTCTTTTGTAAGTTCTTCCCCCTATGGTATAACCCCTGTGCTCACTGTATTTGATGTTGGTGCCCTGCATCTTGTATATACATTTTTCTAATTTAGGGAGAGGAAGGGAAATAAAAAAATGCTGAAACAAGGATACAGGATGACCCATTGTAACAATGAGATGTACAAGACACTATGTTGAAGTGAACTTTACAACTTGGTAGGGGGGAGGGAGGAGTTGGGGAGGTAGGGAGGACAGGGATAGTAGGGGAAAAACAAAGAGGCAGTAACGAGGCTCGATAGGAAATGTCCTCATTACCTTACTCATGTAACTGTAGCCCCTCTGTATAGTATCTTTACAATAAAAAATATTTTAAAAAAAGAAACACAGAGGGAAGGCATAGATAAGCAAAATGAACTCAAAGCACCTGAGTATGTGCTTGACCTCTGGCCTGCTTCTAATCCACGGAACAGAACAACAGTGTCAGGATACGAACGATCCTGCAGAAATGATTCTCTGGTGGTGTCACATCACATTGTACACCTGATCGTGATGGAGTCTCTCACAGTTACTGGTTTTGACCAAGCAAACAGCCATATTAGAAAATGACACCTCGCAGGGAACCACTGGCAGCCTCTACCAGCAACCACTAAGAATCTGAATCCCTAAGAGATTGTGTGCTAAGGCAGTTGCACCGCTATAAATAATCCCAGCACTCAAAGAGCATGAGGCAAGTTGGATGGAGGATCATCCATGGAGGCCAGTCTCATCTACAAAATGAGACTCTGTCTCATGTAAACGACCAACAGAATAGAATGCTACCTAGTACTATGTAAGCTTGAAAGTGGATCTTTCCCTAGTCAGACTCTAGTTGAGAACCACTTCCTCATGCCAACCTGGCCTAAGACCCACCAAACCCATGCCCACATGCCAAACTCACAGAAATCGTGTGATAATAAATGTGAGTAGCCAGGTGCTATTAACTACTCAGGAGGCTGAGATCTGAGGATCACAGTTCAAAGCCAGCCCCGAAAGGAAAGTCCCTGAGACTCATCTCCAATAAACCATCAGAAAATCGGAAGTGGTGCCATGGCTCAAGTGGTAGAGCACTAGCCTTGAGCTAAAGAGCTCAGGGACAATGTTCAGGCCCAGAGTTCAAGCCGCACGACTGACTAAATAAATAAATATGAGTGGCTTTTGTCTACAAGTTTATAATAGTACTGTTACATCGTGACACATAACTGATACATATAGTAAGTGATACATGAGTGAATTAATGTTTCAATGAGTGAGAAATTAGAGGAAATTTCTAATTAGAAAAGGAGCAGACCAACGCACTTTGACTGAACATACATCTACCTATTGAAGCTCTATTTATGCAGAATGACTAGCTGATTGTGCTGAAGGCTCGGGAGCTGGTTCATTAATCAGGGTAAGCTACTGCAGTAACAACCAACCTCAGAATCTTAATGAATGTCCTCATAGTACAGGTTTAATTTTCACTTACATCAGATTCCAGTGATGGTCATGGAGGGTAGGAAGGGAATTAGCTCTGCTCCAATCAGTCAGAGACCCAGGTTCTGTCACCTTGTGGTTTCCCTGTCCCCTAGAAACCAGAGTCTTTTTCTGGATCCTCTGCATCCAGCTGGTAGGCAGTGAAGAGAAAGAACTTTGGAGAACCTTAACAGTATGTTTTTAGTTGGTGGCAAGGCCAGAAAATAGACTGGTTACTTTTGTCTTCATCTATTGGCTATAAATCAGTCACATGATTCCATCTGCCTACAAGGAATGCTAGGAAATGTAGTCTGACATGATTCACCTGGATGCAAGGGATGCTGGGAAATGTAGTCTAAGAAGGCTGGGAAGTGTAGCATAGCTCATACCCACCAAGAAAAGGAAGGGATTTGTTCAACAACTCTTACTAGGCTGTGCTCCAGAAAAGAACAGTTGAGAAATAATAATGGAAGAACGGCTTCACCTTCAAGTAATTCCTAATGGATCGTGGACAAATAGAAAGTAATAACACAAGGGATAATAAGATACTTTAGTAGCAGAGAGACAGAGAGAGAATGAGACAAGGCACAAGATCAGGGAGGGACAGTACCAGGCATCTGATCACATGACAGACAGAGAGATAGAAAGATAAACAGACACAGAGAGTGAAGTATTGTAAAGTGATGGGAACTTTGAGTCAAGCCTCAGCTCTATCCCATATTGACTTTATGGTTCAGATTTATTCACTCATGCTGGGATTTTTGTGATCTCATGTTTCAGTTTAAGAAGATAAGTTCATCTCTTTGTGCCTCAGTTTCCCCACCTATTAAATAGAACTGTGGGAGATAATCCTTATAGACAAAATACTATGCCTGATACACAGCATCAGACACCCAGTGAAGGTTCCATGAAAGTTATTGCATGAATCCAAAGGAATGTGAAGGGGCCTTTCATACAGCATATATGGTTTTTCTGTTTGTAATGGGTGGTTATTATGTTACCCCAAATGTAAGGAGGATTGTTTCTCAAAGATTTGGATAGACTTCATAGAGATAGGAGCATTTAATCCAAGCTTTGAAGGAGCAGAACTCTATAATCACCCCCATGATCTGACACAGGAAAACAGTCTTCTCTGTCCCGTCTGGCCAAAACAAAAAAAAAAAAACAAAAAAACTATGGACTGAGAAGAGAGGAAATAAAACCCACAGATCTAGCCAGGTGTTGGTGGCTCATGCCTGTAATCCTAGCTACTCAGAAGGCTGAGATCTGAGGATCATGGTTCAAAGCCAGCCTGGGCAGGAAAGACCCTAAGACACTTATCTCTAATAAACCACCAGAACACCAGAAGTAGCACTGTGGCTCAAGTGGTAGAGTGCTAGCCTTGAGCTGAAGAGCACAGGGACAGCGCCCAGGCCCAGAGTTCAAGCCCCAAAACCAACAAAAACAAAAATAAAACCCCACAGGTCTCAGGTCCGGCTGAGGTGACTATGTGCACATGCACTTCTTCCTGATCAGAGGCAGGCACCACCCAAATCCATCTTTTTCTAGCATGGATTGTTTAAAAAGACATTTTAGAAGTAAGCACTAAGTGATACAGTGGGTCATAAACTTAAGGAATTCACTTCTCCAGGAGATGACAACCAAGGTAGAAATTTTAAATCATTTCCCTAAAAGCCTAGTTAAGTGAGTATGTGATTGGTTCCTAATGGATTATCAAAGCCTGTTGTAAAGCAAATCCTTAGACTTAAAAGTTGAAGGCCCAGAAACCAGGAGCACTCTCCCAGGATGCTTCTCTCTATGCCTCAGTCACAGACAAAACACGACATTACAACCATCTCCAGGGATCCTCACTGTAGCAATTCAGTAAGAAAACCACTTCAAGAAGTCACCTGAAATAACCATTTGGGCCAGGGAGAGCCAGTGTCTGTAACTATGCCATTGCCCTGTCTCTGACAGGTCCCTGGCAGACATCACTAGTCCATCACTAGTCTACAAGCACCAGAGATCTCATTATACCTCCAGACTCCTCCTCCACATGGTAACTACATGGCTAGCCCTGATAGAACTTGCCTCTTGATTCAGGATGGAAAGGATACCCAAAGAGTAGACATGATCGGTCCTGGGTGTTTAGTGCAGGATTCTCCTTTTTAAATCTCCAGATAGCCCAGTTAATAGGAAGGCAAACAAAATCTAAATCCAATCTGGTTCTGTGCCCCTCTATCCCAAGTGACCCAGGGGCATAAAATCCTCAGTTTTTTCTCTGCTTCCATTGAATTACCTTACAAAGTGACAAGTTTGGGGCTGGGGAAGAGTGATGCATAAAAATAATGAAGAGGAGGAGGAGGAGGAGGAGGAGGAGGAGGAGGAGGAGGAGGAGGAGGAGGAGGAGGAGGAGGAGGAGGAGGAGGAGGAGGAGGAGGAGGAGGAGGAGGAGGAGGAAAAGAACAAGATGGAGAGAGAAGGAGGAGGAGGAATTGGAAGAGGTGGGAAAGAAGGAGAGAATCATTCAGGTGTGAATTGCTTTTGACATTTTACCAATACCTTGATAGACATTATTATTCTATTGGGTGCTTGCTGTATCTCCAGTTTTATAAAGAAAGAAAAAAATAAGATTCAAGGAGGTGAATTGACTTACTTAGAGTGACTCATCTCCTAAGTGGTGGTGCTCAGACTGAAACAGGGCCTTGTATGCCAAGGTCAGCTTACTTTCCATTCTTCAAAGTGGGACTCAGTTAGAAGTCCACCTCTCTCCTCTAGGAGTCAGAGAAAGAAGTGTTCTGTGTGGCTTGAGAGGACAAATCAGCTGGATCAGACCCTGTCTCTTGACAGCATGAGCGGTTTCCTCAGCCAATGCTCTTTCCTGTCTGCCTCTGATGTCCGGAGAACAAAGATCTACCCGTGGACGCTCCGGTGAGGGTGTCATTCATTTAGTGGCAGCTGCTGCCAGCACTCAGGTACCACATGCCCATCATCTTCCAGGCCAGATCCCTGTCCTTTCCTAATGGTGACATAATAACCTAGTTAACTCACTGCCTGATATTGATTCAACCAACAAATACTTATTGAGTGGTTTTTTTTTTTTTTTTTAATGTTTTGGGCACTGGCCCAGGCCCTGGGGACAGAGACAATTCATGAAACATACATTGTAAGAGAGAAGATAAATAGTGAATACGTTTGAAAATAAATGAAGAAAATAGAAGTGACACATACAGGCATCAGGGTTACCAGACAAAGAAGTTGGGAGGTTCAGTGGGGCATATCAACTTAAGACAGGCCTCCTTGAGAAAGGGACCTTTCAGCCAAATCTTTTTTTTTTGGGGGGGGGGGTCTGGTCGTGGGGCCTAAACTCTGGGCCTGGACACTGTCCCTCAGCTCTTCAGCTCAAGGCTAGCGCTCTACCACTTGAGCCACAGCACCACTTCCAGCTTTTTTCTTTTTGCTTATGTGGTGCTGAGGAATCGAACCCAGGGCCTCATGCATGCAAGGCAAGCACTCTACCACTGAGCCACCTTCCCAGCCCCAAGCCAAATCTTTAAGGATCCATGTGAAGAGAAGATAGTAAATGGAAAGTCAAAGGCCCAGAAGCATCAACATTTCAATTCAAGGAGTAAAAGACCAGCAGGAAGCTAGGAATGGGTTGTTGTCCAGTTGGAGAAATAGGGAAGCTAAAGCTCAGAGAGTCAGGGCGAACTGTCTGTGCTCACAGGCATTTCTGAATGAGATAAAACAAATGGAAATCCCTCAAATGGATTATGTCATTGTAAACTGTTCCACCAAGATCTTCAAAAGAGAGCTACCTCTCTGTCACTTAACATTTACCTCTTTTCCCTCTCCCTACCCTCTCAGACTCCTAATTTTCCCAGAATGACTTCCCAGTACATGCCAGGCAACTGACTATAGGATCACTAGCTAGACATGGTCTTTGAGCTGAGCTCATTGGAAGGAAAGAGAGATGATTCTGGACAGGGGGTCCCTTCTGCTTCTGAGTGAGCTTCTCCTACAGGGAGAATCAGAGAGGAAGAAAGAGCACAGTGACCACCATAATCAATGAGTCAGGGCGCTGGTCGGTTTGTCCAAAAGCATCAGCAAATCTCGCGATCTAGGCTAAGATACTAGTTTTGATTTTCTTTTTGGTTACTTGTAGGACCTGGACTCTTGGGCTGGGCGCTGTCCCTCAGCTCTTCAGCTCAAGGCTATCTCTCTACCACTTGAGCTACAACACCACTTCCAACTTTTTCTGCTTATATGGTGCTGAGAAATGGAACTCAGTGCCTCATGTATGCTAGGCAAGCACTCTACCACTGGGTCATCTTCCCAGCCCTAAGATACTAGTTTTTATTGTGTTGGGGTTGATAGGAGAAAACCTTCTGAGAATAGTGCCCATATCCAATAAATAACAACCGAATGAATGAACAGATGATACCAAGAAATACAAAGATACAAAAGTATATGATTCTGGGGCTGGGAAGGTGGCTCAGTGGTAGAATGCTTGCCTTGAATGCATGAGGCTCTGGGTTTGATTCCTCAATACCACATAAGCAGAAAAAGCCAGAAGTGGCGCTGTGGCTCAGGTGGTAAAGCACTAGCCTTGAGCTGAAGAGCTGAGGGATAGTGCCCAGGCCCAGAGTTCAGGGCCCACAACTGACAAAAAAAAAGTATATGATTCTGTATTAGCAACACAATAATAGAGAGAGAATATATACTATATAGATATATGTGAACAGACCATATATAGAGATATAGATAAATACAAATATATAGGTAGAGTTTAATCTAGCTCACTTTCTTATGAGGAATTGGCTCCTGTGGTTATGGAGGCTTCAGAGTCCACCTATCTGCCATTTGCAAGACAGAGACCCAAGAAGGCTGATGGTGTAGTCCCAGTCTAAGTGCAAAGGCCCAAGAACTGACAGTAGCAAGTGATGGGGTAAATTCCAGGCCAAGAGCAGGACTGTGTCCCAGCTCAGCCATCAAGGAAAAAGCAAAAGGTCTCTCTTCCCCCTGATTGGTTCTGTTCAGGCTCTCTCAAGACTATCAAGAGGCCATTCTGAGAAGTGCATCCACTCTAATGCTAGTCTTCTCCAGAAACCCTCTCAAGACACACCCAGAAACAACCTCCACCTGCACACCCCTGAGGAAGCCAAACTGACACGTGAAATTATCACCATTCATTGGCTCATTCACCCATTCACTCATTCATTCACTCCCTTGTTATTATCAATAACCACTGTGTGCCTGTGTCTGCCTGGCACTGTGGTAGACATAAGATGGAAGAGGCTAACAGCGAGAAGATATGCTCATTTACTGATTATCCTGCTCGTTCCATATATGTTGGACTTGGGCCAACATTTCATAGCACTTTGTAGTTAAATAGCTTCATTTTATAGTGGCCATAACTACAAGCCTAATTCATGAGATCAACTGAGTTTAAATCAAGCCTGACCATCTGTCTAACCTTGGGAGTCTAAGTTCTCCATTGTAAACATGAAAATAAGATTCATTTTTTCTGTTACTGTAAATAGAACCACCTTTGAAAGTGACTTAGTAGAGAGTCTAGCTCATGGTAAGTGCTAAATAAACGGTAGCTTGTCTCGTCATTCTAAATTCTGGGGAAGTATCTCAAGGAGCCAGTTAAGCTTGAGCCCCTGCCATCCATGGAAAGCAACAATCCAAACTGATGCCTCCTCATTCCAATAAGGTATTGGAGGGCTTGTTGGACACCATAGTGGGAAGCTTTCCAGTTGAGCCTCGCTTTATTTAGATGGATCAATAGCAAACCATCCTAGGTCAACAGACTCCAAGGAGCTGGAGGTTCCTGGGTTCTTAGGTTCTTCCTATGTCAGATGAAGTGCTCAATTCCAAAGGTATGAAATTAAAATATGACCCAGGCCCTGCCCTTGAAGATAATCAGCCTAGGAGACATAAGTCATTAAAGATGTTTTTCCCTGAGAAGAAAAGACTCAGGGAGAACTTGGCTGTAGTCTTTGCCTATATGGGAGCACTATCCTGTGGAAAAATAAGGTGGAGACATGAAGCTTGGGCTCAAATTCTGACTTTTCCATCCTCAAGTCTTGTGACCATGGTCCAATCAGTCATTGGTTCTGAGCATCAGTCTGTTCATCTCTAACATGGGCATACTATTCACCTCCATAGGCTGCTCACAGCCAATCAGGAATGGACTTCACCCTTCCCAGCCAATCAAGAATAGACTGTATCATTTGTTTCAGCCAATCAGATATGGACTACGTTGCTCTCACCCATACAGAAGCTAAAAGTCTAAGTAGGACTACACTGTGACCACTTTAGATCAATAACTAAAGATCTTATTTAATGTCTGCCTCATGTCAACGGGGAAGGCTTGGGTAAGGAGAGGCATGCAAGGCAGAGGGGAAAGTATTTTTTTTTTTTAATCAATAGAGACAAGAAACACACTGAATGCTCCTGGGAAGACCCATGGCAGGAAGCATGGACAAGGGCATGGACAGAAGAGGGAGAAGAGACGGCGGGGAGCTGTGGGCCATCCTGATGACTCGCACTTTGCTACCTGATTCTTTACTTTCTGCTGTGTCAAGTCTGCTCCCTGGTAAAATTCACACTGCGAGGTGGGGCAAGGACTGTGGAAAACACTGTGAATTGTCCATACCAAGACTATTAAAAAAGCAACTTCTCTCCCTCAATTCCAAAACTTGATAACATAACCTTTTTCCCCCACCTGTCTAAAGAGCAGTGTACACAGTATTGACCAGTGAGTCATAGCAGCAATGGTGTGTGTGTGTGCATGTGGGTGTGTATGCGCACGCACACTGACCTTTTCTCCTTGCTGTTTTCCCTTCCCCTTTCTCTCCACGGGGAGACTCTTGGGGATGCAGAGCTGTGAGGCGACAGGCTTGAGGGCATCAGCCTATGAGGAAGAGAAGTGAGATGAGACATTTAGTTATATGATAAATAATCCCTGATTTATGTACTTTACTAAAGAGGCTTTCTGTTATTTGTAGACAAAAGCAACCCTTCAAAGACTTGAGAGCCTGCTTAAGAATAAGAAGATGTCCTCTTCTACCCCTTGGATCAGTCTTCTATTTTCAGCAAGAGTTGTGGAGATGCATCCTTGCCCTACACACACACACACACACACACACACACACACACACACACACACACACACACACACACACACACACACACACACACACACACACACACACACACACACACACACACACACACACACACACACACACACACACACACACACACACACACACACACACACACACACACACACACACACACACACACACACACTCTCTCTCTCTCTCTCTCTCTCTCTCTCTCTCTCTCTCTCTCTCTCTCTCTCTCTCTCTCTCTCTCTCTCTCTCTCTCAGACTTAGACATTTTTCTCCACAACATAATCCTGGCTTCAAGATCAAGATGTTTTCTTTCCTCCCAAGGGTAAGTCTTGAGGGGAAAAGAAAAGATAGAGCCTCTATGTTCTGTCTGCATCTAGTGCTGTTTTGTTTCCCCAGTGCCCTTGCTGTCCTGTCTACAGCGTTGCAAACACCACAACTCCAAGCTCAGAAGGGGTTTTTCGGGGGCTGGCACTGTAGCAAGAGCAAATCGCAATATGTTTATCCTTATGTTTTTTCCTTCTCTGCAATGCCTAGAGGATAATTAGGATTGTGATGATCTTTTTACTGTATTCTTTCTAACTTTCACCAGAAAAAAGATAAGATCTTTCGAGCTAAAGGAAGCCACCACCATGGTGCTCCTGCCATAACAACCCACCAAGCAAAGGACACAGAGAGCCAGCTGACTCTGTGAACAGGGAGACCACAGGAGGATCTCTGGAGTCCGGAAAATGTGACAAAGAGGTGGAAATGAGCAACATCAAGCACTGAGTCTTTCTTCTGTGGAATGCACATATTACCTCCAGGATTTCCCAGGATTGATTGCTCCCACCAAGATGGGCATCTTGGACAGACTTCAGTCAACCAGGTTATTGACAGCTCTGTAGGGGTAGATGCTATGGAAAGCTCACAGCAATGCAAATGATTCGCCTCCCTGGCAATGAAGATGAATTTTAGCCTGTAGAGATATAGTCAACCTCCACCCCAGAGAAATAAAAGTAACAACCCTAACCATGACAAGTGATTGCCCTATCGCTGTGGCTGTCAAGGTGTCATCACCTAATGCTTCTGAGATGTCTCTTTGGTCAAATCTACTTTCAGAATAATACTCGGGATCTTTTTGCCTCATTTTTTTTTTTTGATTCTTACTTTTTCACAAGCAAGAAGGAACATTTTCTCAACACTACATGACTTACAATGCTACTGTCATCTCTCCAGTGACTGATTGAGCGTGTGCTTATGTGTTCTTGTGTTGCCAAAGTTCCTCTGCTTTAACATCTTACATGACAATTTTTGATAGATATAACCTGCCTAAAAGAAGCCCTTTGAGATCTGGCAGGGGTGGAGGTTTGTGCCTGTAATCCTAGCTACTAGGAAGGCAAGGTAACAAGACCCCCAGCTCTACCGATAGCTGGACATGGGGCTCTCACTTTCCATTCGATCTACATGGGAAGTATGATAGGAGGACCATGGTCCAAGCCCAACTAGGACAAAAAAAATCAAGACTCTATTCAAAAACTAAACAAACAAAAGGTTTGTAGATAGGACACACATGGCAGAGTATCTGCAAGTTTGAAACCCTAGTACTATAAAGAAAGAACAAAGACTGTAAAAGGGATCCTGAGATCAAAAAGTTCAAGGGCCATTCTCCTGTAGAGTTTAGCTAATTTAACTAACCATCATCTATCAACAAACTCATTCAGCATCCTTGATTAGTGTGGATGTCTGTGTACATGCCTGTACTCCCCTTTAAGCTGGCTTTAATATCTTATTGACCCCTCTGTTAATTAATGAGTCTTTCAGTGTCTTCGTTCACTTTATATCTGTTTGCATGTTTTGTTTTTAACTTGCTGAAAAAGGATAGCTAAACACTGGGCGTGGTGGAGGACAGGTGGGGTGTGGCTAAGTAGAAATCAAGGTGTCTGGATGGCATGGTGTTTCAGCAGCACCAGGAGGGGTCAACACGAGACCTCATATGAAGTCAGTGATCTCTTTCCGTTCAAACAAGGTCAGCCCAGGCACAGGATGCTGAACTGTCTCACCGAGGGATTCTAGCCATACCCTGAGACTTTACTGAGCCCCTTTGCAGGACCTGTAGGGAAATTTCTCTTTTGGAAGCCCTATGCTTTTGTGAGTACCTCCAAACAAGAAGTGAGACTTCTGACCCCAGAAGGACACTGATACTACAGAAAAGCAAGCCCTACTCCTGCTCCTAGGATAGGACCAGGCAGCAATATTACACCAACCAGTTTTACAGCCCCAACAGCAAGAGAAGACACCACACCTGCCCCACACACCTGCCCCAGGGAACACAGACTCTTAAAGGGGGGACAAGGAGCGCCTGGCTGCCGATCCAGGACTCTTGCTACTGTTTCCCATTGCTTATTACATTGGCAGATCTTATTCATGCCCGCAGCTGGCTTTCCTAGGAGTCAATAAACTTGGGAAGGTCTCTCAAACCCTTCCAAAAAAGAGCGGATAGATCAGTAACCTCCAGTACCGGCTCTGCTCTTTTCAACTAGTCCCTCTCCTCACTGAGCCTCAGTTTCCCCACCTTCTTCTGGTGGAGACAAGAAAAACAAAATTAAACCAGCTAGATGTCGGGCTTTTGGCAGCACAGGACAAACATTGGCTGACTCAGCATTCTTTTCTCTTTCATCTTTGCCTATGGCTCCCCAGGCCGAATGGAACCCCAGTTTCCCAGTGGAGAGACACGGGACTGTGCAAGGAGAGATGTGGGAACAAAGAGGCAAACAAGGTAAATGGGGATGGGAGGAACCCTCCAGGCCAAATAGAAGCACACGTGAGATTTCTTTAATCTCTTAGTTTTCAATGCGAGGTGAGGGGGAGGGCAAGAGAGGGAAGGAGAGAGGAGGAGGAGTAATGGGAGGAAGTGGGGTGGAAGGAGGGAGATGCCTCCTGAGTCTAGGATTCCAGACGTGAGCCACCAGCACCCAGCACTAATGTACTTCTTGCCTGTGGCTGCTTTGAGGCTCTAATGGCAAATCTGTGTCATTGCTGCAGAGATGGATTCAGAGACATTAAAACATTCCCTCTGTGGTCTTCCAGAAGAACTTTGCCAACCTTGATATAAGCCAAGAGACTGGAAACGCACACAGGAAGGGTATCAAAAAGAATGTAGAGCTGTGGAATGGGAGTTTAAAGGAGTGAGGAACACACCTACCATCTATATAAGGATATGGAGAGGAATTGTATCAGAAAGAGGGATTGCAGGAGCTTTTGTGTCTTCAAGAGTACTCTTGATCAACAGCTTTAGAAGTTTTGGTTCTTTGTCATTTGGGGGCAGTGGTAGGGTTTAAACTCAGGGCTTTGCAGTTGCTGGGCAGGTATTCTACTACTGAACCACCCCTCTAGCTCAGAAATTTTGCTCATACAGAGATATGGGTATGAAAACACACATGCAATACCCATTAAATTCAGGACAAAGGTTCCCTCTGAAGAAGAAAGGAAAACGGCAGATAAAACACTAGCTATAATATATTGGGCTTTCAGAATCTGGTAAATGTATATATCTGGAGAAAATCAGCTGATCAGAAATGAAAGATGAAAAGATTAGTGATATAAAGCCAAGAGGAGGAACAGAATAAGCGGAAACAGCCCATACTAAGCAAAAGGAAAGAAATGTAAACATCAAAACTCATAGACTTCACAAACTGTATAGACCATGATAATGACAATTTGCCTTGTGAAAGTTAAAATGTGTTTGTGACTCTAACTATCACTATGCCACAATACTGGGAAATATATGAAATTTATGTAATCATCTAATCTCAATTAAAGAAGAAAAGTGAGAGAAGGGGTGGGTGACAATGTTGTCAGACACTCTGTACTCATATACTGTTTTGTGGAATGGGAACTTCTTTGTACAACTACTTAAGGATAATAACAAATTTTTAAAAATTAGTGCTATAGATGGAACCATAAGAATAGATTTTTTTCTTCCTGGTGCATGGAATTAGGGGTAAGAAAGGGCAAGCTTGAGGCCCCTAACTATAAATGCCTCTCATTAATTAATTGTCATTGTTACCTGGACAGTGCACTCCTGAATCTAAAACAATTTTTTTCACATTTAACTATCAAAATAGCCAGGCACTGGTGACTCATGCCTGTAATCTTAGCTATTCAGGAGACTGAGATCTGAGGATCTTGCTCAAAGCCAGCCAGGGCAGGAAAGGGTGTGAGACTCTTATCTCCAATTAACTCCCAGAAAACTGAAGTAGTGCTGTGGCACAAAGTGGTAAAACACTAGCCTTGAGCAAAAAAGCTCAGGTACAAGTCCTGAGTTCAAACCCCAGGACTGATCAAAGCGGGGCGGGGGGGGGGGGATGGAAGGGGGAGGATGTATTTTATAGCTGATAGTAGAATAGAGAAAATTAGCAGAATTTGTTTCTGTCTCCTCTGCATTCCTCCTCTCTTCTCTCTCCTATCTCTTTCCTGTCTCTCCCCCCTCTTCCCTCTCCCTCTCCCCCTCTCTCTCTCTCCCCCCCTTTCCCCCCCCCCTCTCTCCCTCTCCCTCTCCTCCCCCCTCTGGCACAAAAGTATGGTTCATCTTGCTGAGCACCGAGGCTCACATCTATAATCCTAGCTACTCAGGAGGCCAAAATCTGAGGATGACAGTTCAAAGCCAGCCCAGGCAAAAAAGTCTGTACAACTTTTAACTCCAATTAACTATGGAAGAGCTGGAAGTGGAACTGCAGCTCCAAGTGGTAGAGCATCAGTCTACAGCAAAAAAGCTAAGGGAGAACACCCAGGTCCCTGATTTCAAGCCCCAGCCTTAACACAAAGAAAAAAAGAAAGAAAGAAAAAAAGTTCATCTTGTAAGAAGTGGTGTCTCGAGTCCTCTTTTCAATGGGTCACTGGAGAATGGATTTTTTTGTTATTGTTGGTTGTGGGGCTTGAACTCAGGGCATTGTCCCTGAGCTCTTCAGCTCAAGGCTAGCATTCTATCACGTGAGCCACAGAGTCACTTGTGGTTTTCTGGTTGTTAATTGGAGATATGAGTCTCACAGACTTTCCTGCCTGGGCTGGCTTTGAACCATGATCCCTAAATCTCAGCCTCCTGAGGAGCTAGGATTAGAAGTACCTAGCTAGATCTTATTTTTGAAAATGAACTATGGAAACTTTGTTTGAGTGAGACACTGTGCCGTCCAGGATTTACCTGTTTTTAATCATTTGATGGAAGGAGGAAACAGAAAAGTTTGAATCACACACTGTTGCTTATGATAATGCTTTTTAGGAGAGAAAGAGACAGTAAGAAAGATAAAGAAAGTTCATATGGGGTTGCTTTGATTTAAAAAATGTGATGAATCAGAGAAAAAACTTTGTATTGGTCAGCAGAACCTGACCTAGAAATAAAAATTGTCCTAATTCCTAAGTGTTATTAAACTCTGTCTCCCAAAGTCTGCTGAAGTACAGAGTCAACAGTACTGAAGCTCTTTTTGCTCTGAGTTGTTCTCAGAAGTCAAGGTTTATATAGGAAGCTCCCTGACATAACCATCCCGTGGGAAAGAAAGGAGAGGGCGGATCTATTGACCAGAGCTGGGGACAGAGGAAGAGGGAGGGTTATGAAGGATCTGGGGTGCTGTCAGACACCACAGCTACAGTTCGGTTTCAGAGGAAATTGAAGTCTTAGCTCTTTCTGTATCCCTCCCACCACAGGGGAGTCCAGATATAGGGTTGAATGGAGTGTAGCAAGTTCTCTTGATCCATCAACAGGACTTTTCTCAAGCCAGGCACCAGTGGCCCATGCCTGTAATTCTAGAAAATAAACTACTCAGCAAAAGCTGGAAATGGTGCTGTAGCTCAAGTGGTGGCGCACTAGCCTTGAGCACAAAGAGGCTCAGGTACAGCACTCAGGTCCTGAGTTCAAGTCCCAGGACTGGCAAAAAAAAAAAAAAAAAGACAGGGCGTTTCTCACCAGCACAACGTTCCAAATATACTCCTATCCTGACATTAGACATGCTGAGCCACAACACACCAGACATGAGCATTGAGCTCAGTAAATCCCCTGGGAAATGTGCAGGGTCCACTCAGTCCACAGACATGCCTCGTGTATGTCTGTGCCTGGTGCTGTTTTAGGGGCTGAAGCAGACTTCCCTCATCTCCACAGCCCCATGGCCCTGCATTCTACCAACATAAACCCTGCACAAATTACCTTCCCTCGCCTCCATTATTCTTGCTAAACTGCAGAGTTGGAATTTGAACTCACGCTGACAAGAGTCTATCTTTTAACCACCATGCTATATCACCTCAGTGGACAAAAGGGAAAATGACTGTGCTGAAAATAGCCTCTCTCCCTCTCTCCCCCTCTCCCTCTCTCCCTCTCTCCCCCTCTCCCTCTCTCCCTTCCCCTCTCTCCCTCTCTCCCCCTCTCCCCCTCTCCTCTCTCCCCCTCCTCTCTCTCTCTCTCTCTCTCTCTCTCTCCCCCTCTCCCCTCTCTCCCTCCCCCCCCCCCTCTCTCTCTCTCCTGTCTCAGAAGTCAGTAGGGATTAGAATTCCTTCTCTTCTTCTGCCCTCTGGTCTCCTTTGAGGCAGAGACTGTGTTTATCTTAGGAGCGTTGCGGTCCATAAAATGAAGCCTAGCATATAGTAGATGTTCATTAAATGTGAGTTCACTGTATGAGTGAGTCAATTCACTTACCCCTGGTGAGGCCTAAACACGAATCATCTACTCTGCCTTCCCTCAGTGTCTCCATCCATTTCTGCTGCTATCACAAAATACCCCAGACTAGGTAATTTATAGACAATTGGAGTTTATGCTTGCAGTTCTGAGACTCAAGGCAACAGGAGACCTGGTATCTGATGAGGGGGTCCCTTCCTGCTTCAGAGCTGGTATCCTCACAAGATGGATGGAAAGAGAGAGAGGTGAAAGTATTCTCAAGAGCATCTTTGATAAGGGCAATAATTCCATGCCTGAGAGCCCTGTCCTCCTGACTGCTTGCTTCCTGGAAGTTTTCTCTCTCAACACTATTGCTGTAGTGGGAACCCAGGCATTCAAGACATAGCCCTCAGGTGTGGATTGAGCCACAGTGATGTCAAGATTGTAAATGCACAGCAGAGTACACTCAGTACAGCAAGCACTCAACAAGTAAGTCTGACTCTTCCCACCTCGTGTCACACACCAGGGCCTGGGCAGATGCTCCTTAAAAGGGTCCAGGAGCTTGGCTTAGAAGACAAGTGACCAGGTACAGGAGATGGGGAGGGAGGAAATAACAAAGCTCTCCAGAATCCACTCTCCACCATACAGCTGTAATAAAACGACCTCTTATAACCCTTTATGATCTATGCCAAAAAGAGAAGACTGAATTCAGTCTCCTATCATCTGTAGCAACCCAAAAGATCAATCCTTGGGAGAGACTAAACACACCACAGACTTGACTGCCAAGATGTCAGGTCATCCCAACCTGCCCAGAAAGATGACTCATGGCTCCCCCTTGCTTCCTGCCCCTGCCCCTTCTTCCTGCCCCTCTGCTTACAAACACGTCTAACGGGGAATAAAGGATGGAAGAACTAGAGAGAATAAATGAGACCTCTCCCCTCGTGTGACCAGGGATCTGTGCTCACCATTGCTCGGTCTGTTTCCTCATCTGTAACACCAGAAACATCAGCACCTCACCCATGGGCTTGAAGTGGATGTAACAAGAAGTCTGTGTGATATAATGACCACACACGCTAGGCCCCCATGAGCTGGGGGCTTGGCTAATGGGATCTCCAATAATATCGATCTAAACCATTTCAGAAACATCTCATGATGGGTCTTGTGGAAACAGAGCTCTGCCAGCTCACATAACCCTTGTTCTGGTGCTCTGATTCTGGATAAAGAAGTATCCAACCTGGGCTTCTCTGAGAAGGCCAGTCCCTACCCCACGGCTCCTGCCCCTGGAATTTCCCACCCACACTCCATCTTAGACTCTGTGCAGCAAGGGCCTCCCTAGTGGGTGGAGCTAAGCATCCTCCTTCTGGGGACCCCAGGACTGACTGACATGCCTGCTGACTAATTTGGAAAGGGGTTGAATCTCAACCAGGGGATGACTGCCCACAAAGATGGAAATAACACCCAGACAGTTTTAGTGCCTGGGCCTCAGGCTCCCAGCTCTAACGGCTATATCAGCTATCTCATTAAAGAGAATGACCTTTGACTCTGGATGCAAAACCAGCACTGCCCATTTGCATCATTCCTGTGTATCTTCGTCCACTAGCCAGGCAGCCAGGCTTGGCTCTCTGTCCCAGCTTCCAGACTTCCAACAGAACCACCTTGCTCACTCTCCACAGCTACCCCCACTAAACACAGCAGTGGCAGGATGAGCCAGAAGGCCAGGTGGACACCGGAGGAAACCTTCACTGAGCATCAGGGTGTTCACCCTGAGCCTGCCATCCATTCAGGAGGAAGAGGCAGCACCATCATTGATAGCTTCCAGTTTGTTTTCTGATTGGAAATAGTCCTTTACAAAGAAGAGCAACAAGCTGGGTGCTGGTGGCTCACACCTGTAATAATCCTAGCAGCTCAGGAGGCTGAGATCTGAGGATATTGGTTCAAAGCTAGCCCATGCAGGAAAGTCCAGGAGACTCTTATCTCTACTACCAAAAAAGCCAGAGGTGGAGCTCAGGCTCAAGAAGTAGAATGCAATCCTTGAGAAAAAAAAAAAAAAAAGCCAAGGGAGAGCACCCAGGTTCTTGAGTTCAAGCCCCAAAACCAGTAATAATAATAACAATAACAACAACAACAAAAGAGCGTAGTTCAGGTGGTAGAGTGGCCAGCATGCATAAGGCCCTGGGTTCCAACCTAGTGTCAAATATAGATAGATAGACAGACAGACAGACAGACAGACAGACAGACAGACAGACAGACAGACAGACAGACAGATAAATAGATAGATAGATAGATAGATAGATAGATAGATAGATAGATAGATAGATAGATAGATAGATAGATAGATAGATTTAAAAACTAGACGTTGCGTAATAAGTGCAAAAGGATTGGTTTGTTGTTTCTGACCTCTGTGTCCTTCTGACCCCCTGGGTTTCCTGTCCCCCGAGTTGAGTGGGAAGGTCATGCCTCCAAGGGTGCCCTTAGGCAGAGCCAAGCTTGCCATGGAAAAGGACCAAGATAGCAAGGATCTAGGAGGAGATCCTGGAGAAGACAGCAAACTGGAAGTATAGGACCAGACTCTTCCAGCCCATGCAAGTCATAACTCCTCATCGCCTCAGTGTCCTCTGTGGTAAACAGGTATCCCGCCCTGCCTCTTTGGTCCCTGGTGAGAAGCCATTCATTCCCACAGAACACCTGGCCCGCGGCCAGGACTTTCCTGGCACTCCCAGGGCACCCTCTGCTGATGTCACTGTCATTGGGGAGTTCCAAAGCCCTTCCAGAGGCAGCCCCCACCTTCACAGCCCAGTGTCCCATGAAGCATCTTTCCCCACCAGCCTCAGCAAGCTTCATCAGACCCTGGAAAAAATAATAATAATAAAATGAAACAAAACGGTCCATAATTAGAATGGCAATAAAACCTGGATGGGGGGGAGAGAGGAGGAAGGCAGTGAACTCTATTAATAGTGCTAATAAATGTTCCGGGATAATACCGCTGTGTTCTGAACCTGCCCGTGGGAGGTGTTGCTTACACTCATTTGCATATTAATTTGAATGGAAAATGCCGGGGCTCTTTCTGTTGGGATAAATCAATTCCAGTGGAAGTTCTCAGATGGGAAGCTGCTAATTTTTCTTCCCCTTTCCTCCCAGCAGGAAGACACCCATTTGCTGCCAGGAAAATATTTTTTAAGAGCCACCATGGTGTGGGAAAAAAAAATTTTAAAAAACTAGGCCAGAAAACTACAGGCAAAGTGCAGGGCTTGCAGATGGTTGTAGCCATGCTGTGATGGACAGGGTAAAGCTCCACTTCATGGGGATCCCTGAGCCGGGGTAAGCCAGGTAGGACCCCAGCTGCTCTGAACCAGGGTAGATGATATAGATTCACCTTGAATCCCAGTACTTATCAACTGGTACTGCGGTAAAGAAGGATCCAAAAATCCAGAGTGCTGAGTGCTATGATTGATTAGTGATGTCTGCATGGGAGGGAGTATTATCTGAGCAAAGTCTGCCATCCTGCCCAAAGGAAAGTATATACTTATAGTCTGGAACAGAGTTTATAAGCTTTGTAAGAGTTATAAGTTTATAAGATTTATAAGCAGACAAGGTGCAAAATAGAAACACAACTGTCACTGGGTAGAGAAATATCCAAAAATCCAGGGCCAGATTCAGAATGCTGAGTGCCATGATTGATTAGTGATGTTTGCATGGGAGAGAGTATGGTTTGAGTAAAGTCTGCTGTGCTGCCCAAAGGAAAGCCCATACTCATAGTCTGGAACAGGGTGTTATAAGCAGACAAGGGCAAAATAGAAACACAACTTCAGAGAAGCCCAGCAGGAAAGTGACAGCCTGAAGAACATGGGAAGAGAAGACCCAATCACTTACTAGGATTTTTTTTTCCATTTTCAAATCTAATGTAAAAGGAGAAGCAGAACTGATACAAAAGGAAGATGAAGAACCTAGGGATGGCAGAAGATTGAGCCCCTTCTAGAAGCTTATGGCATCCTTCTGGAGGGCAGAGATGCTTTCTCTGATGACAGAATATAGCCAGTCCTTTATACCATTGGGTGATATGGAAGACCAAAGTCTTGGGTCTTTGAAAAAGAGTCTAATTTTGGATGAGTACACAGGTTGCAGACTGCCATATATTCACCAAATCTCATATTCTTGGACATGCAATGAGAGTACAATTCCCAGCATCCTTTGCAAATAGAAGGAATGAAATGACCACCACATGATGCTCCGACAGGGTGTGGATAAAAATAATGAACTCCACTTCTAGAACCAGCCCTTAAAAACCTTTTGAACCAGGTGCCAGTGGCTCACGCCTGTCATCCTAGCTCTCAAGAGGCTGAGATCTGAGAATCACGGTTCAAAGCCAGCCTGGGCAGGAAAGTCTGTGAGACTCGTATCTCCAATAAACCACTAGAAAACTGTAAGTGGCGCTGGGGCTCAAGCAGTAGAGTGCTTGCCTTGAACTGAAGAGCACAAGGAGAGTGCCCAAGCCCAGATTTCAAGCCACATGATCAAAAAAAAACCCCTTTGTGATCCTTCCCTTTCTCCCATCTGCTGGTTGGTTATAAAGGAGACTCTAGTTATTAGACCCTCAGGTGGATGGGTCCTTGAATTACAGAGGGATGACTGTACCCACTGATCTTCCGTGGTTTTCACCAAGGGTGAATGAAAAATCAACTCCTATTTTGCTAGCTAGATAGATAGATAGATAGATAGATAGATAGATAGATAGATAG
Source organism: Dipodomys merriami (assembly GCF_024711535.1). NCBI lineage: Eukaryota > Metazoa > Chordata > Mammalia > Rodentia > Heteromyidae > Dipodomys > Dipodomys merriami. The sequence continues at coordinate 4,013,145 of NW_027206590.1, forward strand.
ATAGATAGATAGATAGATAGGATAGGCATGTAAATAGGGTAAACAGGACTGGTGATGTAATGAGACATGACTCCTGTCTTCTAATTCTGAGACTCCCCTCTCTGCTCTATAATAAGCTCCTCTTTCTCCACTTCTCCATTGTTTATTAAATCCCTCCTGGAGTGGCCTCCTTGGACCCATTATCTCCTCTCCACAGTAGACAAACAGGGGAGTCTCTTCCACTCCCCAATTTTGAACTTCCTCTTTTCCACCAACGTTGCTCTTCATGCCTCAGTTCCTCCCAACATCATTCTCGGGGGCACAGTAAAAATCTCCCCTATTATAGCTCCATGCTATAGCTGGGGAAACTGAGGCTCAGAGGAATTCAGTAACCTCACCTCAGTGAAGAACTAAGAGCTATGTGCAGCCTCGGCCCCCCACCAGCCATTCTGAGAACCAGCTTGACTTTACTAGGCCATCACAATGGCCTTTGGCCCACAGATAGATTCCTGGAGGCTAACACTGAAAACCTGTTCCTTCATCAAGCTGGATCACAGCATAGGCTGTGTGAGGAATGGGCTGTCATGGTGGCTGATGGGACAGGATGGACTGGTGAGGTTCTGAATTCCCGACAGGATCAGGGCTTCATGACTGGGGAAAAGGAAAGCGGATTCTTCTGAGCTGCATACTCTGCCTCTAACATGAAGTCAGCAAAGACGCTAGGCTTTCCCAGGTACTCAAAGAAGGGGCCTCAGAATGCCTACCTCCATGCAAAGGGGAAGCTGAGGCTGAGAGAGGGCAAGACCTCCCCCAGACAACACACAGCCAGCAGCAGAACCACCAAGCTGTCGAGCCCCCAGCCCCAGCTATTTCCTTTCAGACCAAAGTTTTCCTGCCAGCAGCAGACGGAAGTCATTTGAGGTGACATTTGTTAAAGATAAAGAGAGTCGCAAGAACTTGTATTGAAAAGCACAGAATGTGTAAGGATTTAGTTTTTAAAGCATGCCCTTGATGTTTTGCACTTATAGTGCAGAGAGAAAAGGATTGTGGGTACTGGGTACCTGGGGTCATGGACCATTGCTTGTGTCCCACCACTCCAGCATTGCTCCTCCCGAGGAGAGACAGGCCTGTCCAGTACCACCCTTACATGAGCTCTTCCCTGACACTCCGGGACCATCCTCCGAGGCATGCTCCCTATACAGGAAGAGGGGCGTAGCTTAGGAATTAAGAGCAGGACTTTCAAGACCAGAGAGCTTGTGTTCCAGTGCCAGCTCTGTTTCCTGCAGGTGGGAGGCCATAGCCCAAGCTCCTCCCCTGAGCCTCCTTCCCTCCCCCTCTAACCGAGAAAATGGCAGCACACTCCCCCCACAGAGAGGTCTAGCGGATGACCAGCCAATGACCCAGTGGACACCATGGCATCAACCTGGCATACAGGAAGAACTCACCTCTATCCCATTCCTCTTTCCTGCTTTCTGTCTCCCTCCTTGCACCAGGGCAAAGATAATTTTGCTCATCACTGAATCTCCAGCATCTAAACAGTGCCAGGCACTGACCAGAGGTCAATTCGTAGAATATAGGATCAACATACGCTCTCCCAGGTACGAGACAAGGTCAAGGGAAGGGACTACAGCAAGCATGGAGCAGAGGCCCGCACAAGGAGACCATGTGCACAGATGGTTGAAATATGAAGTGCAGAGATTAGTGACCCAAAGAGGTCAGGCTCCGGCGTGGACTAGAATGAGGCTGACCCTGCCCAGTGCCTTTGTCTAGTGGGAGGTGAGCAGGAACTAAGCAGGTATGCCCTCTTGGAACCCGTGTCATCACCTAAGAAACCACAGCCCCTCCTACAGGTAGGTTAAGGTGGGGCAGGAATCACCAATAGGTCTATACCATGCATCTGCAGGCGCTCAGTGGATGGCAGCCCCCTTCTCCTGAGCTCCGGCTGTCCCGGGCTTCTCTCCATCACGGGCCTCTCCTGGGCCCTGCCTGCCCCGGCAGGAGCTGCCTCCATCAGCCTGGAGTTAATCAGCCAGAACTCATCTCCACTCCTGATCCTCCCTGCTATTCCAGTGAGGCTGCTAGCTGGAGGAGGGAAGGGGTTTAAGCTCCTCTTTTTGTTTAGACAATGCAAAATTTGTCAACATGGCACTGTTGACAGGCTGTCTCTGGCTCATCACTCTGTCCTTTAATTGCTTTCCCTGCATGTGAGCATCTGTGTGTGTGTGTGTGTGTGTGTGTGTGTGTGTGTGTGTGTGTGTGTGTGTGTGTGTGTGTGTGTGTGTGTGTGTGTGTGTGTGTGTGTGTGTGTGTGTGTGTGTGTGTGTGTGTGTGTGTGTGTGTGTGTGTGTGTGTGTGTGTGTGTGTGTGTGTGTGTGTGTGTGTGTGTGTGTGTGTGTGTGTGTCCATGGTCCCCAAAAAGGTTTACTGGCTGTAGTGGTAGGAACAGTTCTAGAAGATAGATCCATTCCTGGAAATAGGGCCACGAGCAGTGACTCTGTAGGGAGACATAGCAGGGAAAGGCGGGGGGGGGCGCTTTCTAGGAGTCAGGAAACTAGGATTCTGGTCCACACGCATTCCCTCAGGTAACAATAGAGGCAGCGAAGTCAACAAGAACAGGGTACCAGCTGTTGAACCCAGCCTCTTTTTGGTTCCCTCTTCCTTGTGGTCCCACTCGTGGTGAGTGCTGGGCCTCTGTCCCACAGCATATGGAATAGGTAACAGAACACTGCTTTGCAAAGGGCTGGCCTTGGCTGACCTCCCATTCACAGCGCAGCCTCAGAAGGTTTGAATGATGAGGGATTTTCCTTTGGGGATCTGACCCTTGCCCAGGATGATGGGACGGGGCTCGGGGTACCTCCTTCTCACCTCCCAAGATGGGATTCAAGGAGGCCAGCAGGGGCTTCCTTGGGTCTGTACACCATGGGCTGGCTGCCATGTCACTTAGATCTGAAGAATTCAATGGCCAGAGCCCATTGGATTCCAGCCTTGGGCCGTGAGAGGAAGAGGGAGGTGATGTCGTCAGGACCCACCATGTCGCACCCACACGGGCTGAGGCGGGACAGACCCGTCACCGGACCCACAAGGGCTGCGCAAGAGAAAGCAATGGCCAGTTGGCCATCCTGTGCCCTGAGAGAAGCTGGGACAAGGTAAAGCTGGAAGAGAGCTGGCACAGAAAGAATCTGAGTTCCCGGTGGGCTCCTGGAGCTGCTGAGTGACCTGGCCTCGACCCTCCAGCCTTGGACATCACCGCATGGAAGGGAACCATGTTGTACTCACTGCTGAAGCCATGTGAGTCTTGTTTCTTGAACCCCGGCCAGCATGAGTAATTGACCCTAGCATATGTCACTAGTAAGTGGGAAAGGAAGCACTGGTGGAGGGGATCTGGGGGACTCTTGTGTCGGGTGCTGGCCATGGTGCATCACGTTTAACTCTGGTACACGGCAGCCCAAGTCACAGCTAAGGCACCGACCACGTGAGAACCAAGGAAAGTCCGCAGAGCCAAAGCAGGAGCTCTAAGCACATACGAGGATACTGTAGACAGGTTCTATCAAAGCGCTTGCTGAGAGGCCATCCCAGAGCACAGGAGACTGGGGAGATACAACTCAATGGAGCATGGCGCCCCGAATGGGGAGCCAGACAAGAAAGAGGGCATTGATGGAATACAGATGAACTCCACAGACAGTCTCAGGTTTCCTTCACCCACAAGGGCCAGCTTCTGACTGTAAGCAAATGTGACTAGCTCAATAGTGTCAAACATGGACAAGGAGGGATCTGGCTGCTCCCCCCCCCCACTTTGGCCCCCACTACCCAACCTGGCATCAGAAGCAGATCCTCCACATCAGGGTTCGGGAGACCCCCTGTCATCTACGGCCATAACTATAACTACACGACTCTGCTCAGCTTTCCAGCTGATGCCTGGAAAAAAAAAAATCTAAAAGCACGAAGAAGGTGCATCCTCTCCAAACCTCTGTTATCAGCACCATAAATCTCAATTCTAAAATTTAATAAAATTTGCTTTTGCATTTATGGCATGTTTAGTATAGAGCAATCTGCTTGGCCTCAGGTGACTGCAAAGAATGATTGGTTTGGTGGCTCTCCACAACCTGCCCCCACCAAGCTGGGACTCCACCCCACCCCCTGCAAACCAGGAGCTGCAGAAGGGAGAAACTGGCCCGGAGAATTCCCAATGTCCTGCAGCGGGGCGGACAGAGGTCTCAATGAATAGTGCTCAAATAGAGTGGCGGCTGTTTCTGCAGATCATAAGCACTTCCTGAGACTGCCCCCCACTCCAGGGTTTCAAGACTCATTGGCTGGTCTTGGTAGCAAGGATTCTAATGGAAGAAGGAATGAAACAAGAAGACTGGTGACTTCTCTTGCCCTCTCCTCGTTCCTCCGCTAGGCCTGACAGTCTCCTAGGGCCACCTGCACCTCTATCACAGCACATCACAGCGTCCACCTGGATGGAAAGACCCATTCATTCACTCAACCAACCTTTACTGAGCCCCTACTGTGTGCTACGCTGTGATCTGACCAAAACTAATGTGAGCCCTGGAGTTCCACAGGGAGCCAGGAGCCTAAGTGTCCGTGTGTGACTCTATTCCCACAGTAAACTGAGGATTTCTGCAGGAAAAAGCCTTGGCTTTCCTCCTCTCCACTCCCAGGGCTGGGTACAATACCTAGAACGTATTAGAAGCATAATCATTGTTTGCTGACATCCTGTGGTTTGGATCATGGCAGGCACAGAAAGGGCGGGACGAAGGGCGAACAAATGCAGCAGCTGATACTCACTAGACACCATGTGGAAAATGAACGAGACAACTTGTGGCAACGTGTGGGTGAGGTCAGGAAGGAAAAAATGGGAGAGTGTGAAATGTCCTCGTTACCTGACTTATGCAGCTGTAACCCCTCTGTACATTGCCTTCATAATAACAATAAATAACTATATATAATAAAAATAAAATATCCCCTGTGGGCTCCTGTGTTGAAGGCTTGCATAAAGGTAGACCAGTAAGTGACTGAACCTCGCTGATACTGTCTTCATCAATGGATTCGTGCGTTGATGAGTTCATTGCTGAATCCACTGTGAGGAGGTGGGGTCTGATTGAAGGAAGAAATCTGATTGGACGAAGACACTAGGGGCAGGTCTTTAAAGGTTATATGCTGTCAATCTCCCTCTCCCTCGCATCCTCCCTCCGTTTCTCCCTCCCCATTCTCTCTCTCCCTCTCCTCCTCCCCCCCCACCCTCTCTCCTGGCTACCCTGAAGTGAGAAGCTTTTCTCAGCCACACCTGCCCTCCATGTTGTGTGGCTCACCACCAGTCCAAAGGCAATGGCACCAAGGGACCACAGTTAGACCATGAGCCAAACAAAATAAGCCATCCCTCCTCCTTTAAATTGTGTCTCTTAGGTATTTCATCACAGGGGTGAAGAGCAAATGACAACCCAGCCAGTTTCCTCTCACGTAACCTCTCAATTGCATCCCATTTTCCACCACGGGGACATTAAAACTAGAGACCCTGGACCAACATCTGACTGCCACCTGTTTCTCTAAATAAAGTTTTATTGCAACACAGCCATGGCTCATTTGCTTACCTATGTCCATGGCCACTTTCATGCTACCATGGCAACAGTGAGTAGCTGAGAGGGAGACTGAATGAGCCGGGGAGGTAAATATTTACTATCTGTCCCTTTACAAAGAAAGAGACTTGTGGTCTCTTGGAGGAGCCCTCATTCTCTCAGTGGTAGGGGGGCCGTGTGCAGTCATGTTTCCCAGCTCCAACTTGGGTTCTGGCCACTCCAGACTGCCCACGGCTCCCCAGTGTCCCCCGCTGGGGAGTTTATCTTCTCATGGCTCTGCTTGAAACAGTCTCATCTTCAAACCCTCCCACTTGGCAGACTTCAGGACCGCACAGACCACCGGTCCACCGGGCTGGGCTCAGCTGCCTCCACTTCCTCCCTTCTCTGCCCATGGCTCCAGTGCTACCCTAAACTCCATCACCTTGGGATTTCTCTCTATAATGGCTTCTATCATCAGACACTTAAGGAAGTCTCCTCTCATCCTATGGGTGATCACACACACACACACACACACACACACACACACACACACACGTACACTAGTTCTGGCAGGAACAAGCATAGATCCACTGTCTGCTGGGTCTCTCTTGTTTATCACAGCTGCTGGCCCAGGACAGAAAGTTCTCAGTGAAGATGCTGAGTAGTCTTGCCTAGCCCTTTCTTTTTCTTTTCTTTTTTCTTTTTTTGTCGTGGGACTTGAACTCTGAGCCTGGGCGCTGTCCCTCAGCTCTTCAGCTCAAGGCTAGCGCTCTACCACTTGTGCCACAGCACCACTTCCGGTTTTCTGGTGGTTTATTGGAGATAAGAATCTCACAGACTTTCCTGCCTGGGCTGGCTTTGAACCCCAATCCTCAGATCTCAGCCTCCTGAATAGCTAGGATTACAGGTGTGAGCCACTAACACCCAGCTTGCTTAGCTCTTTATTGTCTTTCTCGGTTTCATACGTTTCCCTCCCCCACTTGATGCCCAGCCTCCCACTGGCTCTGAGAACAGAGCCCAAACAGAAAATTCCAGTCATATATACTGTTACCTATGGGGTGGGCCTGTTAAGACACAGCAGAGGGCTGGAACAGAAAAAGACTGACACCTCCGAGTGTCCAATCAGATACCTCCCTGAGAGACCAGCTAAGGACACCTTCCAATGGTGGCTCTGGAGGTGGGAGGAGGACTGTCTGCCTCATCGCAGTCCTGATCTCTGTGATCTCAACAAGCAACACCAGACCCCGAGGAAATGGGGAAGGAATTTCTCCAGATCATGGCCAAGACATGGAGGCTACCAGTTAGACTAACCTCAAGTCACCTCGGATTGGCGAAAGGAGGCACCAAAACTTGTCTCAAATCTCCAAGAGCTAAGAGCCCAGAAAGCATATCTGCCTAATCAACTATCCCACCGGCTTGGATTCTCTCCTTTTTGCAGTTCAAATTTTATTCCCTACCCCAGAGCCAGGAGGCTTTGGCTGTTTTGGGTCTGGTAGACTCTGTTACTGACTCTTGGTGTCAGGGTAGCAGTGGCTCGGGTACAGACAAATCATGGGATTTGGGCGATTTTTTATGAGTACAAGGCCTCAGTTAGGATAAGCTATGGTATGCTGCAATAACAAACAGCCCTTCCCTCCACTGGGAGGTCTCTGCCTGAAGACAAGGGGGCCGGCGGGGAAGCTGGGGTCTCCATGCTCCCCCTGGCTCTGCAACCTGTAGTCGGAGCCCCTCCATTTCTTCCTGCTCCTGTAGCTTATGAATGCACTTGCAACGGCCACAGAGCCCACCCTGCCATTACGCCAAGCTGCGATCCAGCCTTCAGACCCTCCCTCCAGCCAGCTAACAGGTATTAACTGAGACCCAGCCAGGCTCGGTGTGACTCCACCCCATGGTAGAGTAGCTAAGCTTCTGTCAGACTGGCTAGAGGTTCCCAAGTACCCACATCCCTCATCAGGGCAGAAAGATCAATGTCCACTTTGAGCCACAGCACCACTTCTGGTGGCTAATTGGAGGTAAGAGTCTCTCGGACTTTCCTGCCGGGGCTGGCTTTGAACTAGGATCGTCAGCTCTCAGCCTCCTGAGCAGCCAGGCTGAGAGGTGTGCGCCACCGGCGCCCAGCGTTCCTTCCCAATCTCACAAGCGCAGTGCTGACACAAGTAAGTGCAGACTGATGGACCCAGACAGTGGGTATCCTGGCTCTCAAGCTTGGGCTGGACCATCTGGGCCAGGCCCAGGGCTTCTGCCCCCAAAGAGATGTCTTACCACAGCCTGCTGCCCAACTTTGGCCCAAAGTTCCCACTTCTCCTCTCCAGAATGTTCACCCACGTGTATCCCCAGCAGGGGGCTGGAACGGAACAGATGTCAGAGCTCCGCAGAACAATCAATGAGCAGAGATGGTGGGAAGGTTCCTCTGGAAACAAGATTGAGAAACCCTGGGCGAGACAAAGCCACGATGGCTTCTTCACTCTCAGACTTGGCTCCTTGACGGTGCCAAGGGCATTAGAAAGCTGCCAAAAGGATATCGCTTGATCTAACCAAGGCTTATCAAACAGCTATCATTTGGTAAGTATTATTTTAGGCACTGGGATTATATCAGCTCAATAAAATATACCCAAGGAAGCTAGGCTCAGTTCTATATTCCTAGCTCCTCAGGAGGCTGAGATCTGAGGATCATGGTTCGAAGCCAGCCCGAGGAAAGTCTATGAGACTGATATCGCCAATAAATTGCAAAAATAAAAGAGCCAGCAGTAGAGCGGTGATTCTAAATGGTAGAACACAAGTCTCGAACAAAAGAGTTCAGTGACAGTGTCCAAGCCCTGAGTTCAAGTCCCAAGATCAACCAAAAGAAGGAAGGAGAAGGAGGAATGAAGAAGAGAAGGAAAAAGAAGAAGAGGAAGAAGAAGGAAGAGGAGGAAGAGGAGGAGGAGAAAACTGACAGCTAGCCCAACTGTACAACCAGTCTGTGTACAGCCAGCCTGGACTGAAGTGTACACCCACCACCACCAACAACCCAGACAGACAGTGTCCTCACTCAGTCCTGGTCCCACCACCAGCCTTGTGAGAGCGTCCAGCCCTCAGCCTCCACCCAGCGAACGCTGCACCAGCTGAGGATGCGAGCTGCCCCTGCTTCAGCTTGGCCCAGCCATTCTCACTTCATGGGGCTCGGGAACCAGAGGTGCTAATTTGGCCTAGTTCCCTCTGCGAGGTCTGGGGGGGGGGGGGGAAATAGTGGCATGCAGGGCACAGAGCAAGACCCTGCCTGCCCTTTTATTACTCAGCACCTTGTCTCCGTGTCCCAGGGCTACTGTAACCCCTCACCACATGCAGGTTAGCTTACAACAACAGGAACGTAGTGTCTCCCGCATGTGAAGAACAGGAAAAGGGGGCTCCTTCTCCCTCTCCACCAGTGTCCAGCTGGTCCTTGGCCAGTGGAAGTCTCCCCTCCAGTCTGCCTCTTCACCTCGACCTTCTTCCCTGGCTGCAACCCTCTCTGCATCTGCCCTTTGTAAAAGCGCAGATTGAATTTAGGGCTCACTCCTCCCTCACCAAGGGAGGCCACTGCCAGGTCTTCCTGCCAGTGCCTCTGTTTCCCCTTCTGTGAGCCATACCTTCCTGATTCCCTGGGCTCAGCATGCCAGAATAATAAGCCGGGCCTGTTTCCCTGACAGCTCCTAGGCTGGACTGTCCCATGGGGTGTCTCTGGGGACTTTAGAGAGGGGTGGGAGCCACATGGAGGGTGGCAAGGTAGGCAGGAGGAGGGCGCATGGTCATTTTTACTGACTCCTTGCTCCACCCCCCCCCCCCCCCATCCCAAACCAAGCCTCACCTCCCAGCCAAGGCCAAGGCCTGGGTTAAAGCTGGGGCCACAGCGCCCCCTGGCGGTCTCCACACGTACGCACCACAGCTCCCCTGTGCTCAGGCAGCCGAGCGCGGCGGAGGTGGCTGTAAATGAATTTAGCATCAGCACAGTTATTTAAATTGTTTTAATTAATCACAGATTGAGCAGTAAATGAACCACTAAGTGGAGAGAGAGAGTGCGGAGCGAGTGAAAGAGAGAGAGAGGTGAGGGAGGAAGGCAGAGCCTAAATGATTGCTCTAGGCACAGGCAAACTTCCACCAGACAGGGAAAGGGGGCTGCGAGGGGAGAAGGGACTGCAGGAGGGCGGCTGAGGCGCTTCTGACCTCCAGGCTCTGGCCGTGCCCTGCCTAGAACTGATAGCCAGACAGAAAGGTTGTTAGCATTGGCTTGGAGGAGGAGTACCTGGAAGTGGAGAATAAACTTGGAAGGAAATTAATGACCTGGGTTACGCACTACAGATTTGCACGCATTATTGTACTAAACACACACACACACACACACACAACTGAATCACCAAGAATCCTCCCACCAGAGCCAAAAGCTGACCCAAAACCTGCTCAGTAGAGAGCCAGCCTAGCCTAGCTTTGAGAAGGACAATAGAGTTGATGAAGACAATGTCTACCAGAAAGCTGGGCTTGCTTGTCTCCTGACTACGAGGTTTCCAGGACTCCCTGGGTCTGACTTTGTTGTCTGTGAAACAGGTTTATCACTCTGCTGAGTGTCACGTGACACCCAGGAAAACGGCAGCCTGAAGGCCTGCTTTTTTATAGCCCACGAGCTGAGAATGTTTTTCCACGTTCCTAAACTGTTGGGGGAAAAAAATGGAAAGAATAATATTTCATGGCACATGAAAAAAAAAAAGGAAATCTGAATTCCCTAAATAAAATGTTATTGGATGGCAGCCACGGTTTGAGTATGCTTTGTCTGTGGCTGCTGGGGGGAGGGTAGCCCTCCACAGGGCAGGATTATTAGCTGCAGCAGAGAGTGGTGTGGCTCGGGAAATCTGGGCCTTTTTGCTAGCTGACCTTTCCGGTGGGAAGATTGCTGGCCCAGAGCGGGGCCGGGGTTCATGCCTGTAATCCTTGCTACTCAAGAAGTGAAAATCTGGATAGTCCTCGTTTCAGGCCAACCTGGGCAAGTTTAGGAGACCCCCCCATCTCAACCAACAGCAACAAAAGTTGCGCATGGTAGTACACACTTGTCATCCATCTAGGTAGGAAACATAGCTATTCCTAGTAGTCCAGATGGGCCATAAAGGCAAGATCTAGTCAAAAGATAAAAGCACATAGGATTTGGGGATAGAGTACCCTGCCTTGGGTCCAGGTGGGAAAGATCAAGGGAGGGGAAATTTAACCAGGAATCATTAGCTAGCTGGTAGCTAGGGACTAACTTCGAAAAAATATAAAGAGAACAACAACAACAAAAATCACAGATGTAAAGAGCAGGACTGGGGCAGGGCACCCAAGGAAGAGATGAATGTAAACAAGCCCCTCACCCCACCCTAAGATGGAGGTTCAGACCTCCTTGGGCAGGAGGCAGCTGAGGCCTACAGGTGATAGTCAGGTTGGCTGGGTTCACCATTCCTCCTGCTATAACAAAACAGGTCAGGCTGAGTGGTACATGCATGCTATAAATGTATTGCTCAGTCTTCCAGAGGTTATGTCCAGAAGCAGGACTCCAGCAGGTGCTGTGTCTAGGGAGGAATCACTGTCTGCTTCTAATGGTGCTTGCAATGCTCGGTCTTGACGTGGTGGAAGGAAGAAAGAATATAGAGAATCCCCGTGCAGCTCTTCTACAGGGTTCATCTATGAACCTGTATGAATCCATCCTGTGACTCAACTACCTCTTCATTTTAAGTTTCCCTAGGTGATTGTTGGGGCAGGAACTCCAGCAGGCAAGGAGTGGACACAAACTGGACTCTCCCAGGAGCCTGAGCGCCCCCCCCACACACACACACACCACTGGCTGGGACCTGTTCATTGGGTGGTGTGCAAGCAATCCTCGTGTTTACAGCCAGCCTCAGGAACAAGCCATCACAGCAGGAGATCCAAGAAGAGCCTTTCCTCTGCCACCCTCTGCTGGCAAGGCCTGGCATTACAGCCACTTGCAAAGAACCCTAGGCAGGGTCCAGCTTCACTGGGCCCAAGAAGGGAAGAACAGGAGAGGAGGTGGCTGAAGGACAGTCCACCACCAGTGGCCAGCACATCCAGCATAGCATCAGCGTCCTCTGCAGCTCAGTCCCCCCTACCTCTTCAGCCTGTCTTCTCACACCCCAGCAGATGGACAGACATGGCCCAGGAAGTTCTAGAAGCACTCCCTGGAAAGCCCCGCCCCTCCTTCTGGTCACCTTCTGTGTAGTCTAAAGACAGAGTTCACAGAGTCTACTGTACTCAGAGTCTATAGAATCTACTGTACTCAGCCATCCTCGTATGGATGACATTGAATCTCAGTCCCTGCTCGGGAAGTACTAATAGCTCCATTTCACAAACAAGGAATCTGAGGTTCCAAGGGCTGCGGCACTGGACAGGGGTAGGGGAGCTGAGTCCAAGTGTGCTCTCTTTCCCGCTCCCTCCCATCTGAGGGCCACCCTCTGCTGCAGTGCTCAATGCCCACCAACCCCAGACAAAGTCACCTCGGGGAGGGAGCTGGTCCTTTTTTTAAATTTAATTGTATTGCAAAGGGATTACAGAGGGGTTACAATTATATAAGGTAATGAGTTTGTTTCTTGTCGAACCTTGCTGCCTCCTCCTAATTTTTCTCCCACTTTCCCTCTCCCCCAGCCCTGACTCCTCCCCGCCAGATGTGAAGTTCATTTCCAACATAGTGTCTCACTGTTGCATTGGTTCACCCTTTATCCTTTGTCTCTCAATTTTGTTATTCCTCTCCCCTGCTCCAAATCAGATAAATGTATATACAAGACACCGAGTACCAAAATAAAAAACAGTAATAATAGGGGATATACCAAATGGGGGGGGAGGGCGTGGAATGAAAGGAAAAAGAAATAACTTCACACAGTACATTAAAAAAACATTTCAAATAAAAACCTCTTGTTTCCATATCCTGGAGTACATTTCAATTTGCATCATTTTATTTTTTTTAATGAAACTTTTTTTCATTGTGAAAATACTGTACAGAGGGGTTACAATTACATGGGCAAGATAATGAGTACATTTCTTATCAAACTTTGTAGCCTCCACCTTTGTTTCCCCTTCCCATCCTCCCCTCCCTCCCACCCAATCTTCCCCCCTTGCATCATCATATATGATAGAGCTGGTCCTTCTTGAACTCTTCCTTCTAGCTCCAGAATTCCTGGGCTCCAACAGGTTCTGGGAACAAGCCACCAGTAATGGGCATGTTGTTTCAGTAATAGAGAGCTTTACAATTGTTTAAAAATCATTTACATGCGAAAGCATCCCCACAGAGTTATATGCTGAATTTTTAAAAAAAAAAAACCTGAAGCATTTCTGACCCCACCCTCCCCAACCCCACCTTTGCATAAAAGAGTTCCCGGATGTCCTGCTGTCAGTTGTATTTCCATTTCTTAAGAGGAGAATGAAGAGGGCCAGCTCACACCATCAGCCACACCTGGACCAGAGGATGGTCTTGACCCCAGGTACCAGGGAAAACCAAAGGGGCCAAGGGAATCTCCCGGCCTGTGCAGGCTGACTATGCAGCACACGTGGCCCTGTTTCCAATGAGCCGAAGCCATGACCCACATCACAGCCTCCCAGTAACCAGGCCAGGAGGAGGCCATCCAGGCCTGGGCACTGCAGAGCATGCTTGGTGGGTGGGCAGATGCTTCTCCATTTATTTCCTGTTAGCCTTGTTATGCGATACACTGTGCGTAATTGGTACATGAATCAGGAAACACTCGTGCTATGTTCCTTGGGCTCCTCTGCAAACCTTGCTCTATCCCTGGTATTTCTCCTCCATCTGGCCGACCTGACATTTCTGAGGCCAGCAGAGAAGATATTATACCACAGTCCCTAAATTGGTGAGTGACACGTTCCTCAGGCGTGGGTAGATGGCAGCAATCCAATCAGCCAAATACCATCCTCCTCCGTCATTCCAAAAGTCTTCCCCCAAAATAAGAAACCACCTGGTGACCCATAGGACAGACAAAATTTCAAGCATCTACTATGTTCCAGTCTCCATACTCAGCCATCCTTGTATGGATCACATGTAGTCTCGGTCCCTGCTGGGGAAGTACTCAGAGCTCCATTTCACAAACAAGGAATCTGAGGTTCCAAGGGCTGCTGCGGCACTGGACAAGTGCTGGGGAGCTGAGTTCAAGTGTGCTCTCTCTCCCCGCTCCCTCCCAGGGGTTCTACCCCCTCCCATCCTGGGGCCACCCTCTGTGGCAGTGCTCAACGCCCACCCACCCCAGCCAAAGTCACCTCAGGTTTCGCCTAGTCACTTCACTACCAACAAGCCTGGCTTCTCACACGCCACTCCCTGCGTAACTCATCTTTCTGCCCTGAGTGAGGCGCTGCTGGACACTGCCAAAGACCTGGGTTTGTCTTTTAGGGATTGAGACATCGATCCCAACATGCACAGGGAAGCACAAAAGACTCCAACGAGCAAAAGTAATCCCGAGCAGAAAGAGCAATGCCAGAGGCATCACAATATTGGACTTCAAATTACACTACAGAGTCATGGTAACAAAAACAGCCTGGCACGGTTGCCAACATAGACACAAAAACCAGCCGAGCAGCACAGAAGACTCAGAAACAAACCCCCACGACTACAGTCACCAGATCGTTAACAAAGGAGTCAAAAGCACACGCTGAAGAACAGACAACGTCTGCAGCAAAAGGTGTCACCAAACTGGGTATTCAGAAGACTGAAACTTGACCCCCTCTCTCTCACCCTATATAAAAGTCAACGCCAAGTGGATCAAAGATCTTAATGAATGACATAAAGACTCTGAAAGATCTAGGCATACATCATCATTTTCTCAAACAGACCCCAATGGCCCAGGAAATAAAAGCAAGAACTGACAAAAGGGATCTGCATCAAATTTAAAAGTTTCTGTGCAGAAAAAATAAAATAAAATAAAAAATTAGCAAAATCAAGAGACAACCTATGGAATGGGAGGACATCTTTGCCAGCTCCTAAATGGATAAAAGATTTATATCTAAAATACACAAAGAGCTAAAAAACAATTAAGCAGCAGTGGGGCTGGGAATGTGGCTTAGTGGCAGAGTGCTTGCCTCGCATACATGAAGCCTTGGGTTCAATTCCTCAGTACCACATAAACAGAAAAGGCCAGAAGTGGCGCTGTAGCTCAAGTGGTAGAGTGCTAGCCTTGAGCAAAAGAAGCTCAGGGCAGTGCCCGGGCCCTGAGTTCAAGCCCCAAGACTGGCAAAAAAAAAATTAAGCGGCAAAAGAACAAGTAATTCAATTAATAAATGAGCTAATAAACTGAGCAGACAGTTCTCAGAAGAGGAAACACAAATAGCTTAATAGATACATGAAGAAATGTTCAACATACTTAGACATGAAGTAAATCAAAACTACACTGAGATTTTCATCTCTTCCCAGTCAAAATGGTATTTGTCAAGTTAACAAACAAGAATAAACACTAGCAAGGATGCAAGAAAAAGGAAATATTATACCCTGCTATGGGAATGTAAATTAGTGCAAACGCTACAGAAATCAATATGAAGGTTCCTCAAAAGAACTGAAAATAGACTTAGCTATGAACTATGACGCCATTATACCAGTCCTGATCATAGATCCACTGGAAAGTCAATCAAAAAAAGAAAGAAGGTGGCTCGGTGGTAGAGCGCTTGCCTTGCATGCATGAGGTCCTGGGTTCGATTCCTCAGCATCACATAAGCAGGAAAAGCCGGAAGTGGCGCTGTGGCTCAAGTGGTAGAGTGCTAGCCTTGAAATGCTAAGGGACAATGCCCAGGCCCAGAGTTCAGGCCCCATGACCGACAAAAGAAAAAGAAAAAGAGAGAGAGAGAGAGAGAGAGAGAGAGAGAGAGAGAGAGAGAGAGAGAGAGAGAGAGAGAGAGAGAGAGACAGGAGACAGAGAGACAGAGAGAGACAGAAAGAAAGAAAGAAAGAAAGAAAGAAAGAAAGAAAGAAAGAAAGAAAGAAAGAAAGAAAGAAAGAAAGAAAGGAAGGAAGGAAGGAAGGAAGGAAGGAAGGAAGGAAGGAAGGAAGGAAGGAAGGAAGGGAAATCAATATACAAGAGAGACACCTGCATCCTTATATTCAGCTCTGATCACTATTCAAAGCCTGGAATCAACTAAGGTGCCCTACCACAAATGAATAGAAAAAGAATTTAGATGTGCACGCACGCACACGCACACACACACACACACACACACACACACACACACAGGAATCATGAGATACTGATACTACTCAGTCATAAAAAATGGAAATTATGAAAAAAATGAAATGGAGATGGAATTAGGCCAGATTCAAAAAAGCCAAATATCGAATCTTTTTGCTCATTTGTGAAGTGTAGACTGAAAATGGAGAGATGATAATGATAATGATGCATAAATGTAAGAGAGGGGATCAGTGGTGGGGGAAGGGAAGGGCTTCGGAGGGGTGAACAGGATGGATGTTTCCTTCATACACATGAATAAAGCAGCATGAAATCACCGAAGGATGACTGAAAAAAGGCAGTGAGGAAGGAGGGAGGAAGTGGAACATGACAGAGGCGATACACTTATAAAAATTTAAATTCAAGAAGCCTTGTTTGAGAAACCCACATGTACCAACTCCAATCCTTCTCTCAGTGCCCTAGGCCGCATAACTCCCCCGCCCTATGCCTGGAACATGGGAACCACATTATCTTGGCCTGTCCTTGAGACTGCTTACATCACACAAGAAGCCCACTCAGGGCTGACGGGCAGACAAGGCTAACTTGATGCCTCCCTCCCTCTCTTTCCCAACCACCCGAGCCCGGCCTGCCACATCCAGCTGTCATGGCTGAATTCCCAGCACGGGAGAAAGTGAATCCAAGCTCTTCACTTGAGCTCTTCACTCACATCACCACGAACTTACTTCTCCCTACAGGAGTTCTTGTGCGATTTCTTCCCTGTCCACACATAACAACTCCTCCACATTATCTAACACCAGTCTCTCCACAGCCTGAGGTTATTGTGTCAGTCATGAATCCATCCATCTGGGACATTCACATCCCAGAATACCATGCACTTGAAATGCAGATTCATTTCCCTTGGGAACACACATCTCACTGAGAATGCAGGATTTCTGAGACAGAGCAAAGCAATTTAAAGTGTGGCTCAAATCACACACAGAGACTTTGTCACAGAAAGCTGGCTGTAGCACACTGCTGACCAGATGCACAGTCACAAACAAGTTACTTGATTTCTCTCTACCTCAGTTTCCCTATACCACACACATCATAATATAACCTCCCAGTTGTAGTAAAGCTAAATCCATGAGTATCCAGGCAGAGCCTGGCACATGGTAAGTTCTAAAAAAAGAAAAAAGAAAAATCTGCCAGGCACTAGTGGCTCATGCCTGTAATCCTAGCTGCTCAGGAGGCTGAGATCTCAGGATTGTGGTTCAAAGACAGCCTGGGCAGAAAAGTTCTCATGAGACTTATCTCCAATTAACCACCTAAAAACATAAAAATAAAAATAAAACACAAAAGTGGAGCTGTGGCTCAAAGTGTTAGAGCACTAGCCTTGAGCAAAAAGAGGTCAGAGACAGTGCTCAGGCCCTGAGTTCAAGCCCCATGACTGAGAAAAAAACAAACAAAAACAGCTACTTATTAGTTGCTATGCAGAAGGATTCGACCCTTAACAATTAACAAAGAGAAAAATCAATGAGGATAATGAGTAAGTACCTCCACAGAGAATAATTTAAATATCAAAGTTCTAATAGAGGCCCTCAGGAAAATTTATGAAGCCCTCAAGCATTTTTAGAAAAAAAAAAAAAAAGACCCTCTTTCTAACTGGGCTGTGAAAAACAATCAGACGTGACCCTGGTCTTAACAAAGCTTTATGCCATCATGTCAGAAAAATTCCCCCCAAAAGGAAACATGTGGTTCATTCTTTGTTCTCTCAAAAACAACAACAGGGCTGGGAAGGTGGCTCAGTGGTAGAGTGCTTGCCTTGCATGCCTGAGGCCTTGGGTTTGATTCCTCAGCACCACATAAACAAAAAGAAAAAAGCCGGAAATGGTGCTGTGGCTCAAATGGTAGAGCGTTAGCCTTGAGCCAAAAAGCTGAGGGACAGCGCCCAGGCCCAGAGTTCAGGCCCCACGACCCGACCCAAGAAACAACAATAACAACAACAACAAAAACCAATTAGTAAGAATTTTAATTGTACCCAAATAGTGTTAAATATGGCACACAATGAACCTCCTTTCATCACATTGTTGTCTGCTTCCGGGACAGGTCAGCCTAGTGGGAAGACACATTTGGACAGAAGGATCTGACATTCACGCAGACAATTCGTGGCTTGTGACACAAATTTGTAGGTATTACGACTGGAAAGGTAGTGCAAACACTACGAGGGGCGGGGGGCGGGGAGCAAAACTCAAAGCAGTGTCTTCAACTTCCTTCATTTGGATGAATGAATATTAGTTGGGATTGATATGTGTGTGTGGCACCAGGCTCTGTGTTTGAAATGCAAGGGCAAACTAAACCTCCCAAACCTTCCAGCCCTCCGGACTTATAAAACAATGGGGGGGGGAGGGCAGGAGGAAGGGCTCAGACCAGCTTTAGCCCACAGCTTGCCAACCATGTGAGGATAGGGGCTACAGGAAAAGAAAGAGGGAGGCCCGGAGTGACAGTGACAAAGGTGACAGAGCAGGTGGGCCTGCTTGAAAATGTGGTACTTGAGAAGAGTGGAAGGAATGAGCCTGAGATGGTGCAGGGAAAAGCATTCTGGGCAGAAGGAATGGCAAATGCAAAGGCTCCTGTGTGTCTCACATGTTCCAAGAAACAGCCAGCGGGGCTGTGCAGCGGGAACTGAGTCAGGGTCCAAGTCTGTGGGCCACTGTCCCTTACTTGGATTCATGGCAGGCGGGATAGGCCCTTTCGCAGAACAGCCAGCCTTGGTGGACTGAAATGGGAGGGAAGGAAGCAGGGGACTCGAGGATAATGGCCCAGGTGCTAAGGCCCAGCAGCGCTAAGGCCCTGTATCAGGGGACTGGAGACCAGGCATAGGTCTGAGCAGCAGCGTTTGCCAGGGGTGGGTGTACAGTGTGAGGAGAGGGAGTCAGGGATCAAGCATGGGGTTTGGTGTGGACCCCCTGGAGCCCAGCATGGGATTTGGTGTGGACCAATCAGAGCCCAGCATGAGGTTTGGTGTGGACCAATCAGGGCCCAGACTTGGTGCCCAGGTCAGTGCCTGAAACCTAACACTATAAGGAGGCTGTGATCCAGAAGCCATTGGTCCTTCTAAAGGGATGAGAACACTGAGTCTGCATAGTCACCAGACAAGACTCACACAGCCAGCCAGGGGTTGGACTAAGAGCTGGGACTGTCCTGCCTAGACAGGACATGCCTTGGGCTGCACACTTGCCGGGCAGATCATCTCCCCTGTCTGCTGTTGGCACTGGGAGAGATGGCCCCAGAGTCCTTGGGCTCTGGCACATTCTATACTATGAAATCGACTGAGCCCCCATCCTGGCTCTGCCCCACCACTGATCCTATGGCCTGGGGAAAATTGTTTCTCCTCAGGTTCACAGCTGGAACTTTTTCCTCAAAAATCTCTGGGTGACTTACTGGTATTTCTAGAAAGTGCTAGCAGTCCCTACGTAAGGAAAGAATTGTATTCTCTTCTTTTTAAAGAATCCTCTCAGAGAAATGCTGCAAAGCTGCTCTGGGTCCTCCCTGAGACCCAGGTTCTGTCGTACCCTGTTTTACAAAAGCAGTGACAGAAGCATACAGTAAAACAGAACTTTCCCAAAGTTCCCTGCTCCTCTCCTCTCTGATTTTAGGCAAGTTTTTCTACTGCAAGCATGCCCTGGTTTCTTATTCTGGACAATGGACATTTCTGGCAGACCTGAATACTCAGAAACAGACAAAGTTTTATAGGATTTTTTTTCAATCATCATCTTCTCTACTACTTATACCATTATAGACGTTCCCAAAGAGGCAAGGCTACTCGTTAAACATTCATCCAAGGAAGGAGGGACGCTCTACAAGGAGAAAAAAAATGAATGAGTGAGTGGATGAATGGGTGAATGAGTGAGTAAATGAATAAACGAATAAGTAAATGAGTGAACAAATGAGTAAATGAGTGGATGAATGCATAGGAGAGTAAATGAGTAATTGGCTGAGAGGCTGAGTGAGAATATAAGGAAGGAAATGAGTGAACAAGGGACCATATGAGTGAATGGATGAATGAGTGACCAGATGACGAGTGAGTGAATGAGCAAATGAGTGACTGAGTGAATGAATGAATGAGTGAAAAGTGAGTAAGCAAATTAGTAAGTGAATGAGTGCATGCACCAGTGAACAAGTGAATAAGTGAATGAATACATGACTGAGGAGGGAGTGAACACAACAGCCCCTCAGGGAAAGCTCTGGAAGGCAGAAGGGGCCCTACCAGCATGACATGGCTTTAAGTCCTAGACTTGGTAATGGGGAACCTGTAGGCACAGAAGAAGCTATGCTCAGGTTACCCTAACCACTGCACAGGGGGGCAGACATCTCCCTTCACCCCCAGAGCCATTTGCATCTCAATGGATGGTGATGCTGAGGGAAATGTCAATTGATCGTAATTGGTCCATAAATGGACCCTGTGGCACAAGTTATCTGTCTAAGACCCCGGGGATGCTTTATAATATTCCTAATTTACGGGCTCATTGGAGAAGTCATCACGGACAACAAACCTAATAAATTGTGGGTTAAAAGGACTCCAGACAGCAGCGCGTGGGGCCCTGCACCATGGGGGGGCAGCTGCTGAACTTCGGAGACAACCATAGCAACTGTCACCAGGGAGACGGCTGCAAAAGGGAGTCTGGAGTCAGTGGCGGTGACGGCTGGACACTGACGGGCCAGCAAGCACAGCTTCACCTCCCCTACCCGGCCCCTAGCCCCTTATGTGTGCTGACCTTACCATCCTCCAGCTCTGCCTGGGTTCAGCCTCCACGAGACATACCCGGGCAGCAGCCATGCTCAGCCCAGCTCACACACCAAGGGATGGAGACTCAGGAAGGTCCAACCTCCTGCTACTCACCCCTGCCCTCTCCAGCACCTTTCCTACAGGGGTGAAAACCAAGACGCAGGGATCTACACATCTGGGCAAGTCCAACAACCAAATTGGGCAGGGGATCCAAGCCTTGGCATCTACCTGCACTCCTGCGCCTGCTCAGGTGAGCACCTGCCCCTTACCTCCCTGGTCTGAGAGGATGCACTGCCCTCCTTGGAGTACTGCTTTCTGGAACCCTGAGGGTGCTCAACTCACCATAGATAGGCAGAGGATTTGACCGGCCTCATTGCTCAGTGATTCATTCTAGATGGCGAAGCATACCTGTATTCCTGTGCAATTGATGACATACATACACACACACACACACACACACACACACACACACACACACACACACACACACACACACACACACACACACACACATCCCCAGGGCATGGTCTCTCCCCACCACAGAGCCACCACAATCAAAGTCCACGTACTCCAGTTGTCCCATGACCCAGGGCCTGACCCCAAGGATGGGGAAGAAGCATTTCCCACACTGACCCTTTTGAAGGCTTCCTTTTTATTATTATTTTTTTAATGTCAGCCATGGGGCTTGAACTTGGGACCTAGATGCTATGCTCAAGGCTAGCACTGTACTGCTTTGGGCCATAGCACCACTTCTGGTTTTCTGGTGGTTACTTGAAGATAAAAGTCTTGTAGCCCACGCTGGCTTGGAGCCGTGATTCTCAGATCTCAGCCTCCTGAGTAGCTAGGATTACAGGTGTGAAGCCACCAGCTCCAGACCCCTTTTGTGGGCTTTTCTTGGGCTGCAGTGGGTCCATCCCTTCCACCTGGACCCATCCTTCACTGCTGGCTGGTTCGGGGCTCACTGTTGCCTTATCAGTGAACAGAATACTCACACACGCACGCACACGTGTGCATCACCGTTTTGTCTTAGCACGGGTTCCCAGGTTCCACCATTGCAGTTTGGAACGCTGTGCATGGAAAGCTCTGTGTCCCACATGGGCCTGAGCAGGAGCTTATTGCTTCCCCAACAGCGAAGCTGTTATTATGAAACCCTGGTGCCTAGTCCAGGGTCCAACAGGAAGCCACTGGCCAGGCCCAAGGGAGACCTGCTCCTGTCCCCACCCTCACGAGCTGTTCTGGGTGATATATGAAGGCTTGAATTCCATATGTAGTATGTATTTGTAGCTCCGCTCATCCTGGAAAATGGTGAAGATGTCGATATAAACACATACAACTCAGCACTTTTTTTTTTTAAGCAAGGACTCTACAAAGACATCATGATGTGGAAAAGAGAAGGCAGCAGCAGTAAGACAAAGTCCAGCACATTCTAAGATCAGAGAAACCAGATTTTTTTTTATGCTTCATTTCCTGGTAGCCACAGGAGGAGGAAGAGAGACACACAGCCACTTACAAGTGCTCGGTACAACATGAATGACAGAACATGGCTTTTCCTACTGGGTGGTCTGAGGAGAATTTAACTGTGAGTTGTCACCAAAAGAAGCATTGCCAGAGCCTTAGGATGGCCCAAGCCCTTCCTACAAAGGCACTTTGGGGAATGCCTTTTCTCTCTATCTCTTTAAGGATGTGATGTGTTCAGAGAGTCCTTTGAAGTCCTTGCTGCAGTAAGAACTGGCCTGTGGCACAGACATTCCACCACACCAGCTGAGGGAGGCTCCCAGGGCCCTGACAATCAACCAAGCCCCCAACCCCAGTCAAAGAGAAGCCAGGCACCTGTGGGAATTCCTGTGCGCATGTCTTCAGGAACGCCTTTAGAAATGACTGTGTAATAATACCCGTGAGCATGTCTTTGGGGATATCGGTGAGGATATGGATGAGATTATTTGTGGGGATTCCTACAAGGGTATTTATGAGAAATCTGTGCAAATGCCTGAGGAGGGCTCTGTGGGACTGTCTATGAAATACCTTGGGGAACAGCCATAAGAAAAATGGAGACATGTCCTTGACAATGCCCATAGGGATGTCTACCTGTGGGAATGGCTATGAGAATGTAATACCTGTGGGACTAAGTGGGGGACTGTCTGTGGGAATGTGAGGAGAAATATCTGTGGAATGTACACATTGCTCTCTTGTAGGAATGTCTGGGAATCAAGGGGAGGAATGTCTGTGGGCATGTCTGTTGGAATACGTGTGGGAACAGGTGTGGAATACGTATGAGGATGTCCATAATGATGTCTGTAGGAATACATGTGGGATGTGGAATCCCTGGTGAAATACCCTGTGGGAATATCTCTGGAAATCTGTTTGCCTTGAGAAAATTACTAAGGACCAGAGTTTACACCGGGAAACCATGGGATCATTCATCAAGTTCTAAGCCTTAACATGTTTTAGCTTACATGCTTTTTGAAGTACAGGTAACTTATCTCCCAAGAAAGATTTAAGAAACTAACACCTCACCCGTGAGATACCTAAAGTTTTAGATTTTAGCTTATAAACTTATATAAGTAATACATTGGTTGGTAGGCAAGTGCATACAAATGGATTAACTGAAATAGGGTACATGCAATAGGGAAAACTCAAATAGTGTAATTCCGTAGAACAGGAAAGTCAAAATTCAGAAAAAGGGACACCAGGAAGCAGGTACTAGAAAGGAGTGGGGTGGGGTCAAGGGGAAAGGAGTAGACAAATGAAGAAAAAAGGGGAAAGAATGCAGGCAAGAATCCAGTGTAGGGCTGGGAAGGTGGCTCAGTGGTAGAGCGCTTGCCTTGCATGCATGAGGCCCTGGGTTCCATTCCTCAGCACCATATAAGCAGTAAAAGCCAGAAGTGGTGCTGTGGCTCAAGTGGTAGAGTGCTAGCCTTGAGCTGAAGAGCTGAGGGACAGCGCCCAGGCCCAGAGTTCAGGCCCCATAAGCACCAAAAAAAAGAAAGAAAGAATCCAATGTATATCCTAGCAAATTAAGAGGGATGGGTGAAAATGTTGAAAGGTGACACAGATTATGATATATTATATTCGTAAACTGCTTTGTTAAATAGCAGCTCCTTTGTTTTTTTTGGAGTTTTTTGTTTTTGTTTTTGGGTCTAGTCGTGGGGCCTGAACTCTGGGCCTGGGCACTGTCCCTCAGCTCTTCAGCTCAAGGCTAGCGCTCTACCTCTTGAGCCACAGCGCCACTTCCAGCTTTTTTCTTTTTGTTTATGTGGCGCTGAGGAGTTGAACCCAGGGCCTCATGCATGCAAGGCAAGCGCTCTACCACTGAGCCACCTTCCCAGCCCCAGCAGCTCCTTTGTACAACTACTTAAAGATAATTTTGTTTAAAGAGGAGAAGAAAAAGAATCTGAAAACCAACTAAATACATTTCCAGTGAATCTCTAGATGTCTTGGTAGGAAAATGTATACCTAAGTGACTAAATGAGTAGTGCAATTCCAGGTTGAATAAAAGCCAACTCCGTGTTAAAGGATGCTTGCCAAAAATGGCAAGCTGTTCACCCTGGACCATTAAAAATAAAAATCCCAGTAATGAGGCCATTCCCAACTCATGACAATAAAACCATGTCATCTCCATAGAGAAGACTTCTAACCTCCTGTTCCCCAAACCAAAGGGCATTCATCTAGCTCATCCAAAAATCTTTCAAGTCATTAAATACCTGTTAAGAGAGCTGGGACTGAAGCACACTGCCCTTATGCTGCGGTTGGCATTGTCACCTGGTTCTTCAGGACAATAATCCTTTTTTTTTCCCCAAAAAATCATTATCTTTAAGTCATTGTACACATAAGTTGCCATTTAACAAAGCCGTTTATGAATACCATATATCTTGATCAATGTCTCCCCCTTTCAACATCCTCTCCCATCCCTCCCTTGCCCACCCCTTCCCTCACTCTTCTTAATTTTGTAGGATATACATTGGATTCTTGATGGCATTGTCCCCGCTCTGTCTTCTTCATTTGTCCACCCCTTTCTATTGACCGCTGGGCACTATTTCTTCTCAGCCCAGCCCCATGCTGTGTTACAGTGCACATTCTGTCTAAGCACCTGTGGCTGGGTGGGGATTAATATCAAGCGCCTGTCGTTTAGCCCATAATTGCTTTCTCTCCACGTAATTAGTTTCTCTCCATTGAGTCAAAGGCCAAACTCAGTCACGGCTGTTATAATTCTTCTACCATTCCTGACAGATTTTTGCACAAGTGATACGTCTAGAAAAGGTCAATAGGGTGGAATAAATTCTCTGGAAACCTAGGGGCTTCTCAAACAACACACCAACCTGAGGAGCCCAGACTTATTATTTTAAAAGGGAAAATTAGCAGGTTGTGTATTTTGAAAGTCAAGTAAACCAAGAGAACGGAGGATGGGCATTTTTACATAGTGAGATCATCTATTCTGGGTCCATCCATGTAAAGTCACATATAGAGAGTCAAAGGAATATAAAATCTGGCTGCTGCTCATGGAAATGTGGTGAGTCCAAGATGACAACTGTAAACTACACATCAGATCTCAAACAAAGCAAAAAGAGAATGCAAAACTGTCTCATTCATAATCTTATCTTGATTACATCTTAAAAATGGTAATAATGGAACCAGGTGCTGGTGGCTCATGCCTGTAATCCTAGCTACTCAGGAGGCTAAGATCTTGGTTCAAAGCCAGCCCAGGCAGGAAAGTCCATGAGAATCTTATCTCCAGGTAATCACCAGAAAACCGGAAGTGGTACTGTGGCTCAAAGTGGTAGAGCAGTAGCCTTGAGCAAAAGAGCTCAGGGACAATGCTGGGGCCCCAAGTTCAAGTCCCACAACTGACCAAAAAAAAAAAAAAAGTAGCATTTGGATATTTTGTATATATCACTCAATGTCTCAGTTTATTGTGTGTTGCTGTTACAAAATCCCCAAAGCACAGCCAAACACCAGTGGCTCATGCCTGTAATCCTAACTATTCAGGAAGCTAAGATCTGAAGATGGTGGTTCAAAGCCAGCCAGGGCAGGAAATGTCCGTGAGACTCTTATCTCCAATAAACCACTCAGAAAACCAGAAGTGGTGCTGTGGCTCAAGTGGTAGAGCAGTAGCCTTGAGCTGAAGGGCTGAGGGACAGTGCTCAGGCCCAGAGTTCAAGATCTGAATTCTATAATAACAATTGTGCCACCCCCAAACTCTACCTCCCTCCAAGGCAGCTCAGTGCCGGGCACCAGGTAAGGATGGCTGCACTTTCTGTTTTTCTTCTTGTTGCTTTCTGATATTGTTGATCAAACTAAGCTCTAAAAGGACATTGTCTACATTAACCTAAATCAAAGTAAGCTAACAAAGCCAATTCACGTTGCCAACAGCCCCACTGGGAACAAGTGAAGGAATGAAGGAATATATGCAAGGGGCCTCTTGGCATTTCAAGAGATGCTTATAAAGCTGGGTGTTGGTGACTCACATCTGCTGAGGATCACAGCTGAAAGCCAGCCCAGCACCCCATTCTTTCTGCTGCAACCATGAGTTCATGGTAATTTCTGGGACTTAGGTAGGAAGGTCATTACCATCTTGTCCCTTGCTCAAAACCACCTTTCTAGGGCTGGGAAGATGGCTCAGTGGCAGAATGCTTGCCTAGCATGCATGAGGCCCTGGGTTCGATTCCTCAGCACCACATAGGCAGAAAAGGCCTAAAGTGGCGCTGTGGCTCAAGTGGTAGAACGCTAGTCTTGAGCTGAAGAGTTGAGGGACAGTGCCCAGGACCAGAGTTCAGGTCCCATGACTGACAAAAAAAAGAAAGAAAGAAAACCACTTTTCTTTTTTTTTTTTTTTTTGGGGGGGGGTCCGGTCATGGGGCCTGAACTCTGGGCCTGGGTGCTGTCCCTCAGCTCTTCAGCTCAAGGCTAGTGCTCTACCACTTGAGCCACAGCGCCACTTCCAGCTTTTTTCTTTTTGCTTATGTGGTGCTGAGAAATGGAACCCAGGGCCTCAGGCATGCAAGGCAAACACTCTACCACTGAGCCACCTTCCCAGCCCAGAAAACCACTTTTCTGAATATAGTAATAACTAAGATATGCCAAATTGTAATACAATATTCAACCCAGATTCCTTCAGACTACTGGCTATAATTTAAAATATATTATCTACTTGTCTATTCTATTCCACAGCACTTCTAGTAGGACTTCAGTCCTGATACTCTAGCCAGCAGAGATTATTATAAACTAACTTGAAACATGTGGTGTAAATAGCACAAGCCAAAGTCTCAGCAGACCACACCCAACCCACCAGAGCGATGATAGTCAAGCCCAGATTCTGTTCACTAAGCCTCAAAACAGGGCTTGTTTCTCTGTCTGTGTTCTGTCTCTCCCCCACCTCCAAATCCTGCTTGGAGAGACAAGATTCTATCCCCAAGGAAGGTGTTTATTTAAGGACCTGGCAGACTATAGGAGGACTTTGAGTGTACTCAACAGAATGCAGGATGCGAAAGAATCCACAGCAGCACATGATCTCAGAAAAGCAGCATCTTGGTTTCCCCCAGGAAACATATACAATGCAAGCTGCAAGTGAAAACAGCAAGATGCCTGGGGGTCCACGGAGAACTCATGATCCTCTCACTAGACCATCGCTAGGTGGCTCACTGTCCCAGATCTCTGGGCCTATGGAACCGAGCTGACGGGACAACAGCCCCTTCCATTCAGGAAGCTGCATATCAGCATCCCAGATGCCCACAGAGGGATTGTCCCTGGAAAGTTATTCCAGAGGGAAATTCAGGGCAGAAGACCTTCCCTCTCTATAAACCTCAACTCTCTCCATCTCCAGCCAGCGGGATGATTGGACTGTGATGATGATGCCGGCCAGCAACCCTGGGTGGGCCACTTGTCTCCTGGGGCTCAGGAGACCAAGTCTAGTAGAAACCAGCACCTCCACTTCCTCTAGAGACTAAGCACTGATTGGTAGTGGGCTTAGGAAATGGGCCAGCTATAGACAAATGTGAGCAGTGTACTGATAGGAGGACCCGAGAGTAGCAGGTAATTCAATCCTGGGCAGTGGGGAAAAAATGAAAGGGAAATCTACTAGGTGACATCTTGGAAAGGTTTTCCTCCAGGAGAAAGAGGATGGCTGGGCGCCGGTGGCTCACACCTGTCATCCTAGCTGCTCAGGAGGCTGAGATCTGAGGATGGAGATTCCAAGCCAGCCTGGACAAGACAGTCTGTGAGACTCTTATCTCCAATTAACCACCAGAAAACAGAAGTGGGCTATGGCTGAAGTGATAGATGGCTAGCCTTGAGCTGAAGAGCTCAGGGACAGCACCGGGTCCCAGAGTTCAAGCCCCAGAACCAACAACAACAAAAGATAAAAGATAAAAAAAAAAAAAAAGAAGGAAAAGAGATCCTTTCTCTCCAGCCTTCCAATATGTGTGCATAAGAGCTGGAGCTACAGCAACCACCCAGTTGCCATGAGGAAACAGGCAGGAAAAGGGAACCAATATGCTGGGTACAGCACTCAACACAGCAGCTCTGTGCTGGGCCCAGCCCAGGTGACTGTTCTCAGGCCTACAAAGAAATGTGGGATGTGAGGGCAATCTGACTGTCACCCATGGATTGCCAGGGTTGGTTCAGCTGATCCGGCTGGCTAGGTGGGTCCCCTTCTCCTGTCACCACACCATGTGTGTCCCTCCCAAAGCTGTGCTCCGTCAAAGAGGACGACCATCCCCGATAGAGGAGTAGCTGTGATCCCCTGACAGGACCTCCAAACAAGCTCCCAAGAAATGTGGCACATCCACCCAGTAGAACCCTGTCACTCACAACCACACAGAGGAACATGGTGACATAGGCCAAGCAAAGAAAAACACAGCAGCACGGGATCTCACTGACAGCGGGCTCTAGAACACAGTAACTCACAGGAGCAAAGAGATAGTGATGGGCAGAGGCTACAAGGGAGAGGGGCACAACATATAGATAGATAGATAGATAGATAGATAGATAGATAGATAGATAGATAGATAGATAGATAGATAGATTAGATAGATAGATAGATAGATAGATAGATAGATAGATAGATAGATAGATAGATAGATAGATAGATAGATAGATAGATAGATAGATAGATAAAACAATATATATTACTATATTAGTAATAACCTATTCTATTCTTTTCTGTGTACAGTAGCCAGGACGAAAGACCATGAACTCAGTGCCTTGTGCTCTTGTTCAACTTTTTTTTCCAGTCACTGTTGAGGCTCTACCACTTAAGCCACCCCTCTACTTTTTTGCTGGTTAACTGGAGATGAGTCTTTCTGATTGGTCCTCCACAGCTGCCTTCAATCCATGATGCTCAGATCTCATCCTCCTGGGTTAGTGCTCAGCTGAATTCTATTCTTCAAAAGCCCTAAGAGTAAGTTTTAAGGATTCTTACCACAAATTTTGGGAAGAAGAGAGGTTGAGGGAGGGAAAGGAGAGGTTGAGGGGAAGAGAGACAGGGAGGGAGAATATGAGGGGTTGGGGGTGTGGCATAGTGGTAGAGTGCTTGCTTAGTATGCGCAAGACCCCAGATTCCTGCCCAGTGCTGGTGGCTCACACCTGTAATCCTAGCTACTCAGTAGGCTGAGATCTGAGGATCTCGGTTCAAAGCCAGCTTGGGCAGGAAAGTCCCTATGAGACACCTATTGTTAACGACCAGAAAACCAGAAGTAGAGCTGTGGCTTAAAGTGGTAGAGCACTAAGAAACATAGGTCTCATGGTTTCCCTTATTTGCAATATCTAGTATATGTATGAGTCAAGCAGAAAAGGTCAGATAAGGTGATGTTAGGAAAATGAACCCTAAGATATGTATTTAAATGTTTTTTTTCTTTCATGCATTTGTTTCTAACACATTTATAAATTTCTTTGTTGCTTTGTATGTCCCTCCCCCACAGTATAACCCCTGCTTTCACTGTATTTGATGTCGGTATAATTTGTGGAGGGGAAGGGGAAAAACAAGTCATTTAAATAAGGATACAGGTGGACCTGTTGCTACAATGAGAAGTACAAGTTGTCATGTCGAAAACGAACTTTATAACTTTGGCGGAGGGGGGGAGAATTGGGTGGGGGGCAGGGCAGGGAGGCTGGCAAGGGATGGGAAGGGGAAACAAAGGAGGAGGCTACAATGCTTGATAAGAAATGAACTCATGATCTTGCCCATGTAATTGTAACTCCTCTGTACAGTATTTTCACAATAAAAAATAAATTTAAAAAAAAAAACAGAAAAAAAAAGTGGTAGAGCACTAACCTTGAGTAAAAGAGCTCAAAGGCAGTGCCCAGGCCCTGAGTTCAAGCCCCACGACTGACAAAAAAACAAAAAACAAAACAAAAAAAAAAACCCAGATTCCATCCCTAGCACTGCAACATAAATAAAAGTATGTGAAGTAAAATATATGTTAGTTAACCCAATATAACCATTCTCTAAGGAATGTATATTCTTTAATATCCTATTATGCACCATAGATATATATGATTTTACCTTAACTTTAACAAGTAAATCTTAAAAAATATAATGAGCCAACAACCCTGAGGACTGCAAAGCAGCTAAGAAGCACTGGGCCTCAACCTTGAGCTTGGATCCAACAGCCTATCCCTGCCCCAGTGTAAGCCTCTGCAAGGTGGGAATTCGATCTCATGCAGAGCTCAGGCCCAGAGTTCCTCCCACTCAGACCCCAACACAAGTCACTCACCCCCGTCCTTCTGGGCTCTCCCAGGCTTCCTCTGCCTGCCGCTCAGTAGGTGGTAAGGCCGCTCTATTTGCCTGGGAGTCAATTTCAAACCGGAAAAGCTAAAATACCTTTCCTCCCCAGGCTCTTCTCTCATGATGCACCCAGCCTGAGTTACGATGGCATTATGTCTGTTAAAGTAGATCCACCTGAGTTACTGATGGCATTATGTCTGTTAAAGTAGATCCACCTGAGTTACTGATGGCATTATGTCTGTTAAAGTAGATCCAAATGGAGACCCGACCTAAAGAATCTCAAACAGACAAAACCACTTAGTCTTCATCAATGGCCTTCTTCTTGTTTGATGGACAGACATAGCAAAACTAAATTAGAGCCATTTCTTGTAAAAAACAAAAACAAAAACTGCCTGTATTAAAGACAGAACTTAAGCTCCACTGGAAGAAGCACTGAATATACTTATGATGCGAATAGATAAAAAGAAGGCCACTTGATCACTATAATCAATCAAATATAGTGGTAAGAACATAAAATATTACTGTGTTAGACCACTCCCTAAGAGCCTGTCCCTTATGCCCCCTCACCTGAGCAGAGTCTTAGAACCCCTTCTGGTTTGGAGCTGCCCATTTCATGAATCACTCAAACTCTTCAAATTCAGTTGTGTCTCTGTTTATCTTCCAGTACCGTGAAGGGAAGTTACATGAATTAAGGTACATTGCCAGTTTGTTATCTGCTTATAGTCAGTCTGGTCTCATGGCCAGCCTGCTCCTCTGGTTAGGGACCTTGTCAGTTTCGATGCAAGTGTCTCTCCTGAGTGGGCTTCACTGTCTGACGTTGTACAGTGCGTAGTTTAAAAGTATTCAGTGATGGAAATGGCACTGTGGCTAAAGTGGTAGAGCGCTAGCCTTGAGCTGAAAGCTGAGGGACAGTACCCAGGCCCAGAGTTCAAGACCCACAACCAACATAAAAAAAAAAGTATTCAGTGATGTAGCTGAGCGCTGGTGGCTCGTGCCTATAAACCTCGCTACTCAGGAGACTGAGATCTGAGGATAGAGATTCAAAGCCAGCCTGGGTGGAAAAGTCTATGAGACTCTTACCTCCAATGAACCACCAAAAGCTAGAAGTGAAGTTGTGGTTCAAGTGGTAGAGCTCTAGCCTTGAGGAAAAATAAAAAACTAAGGGACCAATGCTCAGGCCCTGAGTTCAAATCTGAGGACTAGCACTAAAGAAAAAAGAAAGTATTTGGTAGGTGCATAAATAAGCAGATGGCTCTGTTCAACCTTTCCAGCATTTTCTTCATGAGCACCTCTAAAGATTGACTCCTGTCAATAAATCAGGAATAGTGTGTGCACCATTCATAGCTACATACCCCATGTCAAGTTTCTGTTGCTTCTCAATTCATTCTTCACCACGCTATTCAAATCCTGCCTCCCAAGTATGCAACAGAAAGAGCTAGACATTAGAACTCAGCTCTTCTCGTTCCTACCTGTGGAGCTTAAAACCTCAACTTAAGCCGGGCGCCAGTGGCTCACGCCTGTCATCCTAGCTACTCAGGAGGCTGAGATCTGAGGGTCTCGGTTCAAAGCCAGCCCGGGCAAGAAAGTCCGTGAAACTCTTATCTCCAATAAACCACCAGAAAACCAGAAGTGGCAATGTAGCTCAAGTGGAAGAGCACTAGCCTTGAGCTGAAGAGCTGAGGGACAGCGCCCAGGCCCAGAGTTCAGGCCCCATGATGGACAAAAAAAAAAAAACAACAACAACAAAAAACCCTCAGCTTAAGCTTGTACACTTTAACTACAAATAAATATGCTACACTTAGAAAAATTTAGATACAGTGGTATTGTATGTGCTTTTAGTCACAGACATCTATTGCACTGTCTTCAAACTACATTTCCAAATAGACAAATATTTAACTGAATCTTGATTCATTACAATTCAGTTTATAATACAAATCATTCTGATCAAATACATTGCTAACATTCTTATGCATTGTGTCTGATCTTCAGTGCAGAGAAACAATCAATACAACTGTTGTCATTCTAAAGAAATAATAACAGCAATGAAATAAAAAGGGAAATCATTGAAAATAAATATTAAAAATTACTAACATCTTTTTTAAAAAATCTCAGCTTAGTGACTTCCTATGAAATGGGCAAAGATACCTACTTTCACAGGGTTTGTGGGCTTGCGTTTAGATTGGATTTGATGAGACAGCTCAAGAATAAGTTTGTTAGTGATGATCCCCACCCTCACTGACTCCTTTTCTTCAAAGGTTTCATTTTCACACACACACACACACACACACACACACACACACACACACGTGTCAAAAGGAGCTTTTCCAATGACGACATTTATTGGGTTCCACTGATCCCTAGTGTGGGCACCGTGTAGGTGCTCAGGAAATACCTGTGGAATGAACACCTTGCATGAATGATAAAAGGCCAGAAGTCAGAAAGTCAGGGCTGTGGTTCGCCTGTGAAAGACAGCTTGGGAAGAGAGGTAGGATTTGGGTCCATGCGCACAGCTGAGCTGTTTTCTTTACCTGCGCAGGGACGAGGCTCACCCCCAAAGAGGCAAAAAGCAAAGGAAATCAAACAAGATGATGAAAACGGCTGGCAGGACTCAAACACTACTCCATCTTTGCTATTCAGCCCTGCAACATGTGAGGGCTAGATGCATCCAAGTGGGAGGAACATGGGGTTTAGAGTTAGGCGTAGTCTAGAACTTTCTACTAGTCAGCTGTGCAGCCTCATACCCACCCCTCCATCTCTCTGGTTTCATCTCAATTATAGAATAGGTTGATGACACTTTAGTGATATCTTTGACCTCCCAGTGGGGATTCAAGGGGACAGTGAGGGCTCAGCCACTGCACAACAACCAGCATGTGAAAAGCACTCAGTTTGCTTTTCTTTTTTTTTAATGTCTGTCATTGAACTCTGGGCCTGGGCGCTGTCCCTGAGCTCTTCAAGGCTAGTGCTCTACCACTTGAGCCACAGTGCCACTTCCGATTTTCTAGTGGTCAATTGGAGATAAGAGTCTCACAGACTTTTCTGCCTGGACTGGCCTTAAACTGCCATCCTTAGATCTCAGCCTCCTGAATAGCTAGGATGACAGGTGTGAGCCACCAGTGCCCAGCCTGAAAAAGCTCTTCACCTCTCTCTTCTTCACCTCTCTCTGCTGCTGCCCGGGCTCCTGCTGCACCGGAAGTTCCTGTCCTTCTTGGCTACCCACCACACAGATGAAGCCCTTCTGCACAGCAAACCCTTTGGCTGCCCACCGTTGGAACTGGCTTCTGTGGGGCTCTGTCCCTCACCATGAAGATCACCATGCTGCTTCCACCTGGCCGCCTTTTCTCCTGGCACAGAGGAGAGCCCCACAGCCCTGGCATCTGGACAGCGCCAAGGGAGTCCCCTGGCCCCAGAATCTGAGCAGAAGTTCTACTGCCCACTTCCTCTCTGACTCACTACAATCCTCTCCTTTGACTGGTGAAGGTTCTTGAATGAAGGCCCTGCTATGTCAGACTGTTGCCCCTGAAATTGTAGCGGCCGCTGCAAGTCCTCCTCTCCCAGAGCTAGAACCCAGAGAGCCGGATGCAGCCAAGGGCCTCAGCAAACAAAAGCAGGCCTGAGTCCCTCCTTCCCCTAGCTCTCCCTGCTGAAGGGAGTGGGGACCAGCCTCTCCACCACCCCCCACTCCCACCTCTGTGAGGAAGTCTGGACTCGAACCCACATTCACATGCAGTCTCTACCCGGACATCCACCCTCACTTTCGTATAAACTGGCTCTTTGGTGGCAAGTTCCTTGGGAACTGTTTGGGTCCAACATGACACATCATCCCCTGGACCCCGCTAGCCTGGGCCTCAGTTTCCCCACCTATACCACAAGGGCTGATACGTACAAGATGAAGAAAAGCATGTAACACTCTCCCATGGCACCCCTGGCTCAGCCTCCAGCCTCTACCTGCCCCATAAATTCACTTAGCTGCAGTAAACACATTTTATTGGGGCTGGCCATTCTGTCCCCGCCTTTTCTTCTCCTATTTCAACCTGGCCAGTTCCCTAGCACCACACCTATCCCCGGCATCCAATGTCCATCTTGAAATCCCCGCTGCCTCCCGCCCCCTGTCTATCCCAACACCTGCATCCCAGGCCTCTCTTATCACCCATTTACTACCCCCTTTCTCTTTGGTTACACAGTAATTTGGAACAGAATTCCTGGTAGGACAGACCAATGCCTGTCCACCCCCCCCCCCAGCCTGCAGTTTATTGGACAGAGACAAAGGCTTTCTTTAGTACTGTCTCAGAGACAGGTAAGGGGGAGAGCAAGCAGAAGAGAAGCGGACAGACCTTGGAGGGAAATTTTAAAAAAGAGACCCTCAGGCAGGAGGAGAGAGCACTCGACATGTGATCTGAACCAGAAGAAAGCCAGCGCCAGCCCAGAGACACCAGGGAAAGGCTCGGCAGTGACCCAGCCACCCTTCCTCAACCGCCACCTGCAGAAGAGCAGAGGCTCAGACACCCTAGAAGAAACTCTCCAGAAAACTGAAGCAGCAGAACTGAAGGAAGTGGGGAAGACATCTTGAACAACCTCTCAAGTCATAGTGCAGCCCAGGACCTGGCTGGGCCCCTGGGACCCACAAGAACAACTTCAGCCTCTGGGAGGTTTGCCAGAGCCAGGAGAAAAGAGCCTCACACCAGAGAGAAGGCTAAGGTAGACCCTCTGGAGGTCCAACTTGATCTTGCCTACTGTGTGCTTTCTTGTCTTCTCCTCTTTCCCCCTGGGGAGTGACCTAGGAGATCCTGACCTGGGCTGGTTATTTTGACAGCCATGGACCCTGCTCTGGTACACTGAACCCCAGCATGGAGCCTCCTTGGACCTTGGCTGGTGAAGGCTGTGAACAAGAGGCACAAACACAGGACTCAGCAACTCTCCGCCCTGCTTCTGGGAGCTGCTTCCTTGGTCCTATTAGTGTTTTGGAAGTCCATGGAAGTCCCGGCGTCCATAGGATTATGCCTGGATAAGCCAGCAGGGGGCTCTCTAGTCTCCTTCTCTGCGTGCCCTTTGGGTCCCAGGAGCCTCTGGGGAGGGAGCAAGCCACCCTCTGCTGGTGTCACCCCGGGCACACACAGAGACCCGCTCCTTGAAGCAGCCCATGGAGTGTGCCACGGCAGGCCCGGCCCTCCACGGGGCCAAGGAGAGAAAGAGCTCAGGCCTCTGTGAGGACCCAAAGAAGCTAGGCCTGTCCTTCTCTATTGAGGCAATCCTCAGAAGGCCCCCGAAGAGGAGGGATACAGTCAGGCCACCAGGAGAAGACGGAGAGGATCCCGGGCACAAGGCAGCCACCAGCTCGGGCCTGGTGAGTCCTCCACAGGACCAGCCCCAAGGTAAGCAACTTCACGCCATTTGTCTTCATCCTGTGGGGCTCAAGCAGAGAGAAGGTGGCTCAGTTCACAGCAACAGAACAGAGAGTGGTAGCAGTCAGATGGATTCTGGGTTCAGGGCTAGCTGTCTGATCAACCTTCCAGTAGGTTGCAAAATGCAGGAACACAAGCCTTGTTCTTGTAACCAGGCCAGGGGTTGAGAATGTGACTTACTGTTCATAAAGATGGCTGCAATGGTGGGCATCATCTCTTCTTTGTAGAATAAATGCTCACAACCACGCCACTAAGAAAATTCACCTACGGGGCTGGGAATGTGGTTCAGTGATAGAGGGCTTACCCAGCATGCACAAAACCCTGGGTTTGATTCCTCAGCAGCACATAAGCAGAAAATGCCAGAAATGGAGCTGTAGCTCAAGTGGTAGAGTGCTAGTCTTGAGCAAAAGAAACTCAGAGACAGTGCTCTTGCCCTGAGTTCAAGCCCCAGGACTGGCCAAAAAAAAAAAAAAAAAAAAAAAAACAGAAAGAAAAAAGAAAATTCATCTGTGACAGAGAGGTAGAATGTGCTCCAAGATACACGGTGAATAGCCTCACATTCAGGGCCTGGCTCTGGCTATCTCCAAACCCTGCAGTGCTCAGCACATTCTTGGTTGGCACAGTTGTTACTTGATGCCCACAGTCTAACCTTCTCCCCCAAACCAGTGGCCACCCCAAGCCAAATCCCTAAGTAACAATGGCGAGATACATTTCAGGCCCTGTAGAGCTGACTCTAAAAGACAGGACAGCCGGCACGGGGCCAGTGAGGTGGTCTCACCCTGCTGTGGGAGCCTGGGTACGGGTCTCCATTCTGCTCTGATCTGCTGTGTGACCTCAGGAAAGTTCCAGTCCACTCTGGGTTCATCATCAATCCCAGCAAAACAGCTGGAGCAAAGGAAGAAAAAATGTTGGTGCTGGTGATAGCTCAAGGGCCACTGGGTTGAGGAGTCCATGAGCCCACAGCAGCTCATGTGAGGTTCCAGTTCGCTTTCCCCTTCACCCTGGAAAGGAAGTTCAGGGAGCCCGGATAATATTGTCTCCCTTACAACAGAGCCCCAGCCTAGCCCAGTCTCCTCCAGAGGGCCTGATAGGGCTTGGCTACAGGCCGGGGGCAGACCCAGGAAGGCTATCTGTCCCAAAGCTGGGGATCTGAACCTGTCAATGAGAAAGGGGCCCATCTGAACTTCCACAAGTTCATTAATATCTTCCAGTCAATTGAGGATTCACAGAGCCAATTTCATTGGTTCTCTAGCCTGGGGCTCTCTTGCTATAGCTATGTAAAATCCATGACACCTCCCCTCTGAGCCACAGTACAGGACAGAAAGGGAGAGGACTGGTCTGGTCCTCTTCCCATCCTCCAGCCTGATGAGACCCATGGCCAAAAGGAAGCCAGGCTTCCTAGGCCTGTACTGAATATTCTGGCACATCCCATGTGCACTCCTGCGGGCCTCAAATTGGACCCCAGAAAGTGCTGGCCAAATTAACAGTCATAATATTGGAGATGCCCTATGGCCCTTATGGCAAGCTAAGTCACACCCATGCTCCTCACTCTCTAAATGAAACGCAGAAGAGAAGAGAAATCACCTGCCAAAACTCCCTGAGCCATCCACTCTGGGTTATTCCTGAATGTAGTTTAAGTCTCCATCTCCCAGTCTGCTGGAATTCAGCATCCCTGAAGCATGGAGAAGATCCCCATTTATACTTTCAAGATGGCTGGAGGGCAGGAGAGGTAGCAATGCACACACAGCATTACATCACTAGTTCGGTAATTATTTCTGCACTGGCGCTCCATGATGACCAATAGTGCTGGTTATGATCCAGTAGTGGTCATACATTTATTTTAAACTAAATGTATTTGAGCAAAACGAACAAAAAGAAGTCTATCCTGGAAAAATGCTAAGCAAATAATAATGGAGACGAAGTACCAAATGTGTCAGCAAGTACAAAGGTGACGACCTGCGGAAATTGCAGACTGGAGTTTGTGTGACTTGCTGGGTGAGGAGTCTGAGGACTCTGTCTCTCTGTCTCTGTCTGTCTGTATGTCTCTCTGTCTCTGTCTCTGTCTCTCTCTGTCTCTCTGTCTCTGTCTCTCTCTCTGTCTCTCTCTCTCTCTCTCTCTCTCTCTGCCCAGATAGGGCACCATTGCACAGGAAGACCTCAAGCAGGTCACTTCCCTCTCTGGACCTCAGTTTCCTCATCTGTAACATGAAAGAGCAGAGTGAGAACTTCCATAAGGCCCCTTGTAGATCTGACACCCTTCACAGATTCACCTGCAGAGTAATTGTTGTTGGAGGGAGAGCTCCCTGGTGGTCATTGTGTGTGGCAGGGCTTTTCTCCATGCACAAGGGCAGTTGCAATGCCAGGTAGGCCGGAGTGTGTCACTGGCATCCCCACCCCTGTCTGTCCCCACAGGAGACCCCATGCATGTTGCTGTTGGCTGATGTCTGCCCCCACTTCCCCATTTTCTATCCCCTTCTCCTGTGCAAAGGCTCTCAGCAACGGTGACAAGACTAGAAATAGCAATATCTTCTACATTCCAATAGTGGCAAAGGAGGGATGAATTCTCACTTAACATTGGCAGAAGGTTCCACAAGGGGGCTGGTGGGCATTGCTTCCTGTCCACCATCATGCAGGGAGCTTCTAAAAATGCAGCATTTGGCATCTCGCATGCAAGACTGTGACATGAGCTCAAAGACAAGGACAGGAACCTATGCTCTCAAAAGCCTCAACTGGTGATGTTGGCAGTCCAAGGTCACTCTTTGAGGAGGCTGAGGCTCAATGAAGCCAAGCCACAGAGCCAGCATGCACCAGAGCTGGGGCCAGGCCAAGTTTCCAGGCTCCAAGGTTCTTGTAGTATTCCACGATTGCCTTGTGTCTCACAGCGAGGGGCTGGGCCTCCTCTTCACATCCGCTCATTCCCGGGGAGCATGAGTTGAACCCTCCCAGACTATGGAAGAAGCTCCTCCTAACTGTAAAGGTGAGATCCTGGCTTTCCATCCTTCCTTTCTGAGAGGAGCAAGCTCCCCAAAGCCAGGGGACCCTCCACAGTCAAGGAAGACCCAGTCAAAAGGAAGCTTCTATCCTGCAGAGCCAGTCCCTGAAAAGAAAGGAGTCATCTCCTCACCTTTCCCACTGGTGACCCTCTGAAATCATGACCCCAGGGAGAAAGGGGGAAGAAAGATTGACAGAGACCACCTATCCATCAGGACCACCTGGCCTGATCTATATAGATTGCCCAACCCCCACATGTCCATAGGCCAGTCATTTGTTTGCCCAATGAAGAGCTGCTAAGGGCTTACACTGGGCCAGGCTGGAGAATGTAGGGGAATAAAACCAGAATCAGTGACTGACTACCACCACAGCAGGCCTGGCAGTGTCACCTGGGGGCAGTGCTGGCTTCTGTCCAACTCCTCTAGTGCAGTTGGCCAGGGTACAGTGACATTGTGGGTATTTGGGTGATATCCTATAGCGGAGGTTGGGCAAAGTTTTTTTCTACAAAATGCCAGAAAGTAGCTGCAAGCTTTGATGGCCAGAGGGTCTCTGTCACAATTATCTGACTCTATCATTGGAATCTTAAAAGGCCCTGGTGACTGGGGGCCACATCTATACTCCTAGCTACTCAGGAGGCAAGATCTGAGGATGCCAGTTCAAAGCCACCTGAAGCAGACAAATCCAAGAGTTCTCATCTCCAAGTACCCAGCATACAGCTGGCTCAACAGGTAGAGCACCAGCCTTGAGCAGAAAAAGTTAAGCACAAAAAGTGAAGTCCTACCTTTAAGCCCCACTACTAGCACAAAACAAAAGCTTCTATAGACGATTCGATGTGCAAAGCGATAGATGTGTTTGTGTTCCAATAAAGCTTTAGGTTAAAAAAAAACAAACAGATACTAGGTTGGACTTGGCCCTCACATGGCAGCTCATCCATTTCTTCCCTAATCCATTGATGGGGCACTCACAGTCCTTCTGTT
This sequence comes from Dipodomys merriami, assembly GCF_024711535.1. Taxonomy (NCBI): domain Eukaryota; kingdom Metazoa; phylum Chordata; class Mammalia; order Rodentia; family Heteromyidae; genus Dipodomys; species Dipodomys merriami. Next base: position 4,052,695 of record NW_027206590.1, read on the forward strand.
AGAGGTCCTAGTGGTCCCCAGGCTCATCTCCAGTCCTGAGCCCATATTCTACCTCACGGTGAGTGGAGCTACTCTGGGACCTCCACAGTTTTCCTCCCTTCAAATTCTCCCAGCTTCACCCTTTAGAAGACTTAGCTCTTCCACCCACGTTCTCCTTTTCCTCCTCTCTGCCTTCTTCCTCCCCTTCTGTGTTAATTTCTGTGCCTGTCATGACAAGCAAATGTCTTAAAACACAGACACATATTCCCTCAAGGTCTGGAGGCTGGACGTCTGAGATGAAGGCATGGGCAGCATAGGTTCCGGGAAGATTCCAACGGGAATCCTATCCAGGCCTTTCTTCAGAATTGCACTGGCTCTTACAAGCCTTGGCCTTCTTGGATCCAGCTCTGCCTCTGTCTTGCATACACAGTCTTCCCCCCTTTACTGGTGTGTGTGTGTGTGTGTGTGTGTGTGTGTGTGTGTGTGTGTGTGTGTGTGTGTGTGTGTGTGTGTGTGTGTGTGTGTGTGTTAAAATATGTGGGCTGCAGTCAATTGGCTGGCTGTGATAAAGGATGTGCTCCCACAGTGGTTCATGCACATGGCTTTTATGGGGTACCAGCTCTTGGTGGAAGCGGAGTTCCTCTCCATGGAACGGCTTCCACATGCTACTTGAGTATCCTCACAATATGGCAGACGGCTTCTCACAAAGTAGACAAGCACATAGAAAGAGAGAGAGAGCCAGGTGGAAGGTGGATGTCATCTTTTTTATGACCTCATCTCAGAAGTGATAGAGCATCACTTCTACTGCACTGTAGTCATTAGAAAGGAGTTGCCAAGTTTGGTAAAGAATCTAAAGGGAAGGCTGGGAAGGTGGCTCAGTGGTAGAGCGCTTACTTTGCATGCATGAGGCCCTGGGTTTGATTCCTCAGCACCACATAAGCAGAAAAAAAAGCCGGAAGTGGCGCTGTAGCTCAAGTGGTAGAGCGCTAGCCTTGAGCTGAAGAGCTGAGGGATAGCACCCAGGTCCAGAGTTCAGGCCCACGACCGGACCAAAAAAAATAAAATAAAAAGGATCTAAAGGGAGCGATGTAAAACAATTTGCAAATCTATCTTGCAGTTACAACTTAGCAGTACTATGTCAGGAGCAAGGGGTGGTAAGGAGAACAAAAGATATGCACAGCCACTCTCTTATCTCAAGTTGAGACAAGATAACTATCAAATTAATCACAAGTGCTAGGCTTGGAGTGACATGATGACATGGTACCCTAAGAGCCTGTTCAAGGAGAGATTTGATCTGTCAGGAAGTTCAGGGAGAAGGAGGCCGCCTCTCACACTATAACAAATGCCTGAGACGATCAATTTATTGAGAGAAGCTTTGTTTGGCTCATGGTTTCAGAGGTTTCAGAGTTAGCCCATTGCTTTGGGCCTGTAATGCTACCTCCTGGTCAAGGAAGTGGCATTATCCCCTCTCAGTGACCTGAAGACCTCTCTCTCTTCAAAGTTCCACAGCTTCCCTATAACCCTACCATTAAGGGATCCTAACAAATTAGCCTTTGAGGGGCATTCTAGACCTGAAGTATAACAGAAAGCTTTCCAGAGGAGATAAGAATTGATCTACAATCAGTAGGCTGACAAAGGAGAGAGGAGGAAGGCATGACAAGGACCTAGTGGTGGACAAGATGTTCAAGGATACAGGATAAAGCCTGGCACTAACCAAAACCAGGCCAACCCACAATGGATCTTACCAGAGACATTTTCATTCTGTTTTATATTGAATGAAGAACCACTATGTAGGTTTCAGGAGGGGAAATGTACAGTGCGATATTGGTAAGAATTCTTTGATTCTTGTTGGTGAACAAAAATGTCTTAGGTAAACTAAAATGGAGAGGAAAATGAACTACCTTGAAGAAAACTAAGAAGTCATTTTCCAAACTCACCCATGAAAGGGTACAACCAGAAACAGATTTTAATCGGGGCCTGGTGGCTCATGCCTGTAATCCAAGCTACTCAGGAGGCTGAGATCTCAGAATCTCAGAATCGTGGTTCTAAGCTAGCCCAAGCAAGAAAATCCCTGAGACTCATATCTCCAGTTAATTACCAAAAGTCATAAGTGGAGATGTAGCTCAAGTGGTAGAGCACTAGCCTTGAGAAAAACAAAATGCTCAGGGACAGTGCCCAAGGCCCTGAGTTCAAGTCCCTGGCACGTGCGTGCGCACACCCACCCACCCACCCACCCACCCACACACACACACACACACACACACACGCAGGTTTAGAGAACCATGAGAGAGTTGATAACCCCTTCTAGTCTGTCTTGCTCTTTCCCTCTACCTGTGGGTTCAGCTTTCTCACGGCCAATCAGCATCCTCTAAGTGGCTTCCGATAGCTCTAAGAATGACATCAGTCTCAGCGTCTATCATCAAACACTCTAAAGTCTGAAGTCCAAAAGTCCCAGAAAAGGGGCCTATTGGCCAAACTTGAGATATCTGCCTCTAAACCAGTCAGCTGAGGCCAGAGGATTTGACTGGTGACATAGGTGTGTTTGGACATGGTCTGAAGTCTTCTGTTGACTGTCAGGAGGAGAGCACTTTTCCCTTGCAGGACCCTCACAAGTCTTCATAGGTCATTTGTAGTCTTCCTTTATGGAACGCTCCCATTTCTCTATTAATGCTCCCAAAGATGTTTTCTCCTTCTAATACTCCTTGTAAAAAGGCAGTTGTTAGTAATTCTTTGCAAGAAAACTTTCTTCCTTCTGTTTTGGGGACAGAGGATGATTTTTGTCCATCCCTAATCTTGGCACCTAGCATGGTCAGAGCTGGCCTTCCTTATTTAGTTTAGTAGAGAGAGCAGTTAAACTCATCCTCAGTTTTTGACAGGAAGGGGTAACTAAAAATGGATTCCCCCCACAGAATAAGAACAAGTTCTCCGGCACTTCCTGTGTCATGCCCTGAAATCAACCTGCAGCTCCACCCTCTGCATTGTCCAGCTGTTCCACTGCATTGTTATAGCACAGATTGGAGAGGACCCAAGGTGTATTCAGAGGCGAGGGAATATACATGCACACACATGAACACACAGCAATTGAAATGAGAGCATTATCAAAGCATGTGAAAACAACCTGTGGTTCCCCAACACATAAGCTACACTCCACCTCACCCCACTGCATTGGGCCTGGGATGGTACATCATGATTGACCCTCTTCCCAGACCAGAGAACACTGTCCTGGGAGTCGTGTTGCCATGATATAAACATAACAATCAACCCCAGCCAAGTGAGAACACAGAAGAAATAATAAGCTCCATTGTAAGGCCACCCAGAGAGCTTCAAAGAGTAGGTGCCATTGGAGACATGGTCCCAAGCCAAGAGTGGAACACAACAGCAAGAGTCCTGTGCAGTAGCCACAAGGAACAGAAAGGTATATTAACTTTTAAGAAACAACAAAATTGGCTGAGCACCAGTGGCTCACTCCTGTAATCCTAGCTACTCAGGAGGCTGAAGGAGGCTGAGATCTGAGGATCGCAGTTCAAAGCCAGCCCAGACAGGAAAGTCTGTGAGACTCTTATCTCCAATTAACTACCTGAAAACCAATAGTGGTGCTGTGGCTGAAGTGGTAGAGTGCTAGCCTTGAGCTGAAAAGCTCAGGGACAGTGCCCAGGCCCAGAGTTCAAGCCCCATGATTGACCAAAAAAGTAAAAAAGAAAAAAAGAAACAACAAAATTCAGTATAGTTAGAGTCTAAGTATCATACAGCAGAGAAGCCAAAAGACTGAAGCCGATAGACTGAAGGTCGAATGTGCCAAGCTGAGAACTTTGGCCTTTACTTGTGTACATCAGCAGTTTTTAAACCATGTTTGGTGTTGATTATCTGTTTGCCAGTTGATAGACATTTGGGTCATTTCTATATTTAGCTGCTGTGAATGGAAGTGCTACAAACATTTTTGTACAAGTCTTTATTTGGTGTAAATTCCTAGGAAGGGAATGGTTGAGTGATATGATAAATTTATGTTAAGCGTCTTTCAGGAAAGTTTTCCAAAGTGGCTATGCCTTCTTTCATTCTCTCCAGAAATGTATGAGGGTTACGGTTTTCCTACAACCTTGTCCACACTTACTATTATCTCTCTTTTTTTATTATATTATTTTGATTTGCAACTTCTCTTATGACTAATGATGTTTCTGTGTGGTTTTTTTTGCCTGTTTGTACATGCTATGAATAAGTGCTTTTTGAAAGACCTAAAAATAAATAAATAAATAAAACCATGTCTGTGGAATTTCAGGCTTCTATTGAGATACATGAGCAGAGCTAACCTGGAAGAGGGGTCCCGAGGGTCCCTGACGTAAGTCAGAAAAATGCTCTTTTGCCAAAAATAAAAAAGGAACAAGTGGGTAAAGGACCAATACAAGTGAGTAAAGATGGGGGAGTGTGTGTATGGTATGGAATCCTACATACAACATGTTTGAATGGGAACTATACCCAGGGCAGACATGAGCTGCACCCCAGGTGCTAAGCCTGTGACTGTTGGGAGCAGGATCAGAACACACTGTATTCTAGGAAGATGCTGAACTCTGAGGGAAAGCCAAGCACTTTCCCCATCCAATCTCACCAATGCTGGTGGATCTTCTCTCGGCTCTTCTCTCCATTATTTCACAATGCGACTCCTATCTCCTCTTCTCTTTCCTCCCTATGTGTAAATTTACTTTTTCTTGTTTGCTTACATTAAGGTATGCCTGTTTTGTACCAAAAAACAAAAACAAAACAAAACCCAGAAAATACACATTTTTTAAAGTACCAGAAAATGTACCACTATTAATAATTCTGATACATGGTCAAAACAGATAAAAATTTTAAGATACTGGCTGGTTTGTTGTAAGCTGAAACACAGCACTTGGATTTATTTTTTTATTTAAAAGAAAGCCATTCTTTTTGTATTCTCACTATATAAACCACAACAGATCTTGGCGAGAAGGAAACATCTGATTGGTGTGAGCTTTGATCGATCAGTAGATCACCAGACAAAGAACAACAGGGGATTGCAGATTCAGGGGCTGGGGACCAGGATCTAGGGAATGAAAGGCCATGGGCAGTTTGAGAGAATCTAGAAATGGCCAAGTGGGATTGAAATCACAGAACTGAAGGTTAGGGAAAAGGCTGGTGTTCGAAAGCCGAATGGGAAAAGCCTTGAACACCATGCTAAGATGCTGACTTTCTTCCCGATGGGCATAAGTGAGCTAAAGCAAGTGCATGACCTGACTTGAGAGAACAGGCCAGTACAAGTCAGTCCTGGGGAGACTCTTAGCTTATACCCCACCTTCAATATCTGAGGCATTGTCTCCAACATGCAAGAAGACTGCAAATGTGCTGCAGATCTCCACAGTAAATCCTCTGCCTTGGGAGACAAGGACAGACCCATTTCCAAAGATATCACCCAGTGGCAAAGCCCCCCTGGAGCCTTGAGCTGAGCAGCCAGGGCCAATTAGCAGACCACAGAGAAGGAGCAATCAGGGGAAGGAGCCGAGCGCAGAGAAACATCGGTTTATAATTAGGTGGCCTAATCACCTGTGTAAATTGTGTATTTCTTATGATCAATGTGCTAAACAGCTCAGGTTTAATTAAGTTCTGCTGACTTGTTCTCTTTGAAGACCCACTGAAGTGTGATTCACAGCTCTCACAATTAACAATGTCGAGAGAAGCAACTGGAAAGGGGTGGCAGCTCCCTGCCACCTTCATCCCCTCTCCCTGCTCCCTTGGTGCATTGGGTGGGCTGGGTTGGAGGAACCTGCTTCTTGGTTTCTCTGCCAAGAACCTGGTGAGTAGATACTGAGCCTAAAGAAAAGCTAATGGGTTTTCTCAGTCTCAATCCAATACCCCCCTTGTCCTCTGTGAGCAAGGGGTCTAGAACATCCTGATTCTCCCCGAGGATAGAAAAATCCCACCTTATGCCTAGGACAGCTCCATCCAAGAGCTCATATTTCCAACCTCTTGATGAATGAGCTTCCTCTGGTCCAAAAGTCTGCAGGTGAACTGTACCAAAAAAGAAAAAGGGAAAAAAATTGAGAAGGTAGGTTATCTTTTTCAGTTGTCAAAATCATTACCATTTTCTAGAGTATCTTCTCCAGTTTGTGGTTTGGAATGATCCAACCTCTTCTTTCATTAGAACCCAAGGAGAGTCGATTGGGTAGGAGGAAAGAAGCTCCAGCTGGAGCGCAGACTCCCGCCCTCCTTGTAGTCAGCTTCGGCTCTTGACTTATCCTGTCTGACTCGTGACATCTGACAACATGTTAGACCAATTATGTGGAGCTATCTTCTCTGACCCACAGGCTTGGACTGGACTTGAATTTCATGTTTATTCATTTAGAGCAAATATCAATTAAGCACCCCCTCCCCCGTGTCCCCTAATCTAATCCTCACTCCTACCCCACCAGGGGTACTTGGTGCAGTGAGACAACAGAAGACAAGTCTAGGCTTGCTCATTTGAGAATTCCATAGCCTCCCACCGTGAGTGCCGCATGCCCTGGGAAGAGGTGCGCCCTCATTTTCAGAGAGCATATTTTTGTTATAGGAATGACAAAAAAAATCACGAGAGGCAGCGTTGCCATTTTGAATGCTAGGGAGAAAAAAAAAAAATCCCCTGGCCTCCACAAGTGAAGGTGATTTAGGCAGAAGCTTGGTGCCTTTTCTGTTGCTTTTACAATACTATCATGTGGCCTTTGTTCTAGAGCTAGAATTGCATCCTACCTTCATAAATCTGAGGTCAGATAAACAAAGCAAATATTTCTGGATTTCGTCCTGCTTCCAACATCCAATGTCATTTGGTTCCAGTTGGAATCTATGGACAACACTGGCTGATTCCTCTATTTGAAAGCTGTCCCTGGGAGGTACAAGTTCAAGGCCCACTTTTCTATCCTCATCATAGTCTAGCGGACACATAGACCTAGCCTGAGTGAGACACATAGGCCTAGCCTGAGTGTGCTTGCTCCCTCATTTTCCTCAAGTTTCTCCTTCTCAGCACCTTATTAGCTTCTGCTATTGGACCTCTATCAAGCAGAGGGGGTCCTGGGTTTGTTCCCAGATCCTCTGCTCTTTCTCCCCTACCCTTTTTATGGTTTGTTTGTTTGTTTTGCCAGTCCTGGGGCTTGAACTCAGGGCCTGGGCACTGTCCCTGAGCTTCTCTTTTGCTTAAGGCTAGCACTCTACTACTTGAGCCACAGCACCACTTTGGCTTTTTCTGTTTATATGATACTGAGGAGTCGAACCCAGGGCTTCATGCATGCTAGAAAAGCACTCTACCACTAAGCCAAATCCCCAGCATCCACCTCCACTTTTTTTTTTTCAAGTGGTAATTTTTTTATTTTTTGTGAACATACTATACGGAGGGGTTACAATTACATGGGCAAGATAATGAGTACATTTCTTATCAAGCATTGCAGCCTCCTCCTTTGTTTACCCTTCACATCTCTTCCCAGCCTCCCCCCGCCCCTCCACCTACACTTTCTAAGAGACCTCATCCATTCCTGTGGCTTCAAAGGCACGAGGCCTTCTCACTACGGCCTCCTCACTGGAATTTACCCCCAAGCTCCCCCTCTGAACTCCAAACTTACAAATGCACTTGCCTGTTCTTTACACTTAAATAGATAATAGGCATCTCAACCTTAACCTGTCCAATTAAAACTGATTTCCCCATCTGTTTCTCTCTCATCTCTCTCCTTCCTCCTCCCTCTCTCTTTTTCCTTTCTCGCTCTCATATTCAAGCCAAAGCTGAAGAGTTGTCCCTGATTTCTGTGAGCCAATAGTTAATCCATCAACACACTCTGGCAGCCTCCCTGCAGAATCAATCACACAACCAACCAGAGCCATAGCTTCTCCCAGCAAGCAACTTCAGCAGCAGGACAAGGGAGGTGGTGGCTGATGACTCAAGATTCACATCATTCCACTTCTGCCACCATCAGAGAGATTTAAGTCTCCTTCCTATTCCATTACTAAAAATATAATCAGGGATGGTTTCTGATAGGTCCAGTTCAGGCCAGAACCCTGGAACCAAATCCATTTACTACATGTTTTGTTATAAGAATACTTTTCAGAAGGAGAGGAGTTACTTGTTCACCTTTCCCTCTACCCACCCTCCCAAAAAAAGAAGGTTCCGGACAGGTGAGTCAAAATATAAGCCTTCCTCACTCAGTTGGGGTAATGACCGCCATGTCCTCTGAGTCACATGCAGACCTGTTTATATCTCTCTCATACACTCAGCCATAGCTGGAAAGGTCAGGAAAGAGTATTTGGAGATGGATTACAAGAATGAATTTAGGAATTGAAGAACCAGTCAAAAATGGAATTTCAGGAAAAAGAGATGATCAATCTGAGACACATGGAGGAGTAGAGGAAAATCAGGGAGACAAGTAAACAGACACACCTGTGGTGTTATGGGTGCAGAGGTGGGAAGTACCTCAACTTGAATGAGGCCAGGTGCACACGCTGGAAGAGTAGTGAAGGTCAGTCCATCTCCATGGATGCAGAGGCCCAACATGGCACACAGGGTCCTGCTCCCAGAGAAAACTCCATGAGTGAGACAGAATGCTTATATGAACCTCTTGAAATTCTTAATCATTTTATGTTTGTGTCTGTGTTTTATCAATGAAATCTGATGGCACAACAAACCATATTCCAGGAGCTCGGAATTTGGAGCCTCTCCTCCCAGTCAGGGTGTTCCCCTCACTTCAGCCGCCCTAGAATGGGCCCTTGGCCCTGGTGTTCACAGAGACTGCAGCCCCATTGCAGCTTGCAAAGGGCCAGGCATGGGTTCCATGAGGATCGAGATCAGGATAGAGCCAAGGGTCTTCGCTGGCACCCCTGTCTCAGGGTGGTCAACAAGCCCAGGGGTGGGTCAGTACTTCCTCAGGGATGCTCCCTGTTTTCTCTGAGGGGACCTCAACATTAAATGGCAAATTAAAAGACTTCCATGATAGATGGAGAGAGAGAGAGACAGAGACAGAGACAGAAACAGAGACAGAGACAGAAACAGAGAGACAGAGACAGAGAGAGACAGAGACAGAGACAGAAACAGAGACAGAGACAGAGAGACAGAGAGAGTGACAGAGAGACAGAGAGAGGCAAAAGCTTAGCTTCTTTTTGAACCGGGGGAGGGAGGGAGGTGTCTCATGTTTTCCTTTGGCACTGGACAGCCAGCCCTGAGTAGAATTGAGGCTGGACAGGCAGGTTGGAGACAAACTGTCAAGGGCTTGACTGCTGCAGAGCTCAGCCTGCATTGTGTAGGCCAAGGGTTTTTTTGCAAAGGGCCAGCTGGTAATTATTTTAGTCTTTATAGCCATATGGTCTCTGTTGCAATGACTCAATGCTGCTTTTATCATGCAAAAGAAGTCAGAGACAATCCATAAGCCAATGACTGGAGCCGTGTTCTGATAAAACTTTATTTAAAACAGACAGTGGGTGGGATTGGCCTGCAGACCCTAGTTTGCCATCTCGTGCTGTAGCCAAGGAACAAGTTGCCGACATTGGAGAAGCAACAAGGCATAAAGTCAGAGAGAACTTTCTAGAAAGTGAATGGTTCCACTGTCCAGAGTAGATGAGATAGGATCAGCCTAGAGATTGTTTGTTGGGAGAGAGAATAACACAAAGCTCCAAGCCCGGAGAACCAGAAGCCAAGTCTCAGTAGTGGCATTGTGGGCTGGAGAGAGAAAACAAGGTAATATCAGAGTCTCACCGAGGGGCTGACACCAAAGCCACTGAGCCAGCTCAGACCCTATCTCGTGCAGAAGAGAGGAAGAGCAAACGCAGGGTCCGGACCACCTTCACTTCGGAGCAGCTGCAGGAGCTGGAGAAGCTCTTCCACTTCACCCACTACCCCGACATCCACGTCCGCACCCAGCTGGCTGCCAGGATCAATCTGCCAGAAGCTCGTGTCCAGGTACAGAGCCCTCTGCCCAGCCCCAGGACCCCCGGGCCTTGTTAGGTGCTTGTCCCAGGCCTTCTGGGGCAGACAGTGTCCAGCCACTTTATCTCATGAGTACAGTCATCATGGCCAAATAGTACTTTCCAAGAAATGAGATCAGGTTATTATAAAATGATTCTGTCGCCAGGCACCCGTGGCTCACGCCTATAATCCTAGCTACCCAAGAGGCTTGTGGTTCAAAGCCAGCCTGAGCATAATAGTTCATTAGACTCTTTTTTAAAAAAAATTTTATTGTGGGGCTGGGAAGGTGGCTCAGTGGTAGAGCGCTTGCCTTGCATGCTCGAGGCCCTGGGTTCGATTCCTCAGCACCACATAAGCAAAAAGAAAAAAGCCGGAAGTGGCGCTGTGGCTCATAGTAGTAGAGCGCTAGCCTTGAGCTGAAGAGCTGAGGGACAGCGCCCAGGCCCAGAGTTCAGGCCCCACGACCGGACCCAAAAAAAAAAAAAAAAAAAAAAAAATTTTATTGTGAAGGTGATGTATAGAGGGGTGACAGTTACATGAATCTGGTAATGAGCACATTTCCTTTTGAACATGAGACTCTTATCACAAAAATATAATAATAATCCAGAAGTAGCACTGTAGCTCAAGTGGTAGAATGCTAGCCTTGAGTAAAAGAAGCTTGGAGACAGTACCCAGGCCCAGAGTCCAAGCCCATGACTGACAACAACAACAACAAAAAATCATTCTGTCTCCTTTGGGGTGGAAATGGAATGAGGGAAACACCATCCATTTCCAGCCATCTTTGCCTTTGCCCCCTTCCCCTCCCCCCCCCATTTACATACAGTCACATTCACAAAACAGGCCATGACCCTCTAGGCCAGGGTCAACAAACTTTTTCTATAAAGAGCCACGTGGTAACGAATTTAAGTTTTATGGTCATGCAGTCACTGGCAAAGCAGCCAATTTCTATTGCCACAGTATCTAAGAGCGGCACAGACAACATGAACATGATGTGTGCCAATAAAACTTTATTTGGGAATGCTGAAATTTGAATTCTGCACAATTTGTATATATTACAAAATATTCATCTTCTTTTGATTCCCCCCCACACCCCACAACCATTTAAAAATGTAGAAACTACTCTTAGCTCACAGGCCATTCAAAAAAGATGTGGAAGGGAAGATTTTTTTCCTAAATGTTGCTACTGGTGACCCTCAAAGTAGACCACATGGACATTCCTGGAAGAAGCTGAGAGTTGGACAGACCCAGGGTCCATGGATACAGCCTGGTTTGAATACCAACAGCCTACTTTATTGCTTGTAATGTCTTCACCCCAGAGTGTCTATTGCTTGGTCCATGATTAAAAACACTGAAATACACTGGATGCTGGTAGCTCACGCCTGTAATCCTAGCAACTCAGAAGGCTGAGCTCAGAGAGTCACAATTCAAGGCAGGAAAGTCTGTGAGATTCTTATTTCCAATTATCCACCAAAAAGCTGGAAAATGGAGCTGTGGCTCAAGTAGTAGAGTTTTTAGAACGGTACCCACACCCTTGAGTTCAAGTCCCAGAACCAGCAAAAAATAAAATAAAATAAAGCAATAATCTGTTTTAATAAAAAAATCTAAACCATGGCCTAAGTCAACACTCCACTGTTTATACCATTCCAACCTTCTTTCCTTCTGGATGAGGCCCAGCCCTGTCCTAAGACATCTCCTCTTTCCCTCCCTTTGGAATCAGGCCCCAGCTGAGTGTTTAGCACCTGTGTCTATGGTAAAGCCTTGAATTCAACACCTGCCTCCATAGAATTACCAAGTAGAAATGGCCTTGTGTCAGGGACCACTGGGGCGTTCATGAATGCAGGGAACTGCCAATGTTCTTCCAATAGATGCCAAGTGGCCCACGGGGGTTGCAAACGCATGGCCTGCTGACAGAAAACAGCCCGCAGATGGGCTTTATGTGGTCTGTACCAGATTTTCAAACCCAGACATGAGCAACGATTTTTAAAAGTCCAAGATTTCCACACTGGAAACCGGATGAATCCACATTTCCAGGAGATGGCTGTCAGCTTGAGATTTAGAAGCTGTCCCTTTTCGATCGTGCTCACCCCAGGCCCTCCCCTCCCCAAGTATCGCTTGCCCCGCTCCCAGACCCCGAAGGCACCAAAGGTTGTGACTCTGGGCTTCTCTCCAGATCCCAACATATCCTACACAAATGTAGCTTTATAAACTATCAAGTGCTTGTAATCTAGTAGGTGCCTGGCGGGCGCCTAGAGGAGGAACACCGCTTTTATATGTCTCTATTCCGCTTCCCCTAACCACAGATCTGGTTCCAGAATCAACGAGCGAAGTGGCGGAAGCAGGAAAAAACCGGCAGCCTTGGTGCCCCACAGCCACTGGGGGAAGGCAGTTTGGCCCTGCCCTCACCGCTGGACATGGCTGCGGTCAGCAAGGTGGGGGATGAAGGGACCTTTGTCTGGAACCGTGCCAAACAGACCCAGATGGGAGAAAGACCTCGGGGCTGTGTCTACAGTACCAAAAGCAAGGAAAATCCTCCCCAAATATTAGCTGTCCTGTGGAGCCCTCACGGGCCTTGGGTGGGCACCAGGTAGAGATCGGAGCAGTGAACCGGCCAGACGACCCTGCCCCTCCCTGGGTTTCCCTACCTGCACTGGGGTGGGATTTTTCATTCACCCATTTGTTTGCTACTTCAGAAACAGGGCTTTGAAGAACAAGGTGACCACTTCCTATGTGACCACCTGTTCAGGCGGGCCTGGGCCACACAGGACAGTCATTATCAAACCCACAACGTCCCAGCAAGGCAAACCAAGCCGGTCACGCCAGTCACTCTGCATGTCTGAGCCGTGGCGACCGCAGGGAGGCGCCGGGTAAAGCTAGGGTCTCACCTCTCCCCCTGGCTTCTTCTTGTGACAGGACCCCGTGCTGACGTCCTCCGCTCTGCCCAGGCTGGCTCCTCCCATCGGGTGTTACCCACCAGCTCAAAGTAGACTGACCTCCACCTGGTTCCCTTCGCGGATCACCCTGGTCCCCCAGCACCCATGGGAGCTGCAGCCCTTCCTGGGCCCTCGGGTCTCACAGACGTGCATTCCTGACCTCTGTGTCCTGCTGCCTTCACACCCCAAGTGGAGCAGTGTCTGTGCCACTTCAACATAGGGACCAGGCACCCTCTCCCCAAGTGAGCTGCTCTTCCTCTCCCAGTGACAGCAGGTATCAGATGATGCCCTGGGCATCAGAGAAAATCACTCCCGCCATCCAGAGATGGTCACGGCCCAGAAAGCTGCCATCAACAGGTCATTGAAAACCAGGGCCACAGGGTGAATCAGAACAGAGACAGCACTATCTCTGCCAGCAGAAGTGGCCCTCCTGGTCCAGGAGACTGTCTGCACGCCGGGCATGGTGGCTCATATCTGTAATTCAAGCTATGCAGGAGGCAGGGGTGGGAGGATCACAGTTTGAGGCCAGCTCCAGACAAGAAGTCAGACTCTATCTGGACAATTAACTAAAGGCAAAAGGGCTGGGTGCGTGGTTCAAGCCATAAAGCAACTGCTGAAAAAGCAGAAGAACCTGATTACAAACCCCCAGTACCACCAAAAAGACTGGCTACATGACAGCTCATGATGGGCTCCAGGATGGAATTCTGTCTTCCTTGAGCTTCCTTTAGTTTGCTGCACGACCTCCAGCTGGTCACTTGCCCCTCTGGACCTCATCTAGTAGTTGCATGGTTGACTTCTGATAACACCTCTCTCCCCGGATCTGAGAGGATGATCTATGGGAAATACTAAGGCAAAAAGGAGACTCATGCATTCCTATCAGCATGCATTTAATGTGCATTTATTGAGCACCTACTGAACACTCCACCCATGGAACTGGATATGAAGCCAAACGACTCAGAGTCTGTCCAGGTTGGTTGAAGGGCGATATTGACCATCACCTGCAAGCCAAATTCAGTGGCTTTGCACTTCACTCATGTCTAACACATTCTTTAAGGCTTTGATGTGACTGGACACTGGTGGCTCATGCCTATAATCCTAGCTACTCAGGATGCTGAGATCTGAGGATTGAAATTCAAAGCCAGCCAGGGCAGGAAAGTCTATGAGACTCTTATTTCCACTAAACTAACAAAAAGGCCAAAAGTGGAGTTGTGGCTCAAGTGGTAGAGTGCTAGCCTTGAGCAAAAGGAGCTCAGAGACAGCACCCAAGCCCTGAGTTCAAAGCCCCAGGACCTACAATAAATAAAGAAATAAAGAAATAGAGTTTTGATGTGAATATCCCAGAGTGGGAGGGGGTGGAATTTTTTCTTTTAATTTAAAACAATTTACTTGCTGGGCTCTCGTAGCTCCTGCCTATAATCCTGAGATGGAAAGGTAACAGTTCGAAGCCAGCCCATGCTGAAAAGTCTGTGAAATTCTTATCTTTAATTAACCACCAAAAAAACAGAAGCAAAGTGTGGCTCAAAGTGCTAGAGTACTAGCCTTGAGCAGAAAAGCTCAGGGACAGCATCCAGGCCCTGAGTTCAAGCCCCACGACCAACAATAACAACAGCAAAAGAATTCACTGTCTAGTTATTCTGGGTTGGGAAGGGATGGTGCCATAGCTGGTACTCGGGAAGAGGAAGATAAGGCTCTTCTTAGGGTCTCTTCCCAGGACATGTGCCAGGGCCCAGCCAGAATGCCAGCCTCTCTCTTCCCTAGAAAGCCATTCAACTCTGAGAGAGTCTGGTGACAAGAGCAAGAGTCTGTGCAAACTGCACACTGAGCCTCCCTCGCCCAGCAGGGAAATCAGGAGCCCCTGAGAGGTGAGTGGGTTTTGCAGGACACAAGGCTGGACCCACTGCAGAGCACCTGCTTGCTGAACTACCCCTAAGCTAGGCAGTCAAGCTCAGCCTCTATGTCCAAGTCCTCAGTGAGTTCTAGGAATTTTCCTGAACCTCTGCAACCTGCCCGGGGCCCTTAGCCCACCCTGAAGTTGGACCAGGAATTGAGAGGCCAAACTATTATTTCTGCATGTCCTCTTATTTGCTATGTGACCTTACTGTTCAAATCTCTGGACCTCAGTCTGCCTGTCCATGAGTTGAAAGCGGTAACATCAGCTCTGCCTTCACAACGTACCGCAGAAGCAGACTGCAGTTCAAAGAATGTGGATTTGCTCCTCCAACTTAGAAGTGTGCCATCTCTCAAAGCCTGTGAGAGCTGTGATTGACAACTTGGATAAAAGGAAAAGGTGAGGCTGAGGGAAGAAAAGCCAGCTCACATCACAGGTGAGTCGCTCAAACTCTGGGCAGAGGGTGTTGTCAGCATTGTGTCGCTGACAATACCTGAGACAATCAACTTAAAAGAAAGAAAGTTTATTCATTTAGTGCTTTCTGAGCTTTCCGTCCAGAGTTGCTGGGCCTTGTTGCTTTGGGCCTGTGGTGGCACTGTACTTTATGGTAGGAGCATGTGATGGAAGAGGCCTCTTCACCTCATGGTAACCAGGAAATAAAACAGAGAAAGACAGGAAGGGGCGGAGCCCCGATGTTCCCTTCAAAGGACCACCCTCAATGGTCTAACTTCCCTTTCCTGCAGCTTCCTCCACCCCACAATGGCACCCCGGGCCGGCCACCAAACTTTTAACACTTGGCCTTGGAAAACATTTACAATCCAAGTCATGGCACAGGTTCCCATTTTATGGCCCTAGATACCAATGTGCAAAATATAACTTTTAATTGCTGCGTATAACTACATTTACTTTCTACGTTGTTGGCAGAGAATCTGTCCTAGTAGCTTCTAGGTTACTGATTCTTCAGACACTAACATGTTGATTTGGGGGGAAAAAAAATTTCAAATGTCACTTTCCAGCCCAGTCTAGCCCAGTCCTCAGTCAGGATTCACTGAGGTGTGCCTCATGCCCTGGACTCGGATCTGCCTTGAACTCCCCACCCTGCCCACGCACTGCCTCCCTCAATCCCTGTTGGCGGGTCACCATCATCCCTCTGCAGCAGCTTCCCCATCCTGGGCATGCGAGCTCCCTAGCCAATATATTGCTCTCCAGTCTATGGCCACCTTGCCACCCTCCCCACCCCACACCAAGGCCAGGGAAGTCTGGGGCCCAGCCCAGATCTCACCCACTCCCGCTGCTGCCCTCTCAGGACCACTCCTCACACCCTGGTGTGCAGCAGAATCAGAGATGAGACAATACATCTTCATCCTCCCAAGGAGAATGGGAGAAGTACAGAGCCCCCTGCCACGGGGTTCTCACCTTCTCCTGCTGTGTACCCCTCCTCTTGCTCAGAGGCTCCAGTGAGCAAGTATCTTAGCTTGGCTTCTTCAGAGGCTGTTGATTTTGCTGCAGCATTTCTTCCTCCCTAAGGATACTCACCCAAGAACTGTCTTATCCCCTTTACCTTACATCTGTGGGACAGATGAACCACTGTAGAATGCTTTTCATGACTTTGGGCAAGTGACTGTTAACTTCTCTGGATGACAATAGCGCCTTGCTTCTTGGGGCTAAATAAGTTGGCTCATAAAGACACTTAATATATGTTAAGAAAGAAGTCATTTGCCCCAATACCCCTTTTCTGCCTCTCCTACCATATTTGAGCAGCTCCTCTGACCCCAAAGTCTTTGTAAAAGGCCAAAGAACTCTCAAGAGAGACTGGGCAAAGTCATGGGTGGCTGTGTTTAACTTTCCCAGGGAAAGGAGTTCATTGCTTTCATTTGCTATTCAAAGAGTTCCGAGGCGAAGCCTTAGGAATCATAAAGAACCCCTGTGAGACCTGGCAGGTTTCCACTCCAGCTGTGAGGACTGGAGATTTCAGAGAAGGACAAGGATAACTTTTGCTTAAGTTAAAATCAAATAAATCTTGTTAGAGTTTCCATATCCCCCTCCCAAAAAAAGTGTGGGAGATGTAGCTATCTATCGTCATAACAGTACTAAGAGGTAGAATCTTGAAGAGGAAGCCAGGCTGCATCTGGATGGGAATTTGCTTTGTTCTCATGACTCGAGGTTGCTCACATATCATGGCCCACTCTCCCTGGCGGACCTCCCCAAAATTCTCCTGCCCAGAATCTTAATCTAAATGTGAAAGTCCGGTCTCCTCCCCTTCCCCCACCTCAGGTGACAAGCACGGGAGTACCTGGAAGCAGGCTACACCTGGCTGAACTTTAACCTGCACAATAGGTTCCCAGAACCAGGCCATTACCATAAACTCTAAAGGCCTCTCCTACTCCTTGCCTACCTAGGGCCCTACTTAGATCCTTCCACCTCTGCTCCCATTGTGCCTCCTGTCTCCTGACTCTTCTCAGATCACCGTGGGGTCCCTCTTCAACTTTCCATTAAAGTTGTTCGGGTCTGTTGAGTTTGCTTGCTGCTCTTTCTTTATTCTAATACCCTCATAACTCAGTTTCCTACCTGCATCATGAGCAAACCCATCCCATTACTCATTACCATTCAAGTCTAGCTCTCCCCATCTCTACCCTGTAATGGCACAGCAAGAAGGTCCTCTGCAGATTCCAGGCCCTTCATCGTGGACTTCCTGGCCTCCAGAATTGTAACACTATGCCATGAATTTCTGTGCAATGGAAATTACCCAGTTTGTGGTCTTCTGATATAGCCAAACGGTCTGAGCTTTCCATCCAGAGTTGCTGGGCTCTGTTGCTTTGGCCCTGTGGTGGCACTGTACATCATGGTGGGAGCATGTGATAGAAGAAGGCTGTTCACTCTGTGGTAGCCAGAAAACAAAATGGAGAAAAACAGGAAATGGTGGTGTCCCAACATCCCTTTCAATAGACTCCCTGTGATCTAACTTCCCCATCTAACTACTGACATGACTGAACAAACTAAGATAAATATAAAATGAATACACGGGAAAGTTTTATGTAATTCACTAACAAATGGGTACAGGAAGCTGTAACCAACTTCAAGAATAATACACTTATTCAAAAAACAGATGCAAGGGGCTGGGAAGGTGGCTCAGTGGTAGAGCACTTGCCTTGCATGCATGAGGCCCTGGGTTCCATTCCTCAGCACCACATAAGCAAAAAGAAAAAAGCCAGAAGTGGCGCTGTGGCTCAAGTGGTAGAGTGCTAGCCTTGAGCTGAAGAGCTGAGGGACAGCGCCCAGGCCCAGAGTTCAGGCCCCACGACTGGACCCAAAAAAAAAAAAAAAACCAGATGCAAGGCCAAATGTAATGGTACTGTCCTATAAATCCTAGCACACAGGAGGCTGAGGCAGGAAGATCATGAGTTTGAAGCCAATGTGGGTTATGTAGCAAACCCTATTTCAAAAACACACACACACACACACAAAAATAATAAGCAGAAAGGACAGGCAAGTCAGTATACTGAAATAAATTACACATAGAGACAAAGAGAAAGTAACCACCAGGAATTATTGATTTCATCTCCACCAGTTGTGTTACATTTGCATGGCTATGGACAAGAATCATTTGCACTGGTAACAGTTTTCTATTTGCCTGAGTTGAAAAATAGTTCAATGACAATAAAAGAGGAAAATAGCCTAGACAAATGGGCTGATCCCAACTCCTGGTAAAGTACCAATCCTGGGGATAGAACTAAACATCTGGACACTATCCCTGGGTTTTTGTGCTCAAGGCTGGCTCTCTCCCACTTTGAGAAATGGCTCCACATCTGCCTTTTTGGTGGTTAATTGCAAATGAGTCTCATAGACTTTCCTGCCCAGGTAGTTTTGAACCTCCATCCTCACATCTCAGGCTCCTGAGCAGCTATGATTACAGGCATGAGCCACCAGCTCCCAGCTTACTGCTGGTGATTTTTATCTGCCCATTTCAAATGTCTTTCCAAATTTTTTCAACACAGTAGCTTTTCTCTCTCTGGCTCTGACTTTCCTCATCCATGAATGGGGTGAGAGCAGCCTCAGGAGATGGCGGTGAGGATCATATTAGGTAACAGCTGCTAAGGCTTTGTACTTATTTAAAAAAACTTGATGGATACAGAAACTATTATTTATTGCTTTTCAAGGTCCTCTAGAACTTCACTTAAAATCCATATCTGCAAAGTGTTTTAAATATCATAACATTTCTTTCATATCCATTGACATTTTAGAGTTGTTTTTAGAAATGTACAAATGGATATCAAACAAAGGAAAGTATTCTCAATTTCATAGATGATTAAAAACACAGATAAGCCAGGCACTGGTGGCTCACTCTTCTAATCTTAGCTATTCAAGAGGCTGAGATCTGAGGGTAAGATTCACAGACAACCCAGGAGACAAATTTGTGTGAGTCTTTTCTCCAACTAACCAGCAAAAATGCAACAACTGGAAACGTGGCTCGAGTGATAGAGTTCTACCCTCAAGCAAGGGGTAGGGTGTTAAAGAGTGGTAAGCAAGAGCTCAAAGCCCTGAGTTCTAGCCCTAGTACTTACACACACACACACACACACACACACACACACACACACACACACACACACACACACACTAATGCAATACATAGTTTTCTACCTTTGAGATTGGCAGATACAATAGTGTGGGTTGAATGAAGCAGGTATTCCCACATAAGAAAGTCTGAATTGGGAAGTCATCTTGGAAGCCATTTATCACTGGCTATTAATATTCTAATGCATGACTCTAATTCTATTTGGGAGAACTTGCCTGATTAATGCCTGTGTGCAGTCTTGTGCCACATAAGGACATTTTGGTCAGCGGCAGATCACATGTACAACATTGGTGCCTTAGCAGTGCTCCTCCTAGTGACATCACAGCTGTCATCTGGCTGAGCCCACTCTGTGGTGTTGACATAGCAACAGAACCACCTGGCAGATTTCTCAGCATGCCTGCCTGTTGTAAAGCAACATATGACCATAAATACAACTGTAGATAAGAATGTTCAGCAGAATGGCAGCAGAAACCAGGAACTACCTAATATGGTACCTGGTTGAGCCTACAGTGATGAATTCATCCCACTGGTTTAAAAAAAAGAAAAGAGGAAAATTGAGACAGCCAGGTACCAGAGGCTCATCCCTGTAATCCCAGCTACCCTGGAGGCTGAATTTGGAAGGAGACCAGCCGGAGCAGAAAAATTCATGATTCTCAGTGAAGAGCTGGACAAGGTAGTGCATGCCTATGGTCCTGGCTAGACAGGAAACCTAACAGAGAGAGTGTGAGCCCAGGCTTACACCAATGCACACCCACTTCAATCAAGACCTATCTCAAAAACAACTAGAAGGATCGGGATTAAAGATGTGACTCAAACTGCCACAAGCTTTGGGTTCAAACCTCAGTATGTGAGAGGCAGACAGTGACAGAAAGACAGAGAGAGAGAGAGAGAGAGAGAGAGAGAGAGAGAATTTGAAATCTGTGTCATGGGAGATTTCCACTAGCTATGCTCTTAAATAGAAAGTTGTATAGTATGATTCTATTCAAGTAAGGAAAGTATCAAGGTACATTCCTGTATAAAAACCTCATCCAGCCAGGGAGCCACTGGCTCACTTTTTCATTTTGTCCCATTGCCACTCAAAGATCTCTGCCCTCAGTCCACTGACCTATGGTAGCACACATGCACACATCCTATCTAAGACTGAGGAGACACTACTCAGCTCTGAGCAGCTCTTCCTAGGCCTGATATGGTGCCTGCTTGCCAGGCCTGATTATATTTAAAAGAAGAAGCAGTCATCATTCTATCTATCTATCTATCTATCTATCTATCTATCTATCTATTAGTGTGCCTATCTATCTACCTTCAACAGGTACATAACCCTGCTAGCAGGAATCTCCCCTAACACTAGTTTCCCTCATCTCCAATACACCAGTCAGTCACTTACAAAGCTACCCGATCCTGGGGCCATTCATGGTTGCCCATTCTGGGCAACTGTCCCTTCCAGAGGCTGTCACTGCCATAGATTTGGAAGGACAGAAGGCAGTGTGGTCTCCCCTCAGGTCCAGGACCTAATATTTGGAAGAAATTGCTGGATGAAGGGAAAAGTTCACTTTGCACATACATAGGCAAACCTGTGGCATGTGATGGACTGGTGTGAGGATGCATAACTCACACTCAGTATCCCCTATGTCCCAAGACTCCATCTCTGAGCCCACCCAGCTTCCTGTGCCCTCTACTTACTCCAAGTCCTCACTCACGCCCTCCTCCCTTCCCGGTGCCCTGTGCTGGCACATAGGGCTAGCTTCCAGCCGGGATCCAGGACCCCTGGAGTTCTGGCTGTGTCCCTGTCTTGTGGTGGCTAATTTGCCCCTTCTCAATGAGCCCATTTTCTCATTGGTAGAAACATACTGACAGCCTCTGAGATCTTGTCCAGCTCTGAGATTCTAGAACCATCAAGCTGTGGGAAGCCAGGGTTGGCTCAGACTCTCAGGTTCCCCAGGAAACATGGAGCTACAGGACCCTGGTGAGAAAGTAACTCAGGTGGTGACTCCCCATTCTCCAGAAAGAGGGAGAGAATGGATTCCAGAGTAAGGTTTGCCCGGCCCAGGGCATTTGCACAGAGAAGTTACAGATGGAAGTTGTTCTGATCTTTCTCTGGGGTCCTGGCCTCCATAGAGTCTCCCCTGAGGTACTCAGGTTAATCGTCTGGAACTAAATCACAGAGGAAGAGCAGCCAGAGGAGCTGCTGTCAGGATGTGGGAGACACTCAAGAGGTGTCAGAAGTGTCCCCTTGCAAAGGACAGCCAGGGCTCCCTAGGGCATAATCACTAAGAATTACAACAGGACAGACGCATAGGTCAAGCCAAGAGCAAGGCTCTTTGGAGGCCACATTGCCCATCCTGCCAGCCCTGCTGGACCCTCTCAGCAGACAGCGAGTCTGCAGAGAAGCCCCTCAGTCAGCGGACCCTGTGGCCCTTCACCTAGGGTTGCTTAGTCTGGAGCCTGCAGCAGCTCTGCAGAGATCAAGTTCACTGTCAGAAGTTCCAGAGACCCGCATGTCTCCTGCTCCACAAGGTGAGCAAGCAGTTCCTGTCCCCAGCAGGGCAAAGGAATTTAATCTGGTAGATAATATAAATCGACCACCAGTCCAATCCTTGTGCAAGCCTGTTGGCCCATTCTGCTGGCTCTTGAAAGAGTTAACGGGGCCTTTTGACTTCATACATCGATGGAGTTCAGTGAAATCCCTCGCAGGGGTTTCTATGAAAGTCATGGCTTTCAGTGTGCGAACTAACCTTTAACAAGTGAGAGGAGTTCATAGAATCGGGATGACCAGCTCATTTAGCATCATAACCAGGACAGCTTCGCGAATGAAAGGTGCGGCTAGTCATCATCAAACTAGGGCAAGAGACATGAACCAGGACTGTTTCAAACACACGGGGACCTTGGTCACTCACTCTGTGTGGGGCCCATGAATGGCTGCCATTGAGGCATTTGACACCATTTTTTGTTTTCATAGAAATGTGGGGAGAATATGGGCTGGACAGGTCCACATGGGTGAATTCAACAAAGTACAGTAGACACAAGAGACATCCCTAGCCCCTGGGCCTTTGAGCTGCCTCTTCCATCTGAAATACTCTCTTCCCACAGTCCCACATGGCTCCCTCAATCCACCTTCCCCCTTTCCTTGTTCCTACATCGACTTCTCAAGGATGCTTTCCCCAATCACACCTTTAAAATTGAGAGCCCTCCTCCCCACCTCCCAGAAATTCCGCCTCCCTTTCTCTGCTTCCTCATCCCCCTGCTATCTCGTACTCCCTGAGGTGGACTCAGCCATATGTTTACAGAATCATTCAATTAATTAATGGATTGCTATCAGACTTTGGAGTTTGGAGGATATCTTGGGTGATTATGCTCAACAATTTTGGGTAAGGATACCAAAGCTATGGTGGCAACTTGGGAGGAGAAACAAGAACTGAAAGCAGTAGTGAGTTCATTCAGCTAGCCAGCCATAATCTTGAGCACCTACTGTGTGCACCTGTTCTGAGGGCCAGGGTGCAACAGTTGAGCAGGTGACCCAATCCCTGCAGAATTAAAATGCAGTAATGAAGCTGGGCACTGGTGGTTCATACCCGTAATTCTAGCTACACAGAAGGCTGAGATCCAAAGGATCGTAACTGCAGCCCAAGGAGAAAAGTCTGACAGATTCCATCTCGGAAACAACTAGCAGAAAGCAGCGCTTGAGCCATAGATCAAATGGTAGAGCACATGCCAAGCCAGCAAGCTGAATGAGTGCAAGGCCCTAAATTCAAGCCCTAAGACCTCCAAAAAAATTGATATTGACTCCAATTATTAAGACTTAACTAGCTGTTTACAGGAAGTATAGAAGATAGAAAAAATGAAACTCCATGGAGAAGCAATAGAGCATCTTCAAAACATGGCACAGTGAATAGGACAACGGATTCTGTTTCTCCAGTAAATCTGTGGCATGGGAAAGAGAGAGGAACAAGAGCCAAAGTAAAGACACTTAGGAGACATGACAAGCAAATGCTATGTGTGAGGCAAATGCTGTGTGTGAGGCAAATGCTGTGTGTGAGGCTTTGAGGGATCTTTACTTAAAAACAAAACTGTGAAAACAAATTGATAGAATTAAATAATTCTGAATGCAAACGGCCGTGTGGAGAATTTAAAACTATTCTGCTAATTGTGTCCATTTCCACAGTCACATGGCCCCTCTGTCGGAGATGCAGTTAAAATCTCACTGGTGAAAAGACATCGTGTTTGATGTTTGCTCTGAAGGACTCGAGCCTGCAAACTCACAGATACGGGAGGGGAAGAAAGATGGAGAAAGCATGGCCAACACCAAGTTTATAGTTGTTGAAACTTGCTAATGGACATTAAGAGTCACTAGCTATCCTCTCTGCTTTCTATAATAAAAAATATATGATCCAGGAATCACTTATTTTGAAGAGCGGGATAGAGGGAAGAAGGGAAGGAAAGAGGAAGGGAAGAAAAGAAGGAAGGAAGTGGGGAGAGGGGAGGAGAGAAGAAAGAAGGAAGGAAGAAGGGA
Organism: Dipodomys merriami; assembly: GCF_024711535.1. Classification (NCBI taxonomy): domain Eukaryota; kingdom Metazoa; phylum Chordata; class Mammalia; order Rodentia; family Heteromyidae; genus Dipodomys; species Dipodomys merriami. The sequence goes on from NW_027206590.1 coordinate 4,076,497, forward strand.
GGGAGCAAGGAAGGGAGGGAGGGAGGGAGGGATGAGGAAAGGAAGGAAGGAAGAAGGGAGGGAAAGGAGGGAGGGATGAGAGAGGGGAGGGAGGGAGGAGAGAAGGAGGGAAGAGGAGGAAGGGAGGAAAGTGAGGAAAGAAGGAAGGAAGGAAGGAAGGAAAGAAGGAAGGAAGGAAGGAAGGAAGATGGAGGGAAGGGAGGAAAGGGAGGAAAGGGAGGAAGGAAGAAAGGAAGATGTAGGCAGAAAAGAACATAAAAATGCATCTGGAAAGCCCAGATTCTGAAAACGAGAAGTCCTGAGAGTCATACCAAGGAGCAAGGGATACTGAGGATACAACTGATAATCCTGTGAAGACAGCAAAATGGAACTCACTAAAAGCTCTTAAATAATGCCAAGTGGTAAAGACAGAGAAAGTAAGAGTAATTAAAGGGGGGAGCCAATCTGATTAAAGTACTGTATATGCATGTACAATTAACACATACACAAAATAAAAGCATATGACAGGAAGATAAAAGGCGGTCCAGGTGCGGTGTGGGTACTGGGGAATTGGGGAGGGTGAAAAACACCGCATTTGCTTCACATCTGTGGTGAATATACTGTATGTCCAGTACAGGAACAACAGGGCTTACAGGGATTGGTGTGAGAAGGGAGTGGATGGGAGGAGGGAGAGTAGCAAAGGGGATGAGCCGATGAAGGTGCATTGTGTGCACGTGTGCACAGATCAAAATGAAGCCCCTTTGTTCCACTAATGATGGCAATTAACAAAGTGATTGCTCTACCTTGCAACCCTAAGTTCAAATGTCTGGTGCTAACCGGGTCCCCTTTGGAAAGTATGGAAAGACAGGTTTCCATTCAATACAAAGAACTGGCTGAGCAGCTCCCCATAGGTCCTTTCCCTGGACCTTCCCCAGCTGTTCCTCCGCCCTCCCCCACCCCACCCCACTCACCCATGAGCCCTCTATTCTTCCAACCTGGAGCCATCCTAAAGGCATATTGGAGTTCCTAGCTCACAGCCTTTGCCCTACATCCCATTGGCCAGAAGTGTGGGCACTTCTTTGTCCCCGCTGATTGTAATTCTTGTCTGCACGGAAGTTCTAGATGGCTCTCCTCTCCCCCACCCCCACCCAGCCCCTGCTGTCCTCAATGTCCCCTTTGAGAGAAGAATGTCTTTTACATAATCCAAGCGCTTAGGTTATGCTGATGGCTGCTGTGTGTATATGACAAGCATATGATATGGAGCTTAGAAAAGCAATATATTATCCTTACAGAGAGAAATCACAGATAAGTTATATACTATCTGTTATCCTGAGTCTTCCCCCTGTTTCCCACAACCCTGTGGACCTTTGTCATGTGTGTAAGTGGCTAAAGTCCTGATGGGCTGGTGTTTTCATTCTCACACCTGTGCAATGACCAATTTTGTAAATGCAAGAGGGGAGGAAACTTCCCCAAACTCACACGGGGCGGGGGGGGGGGGTCTCATTTGAATTCAGGTTTGCCGGGTACCAAAGTTTCTAATCATCTCAAGGACAGTCAGGAGGATATCTTTAGTTTGCTTACATAAATCATGATGGCTCATAATACCTATGTAAGTGTCTACAGGGTGTGTGTGTGTGTGTGTGTGTGTGAGAGAGAGAGAGAGAGAGAGAGAGAGAGAGAGAGAGAGAGAGAGAGAGAGAGATCTCTATACTCTCCCCTTATTCATTGAGTCTATTCTTTCCAGCTTCTTGTCTAGCAAGTGGTTAAGTGTCCAGAACCATATGGGTGAGGAATCAAGGCTGTTCTGTGAATGACCATCTTTCTGTTCCCCTGTACCCATATTGAACCCCAACTTTGGACAACTTCTGCACAGCTGGAGAAAAAAAAACCACTGGGACTCCTAGTCCCAGTTTCTATACTAAATAGATGGGAAATCTTTACAGATATGCTTAGGATCCAGACGGAGAGGCAAGGGCTAGCCAAGGTCCCCAGGAAGCTGAGGGGTGATGGAGGGAGGGAGGAAAGGAACCCATGAGGTCTCCAGTGTAATCACTTCCTGTGGCCCAGGCTAGATAGCAGGTGCTTTGGGAGAAGAAGCTCTCACCTCCCCCACCCATTCCGACCCTGCCTCCCCACCCCCCACCCACCAGGGCCCTGACCGCTGTGTGACCCTCTACGGGTGGGGACTTGTTTTCCCTTGGGGAGGAAGGTTACAGCTCAGTAATCTCCAGTGGGCAATAAAGTCATTTCGCAGCAATTAGAATCCTAACCAATGTCAGTCATTTACAGCTCCCAAACAATTACACAGTGGTTCTTATCGCCTAAGAATCCTGACATGTTATATGATGCTATTTGAAGGGGGTCATAAAGAGGACCGGGCTGAGGGGTGGGGAAAAATCTGGGGAGACAAGGAGGACAGATGACAGCCCTGGAGAGAGATTTTTTTTAAGCCCCCTCCATCAACTGTGTCAGACTCCTCTCCAGGAACTAAGTAGGACCATCGTGGCCATCCTGACAAGTTTCCACTCCAGAATCACAGAACCCTAGAGCAACATCCAGCCCAGCAATTCCCAAATTAGATACCCCGGACTCCGAGTGGTTGGTGACGAGTCAAGTCAATAGGTGTTTGGTTAAAAAAAAATGATGCCAGGAATGATCATCTGTGTCACATACAAAAATGGAACAAGGAAACTCGATGAGACCAGTTGGGGAAAGAGGAGGAAGAAGAATGAAAGAGGCGGCTCTAGTCAAGATGCACTCTAGCCACAAAAGGACATCTTAAAGTGAAACACCTGTGAACAACTCTTTGATGATGATTTTTTTTAAGTGACCCCAAGGTGGATCCTGTTGGGAACTTTGTGACCTATACCTCTGTCTTGGAGATTCTGAGGGCCTCTGAAGAGTGCCCCGGGTTCTAGAAAGGTCTGTGGAACAGGATCTGTAGGAAAGCTTAACCCGGTGACACCTATAGGCCTTGGACTGTGACCACTGAGCTTTTTGCTCCAATCGGAACTGAGACCAGTCTGATTGTCATGTTGACTCCTGTCTCCATCTGAAACTGGATCCAGAGGGTGCTGTTACCATGGCAACAGGTGCACCGGGTTAAAATAGGGTCTTTCTCAGCACAGGGAAGCTAGAAGTCTGAGGTACCTTTGGAAGATAAAGGGGTGACCCTCGTTTCTTTGTCTTTTCTGAGAGCACCTGAAAAGGCAGCAAAAGACAATCTTCTGACAAATCAGAAATGGGGTAATCAATTGAAGGAGCAATGAAGCTCACCTCTAAAGGGAGACATTCTGCAGGTCCCAATGGGGCACAACTGACCAGTGAAGAAGATACTTTCTGACAATCAAGAGGGCAGGCAAGCCAGATGCCAGTGGCTCACGCCTGGAAACCTAGCTACTCAGGAGGCTGAGATCTGAGGATCGTGGTTCCAAGCTAGCTCTGGCGGGAAAGTCTGTGAGACTCTTATCTCCACTAAACTACCAAAATAGCTGCAAGTGGAACTGTGGCTCAAGTGGTAGAGCACTACCTATGAGCACAAAAGCTCAGAGATAGAGCTCAGGCCCTGAGTTCAAGCCTCAGGACTTGCGCACGCACGCGCACGTGCACACACACACACACACACACACACACACACACACACACACACACACACACACACGAGCAGGTAGTAAGCTCCTTAAAGGCACAAGGGTGTAAGCCACATAAAGACAGGCCCTGTAGGAAAGGAGTATTCAGGTAGAAAGTGCAATCTATATTGCTCAAAGCAGAATTTAAAGGTATCAAGCAAGAGGCAAACCAGAGAAATTCCCTATTGTGGTGCTTATAATCTGATGGAGAAAGGAAAGAAATAGGTACAAATCAAAGAAACTAAGAAATACACATCATGTCAGAGAATCAGAAAGCTTTTAAGCACTTGATGTGGGATGATGGCAGAGGGTAAAGGCATGGACCTTTCTGCCTGGGCTGGCTTTGAACCTCAACCCACAGATCTTAGCCTCCTTAAATAACTAGGATTACAGGTGTGAGTCCAGGGTGCCATATTTTATGGGGATTTTTTTATTTGTGCTTCCTTTATATTTAGAGATATGGACCATTTCTTCATATACTTATTGGCCATTTATACTTTTTTGAAGAACTATCTGTTTGGTTCATTTGCCCGTTCGGTAATTGTCTATTTACTAATTGAATTGTTTGTCTTTAGGCTTTAATTTTTGGAGCTCTTTATATGGTCTGGATTTTAATCCTTTCTCTACTGAATAGCTAGCAAGAATTCTCTCCCGTTCTGTTGATTGTCTCTTGATTCTGATACTTATTGCTTCTGATGTGCAGAAGCTCTGTGTGTGTGTGTGTGTGTGTGTGTGTGTGTGTGTGTGTGTGTGTGTGTGTGTGAGCACGTGCGCGCGCAAGCGAGCGCACACAGGTCCTGGGGGTTGAAGTCAAGGCCTGGGTGCTGTCCCTGAGCTCTACCACTTGAACCACCCATGTCTTGCTTTTTGGTTGTTAATTAGAGATAAGAATCTCAGAGACTTTGAATGACAGTCCTTCAGTCTCAGCCCCCTGAGTAGCTAGGATTACAGGTGTGAGTCACTGTGGTTTGCAAGGGCTTTCCACTTGGACGCAGTCCCATTTGTCAGTTCTTGCTCTTACTTCCTGAGTAATTGGAATCCTAGTTGGAAACTGGTTGTGTACGCTTTTCAGGTTTCTTCTGTGTTTTTCCTAGTATTTTCAAAGTTTCAGGTTGTACATCTACTGGACAGTAGAAGTCCCAAGAGGCTCTGTCCCTAAATTTCCCACCAAGACCTCAGGAATATCATTATCGTCTACCTCCTGGTGCTGCTAGGAGGATTCTAGATGGCATGGTGCTGTATATAGGCTCAAAAGTGAGTGTAGAGTCACTTACCCAATCAGTGTCTTTGTACTGTAGGCTTCTATACAGTAATCAAATATGGACATGGTGGCCTGAGCCTAAACCTGTTGTTAAGGTGATGATGATGATGATGATGATGATGATGATGATATAGATCTTGCTAAGAAGCTCAGATGACCTCAAATTTATGATTCTTCTGCATCAGGGCTAGGATTATAGGTGTGAACCACTGATTAACCACAAAAGAGCCAGAAGTGAAGGTGCAGTTCAAGTGATAGAACATCAGCCTTGAGCCAAATTGGTAAAAGATAGCACCCAGACTCTTACATTCAAGCCCCAGTACCAACACATGCACACACACACACACACACACACACACACACACACACACACACACACAAATTCCATCTCACTCTAGTCTAAGTGGCAATCACCAAGAAAATGAACAACAAATACTAGCAAGCATTGAGGGACAGTTATGTACTATCTGTTATCATTTACATTAGTTCCGCCCCTGTGGAAATCAGTATGGAGTTCCTCAAAAACTAAAAACAGAACTACCATAGGGTCCTGCGATGCCAGTCTAGAACACAGACCTGAAGGAATGTAAGTCAGGACCACACCCAGCTTATGGCAGAGCTGTTGAGAATAACCAAGCTATGGAAGCCACCCTGGTGCCCACTGATGAATGGATAAAGTGTGGTATATATATGCTACTGAGTATTATTTGACCATTTAAAAAATGAAATAATGTCATTTGCAGGGAAGTGGGTCAAACTGGAGCTCATCATGTTAAGTGCTATAAGCCAGGTTCAGAGAGACAAGTGTCACTTGTTTTCTATCATAGGCCTAAGAACCAACCAGTATCTTTCTCCCCTCTCTGTGGTTAACAGAGAGAGGAATGAATTCATTTTCCCTCCTATATTGAAAGGAAACATTTACTTTCATTAAATATATATTTAGCACATTCTATCACATTAAAAAAAAAAGAAATTGGAAAAGGATTCAGACCAAAAATCTCATAAAGCAAACAAGGGTGTTATTTAATACCTTTTCATTAACGTTAAGTGCAATCAATTTATATGAGCATTAAGTTGAGCCTGTGGATTTGACTATTTCCTCATTATACACCCACAATCTATGTGCGTGTGTGTGTGTGTGCGTGCGTGTGTGTGTGTGTGTGTGTGTGTGTGTGTGTGTTTCCATGAACCTCTCACCAGGATGAAACATTTTATTTCCATGATGAATACAAATAATAATTATACGATGGCGTTAAAAAGGCCTTGTAACTATGTCAACATACTTATTCCTACCCCCACCCCTACCCCCACAGTGACTGCAAACATCTCAAAATATTTTGGATGTGAATAAAGAAGCACATGCACTACAGAATTACAAATGTTTGAAGACTCTGATAGCTGGATTCCAGTTCTCGGTGATTTCATCAGATTTAAAAAGCACAACTGGAAAAGGGGCTCACAGTGTCGCCAAACCACCAAAGAAACTTCATGGCTCAAATATATGAGTGTAAGTGGAAATGATTAAGGGAAGGGGTGCTATGATCCAAAAAGAAATGTACTCACTACCTGACTTAAGTAACTGTAACCCCTCTGTCCATCACCTTTATAATAACAATAAAAACATATTTAGAAATAAAATATGAGCATGTCACACGCTCCACCCAGGAATGGCTCTGCTCCACCTTAGTTCCTGACCCCTAGAACTCCAGAAGTCCCTTTACTCACGAGCCCCTCCAGGCTACCTCGGGCTCAGCACCTCCCAGGTCTTCTGGCTCACCTCCTCACCACTGGCCTTCATCTTGCTGAAAGCAATTTCACTCTCTGCTGGAATGTTGGCCCATAGCCGCTGGAACCCATCTGCCCACCAGAGTTCCTCTGCCCACTTACAAGAAAAGCTCCCTGCTCTGTAACCCACCTAGGGAGAAGACGTTCATAGCCCTTGCTGATAGCAGACATGCATTCCCAAAGCCACGGTTGGACTACCCCTGCAGCGCCTTCCGAATCAATGAGCCCAGCTTGCAACCCCCAATGCAATCCGCTGTCATCTGGAGACTCTATTCCTTGCCTTTCAGTGAGCTGAAGGCTGGAATTAAAGACTGTCACATCACCATCAGCTAGTCCTCCTTCAGCACATCGGCACAGCCCTCCAGGAGGGCCCTGGGAGGTTTCCCCGCTCTGATGCTCCACAGAAGCTGAAGAGTCCCACGTTTTGGGTTGTCAGGTGGGGACAACAGCATGGCGATTTGCTGTCCGTGTCACCATGTCCAGCCTGTTCTCTAGTGTATGGCAAAGCCTCTGAGAAGCTGCAGGGGGGCAGAGGAGACAACCAATGGGAAGATTCTAGATGGGGTCCTGTTGGATGGGTTCTAAACAGCAGCAGCCTCACACCCCGCGCTCACGTCTTCTGTAGATGGAAAGAGAGCCGTGGATGAGCCTTCTCTGAGGTCTTGGGTGTCACAGCAAAACCACTCAACACCAGGAGCTGCCTCTGATCTCACTTCCAGGTCCTCACTTCCAGGAGGAGGGCTGAATGTCACCTCTCGGGAGAGCACCAAGAGGAGGGGAAGGGGGTGACAGGCCAGCCCTGTGGCCCCTCAGAGTCTACTGGGTGAAAGAACACCGGGGGTAGCACCTTGCTACAATCAGCTACCTCTCCGTGTCATTTTGTGCTGTTGTTTTATGTCATTAATTGTTTTTTAAAGAACAGGATCACACACACACACACACACACACACACACACACACACACACATATACAGTCAGCTCCTCTCCCCTCCATTGCAGCCATGCCCGAAGCTCAAGGACAGAGCCATTGTCACCTTCCCAGCTGATATCTGGGAGCAGGGAGAGAGGAGCTGGCATTGGGGAGCCCCTGGACTTCCTCTGGCTTCTGGCCTCTCAGCCCTGAGACAGAAAAGGGGTGCTGGCAGGGAGCGTTAGAAAATGGCCTTAAAAGCAAGGCTCAAGCTGTGCCACATTGAAGGTTACCCCCACCTAGCTTCAAGGGCCATGACCCCCCACCCCCATTTCCAGAATCACCCACTGCACCCCTCGCCACAGAAACACTGCATGAAAGCCGGGCGCTGGTGGCTCACGCCTGTCATCCTAGCTACTCAAAAGTCTGAGATCTGAGGATCACGGTTCAAAGCCAACCTAAGCAGAAAAGTCCATGAGACTCTTTGTTTTGGGGGGGGGGGTCCAGTTGTGGGCCTGAACTCTGGGCCTGGGCACTGTCCCTCAGCTCTTTAGCTCAAGGCTAGCACTCTACCACTTGAGCCACAGCACCACTTCCGGCTTTTTTTTTTCTGCTTATATGGTGCTGAGGAATCGAACCCAGGGCCTCATGCATGCAAAGCAAGCGCTCTACCACTGAGCCACCTTCCCAGCCCCAATGAGACTCTTATCTCCAATAAACCACCAGAAAAATGGAAATGACGTTGTGGCTCAAGTGGTAGAGCACTAGCCTTGAGCTGAAGAGCTCGGGGACAGCGCCCAGACCCAGAGCTCAAGCCCCACTGCCCCGAACCTGGCAATGTGCACAAGATCCAGCCCTGCCAGGATGTCTAGGGAAAAAGGCCAGAGGCCCAGTCTCTGGTGAGCCTTGTCCCACCATCCGACTCCATCCTCACCTCTCCATCCTCGGCTCCCGCAGGCCTCACCTACAACCTCATCTCCTGCAGACCTCAGTCTCCAGCCACACCTGCCTTCTGAGCCCGCACTGTCTAGTTCCAGCCACCTGAAGTTACCATTCCTGCATTCAGCCATGCTTTCTTCCACTGCCAATTTTAGGTGGAGACAAGTGGGTGCTCTTTATGTTGTAAGGAATAAGGGTAGGTGGGCCCACACATGCTTCATCTGTTTCTCTTTAATGATAGTATCTTGCCTCGCTGCTAGACCCTCACAGCCAGGCTATTACAGGCAAGGAGGTGGTGAAACCCCCCTCAAAGCCCAGAAGTGTGGCAAAATGAGTCCTGGCAAAGAAATTCAAGAAAGGGGAGAGGGGAGCAAATGCTGAGGGGTCTGGAGATGTCATGAAGGTCAGGCAGATGTCTAACTGACCCGAGAACTAAAGAGAAAGAGAGACAGAGGCAGACTGACTGACAGACAGATGTGGAGGACGGGCTTTCCAGAGCGGAGGCAGAATGCACCAGGTCCCTGAGGCAGGAAGGGAAGGCCGATGGGAAGGCAGGGAGGGCCGGCCCATCCGGGAGGAAGGTTGGGAAATCCCTGGGACCCATCCTTAGGGCTGTCTTTGAATTTGTCACAATGTCGCCAGCCAGGCAGGACAAAGTTGTTTCCTTATCAAGTATGGGATCTCTGAAATTACATTTACAACCCTAAAGCAAAGTTCAGTTTCCACTTCCATATGACCCTCAGGAACAAGAACAAGATGTTCCTTCGCTCAGCCGCTCGCACTGCGCACCTACTATGTGCCCGACACTATCCTCGTCCTGAAGAGCCAGCAGCAAACCAGACCAGTGCTGTATACCCTGGGCGGCTTTGTACATGGGAGCCAGAGGTAAGTCCTCCCCAGGCTCTGTCATTCCTTAATTGCTGTTGTGCCCTGTGCAAAAAGCCCCAAGGGAGCCTTCCTCCTGCCCATTTTCTGAATGTCTGGCAGACCCACACTCACCTCCATCTGTGACTTAGCACCCATCACAGAAGCCAACAGCTGGCCACAAGGGCCGGGGTGATTTCACAGTTACACATGCACGACCCTTTGGAAATGACAGGGCATTTGAGAGGGTGCCATTCCAGAAGCTTCTCACAAGGGTCTGAATGGGTCACCAACTTGAACAAACATCAAAGGTGGGAACTTTGCTAATAGATGTTTCTAGAACATATTCTATTCAACACGCAACTGCCCTGTCGTGCCTGAATAGAGGCTCTATTTTAAAACCACATTCTTGGGTGATTTTCCATGAGCAGGTCAGCTCAGAGACTTGCATTTGCAGATAAGATGTAGCGAATCTCTAAGAAAAAACAGTGTCTGCTGCCTCCCAATCTCCCCCCCACCCCCCCACCCTACCCCACCCCTGCCCCCCTTGGTCCTGGGGCTTGAACTTGGCCTTGGCGCTGTACCACTTGTGCCACAGAGCCACTTCTGGCTTTTTCTGAGTAGTTTATTGGAGAGAAGAGCTCATGGACTTTGCTGCCTGGGCTGGCTTCGAACCGTGATCCTCAGAGCTCAGCCTCCTTGCTTCCCTATCTTATTGGATCCAGATTCCTTGCTAGGGACTCACACATCGGCATTTTCCTACACAGGGTTAGGAAAACTCAGTCTTAGGATTAACCTCTCTGGCTGAAGAAGCCAATGAGCCGCAGCCAAGCGATTTCTCTTCCAGCTGGAAAGTGTTCTTGTTACCACGCAGTGACCCCTCAGCTCTCCACACACAAATGCTTGAATGCCTCCAGCCACAAGATATTCATTTCCTGCAGGCCATCCCACCCCTACTATTGGAGATGGGATTCTATCCGAGCCCTTGCTCACTTGAACAAAGCCTAAAAAATCACCTCCCTAACCCATGACTCTATTGATAAGAGTCGTATAAATGGCTACCAGTTATTGCACACCAACTAGGTGCCTGGCTGGGTGAAGCATTTTTCCCCCATGATCTTGACCCAACCCTTTTGGACTCATTCTCCCCATCAATAAATGATGCATCAATGAAAGCAAAGGCCTTGTTCTCCTCTGGGAGAGCAGGAAGACCAAATGAACAGCCCTCCCCCCTACACACACACACACAAAATCTGCCATCTGCAGGGGTAGATAGGACTCAGAGAGGTTAAGTAAGCCCCCTGAGGTCAGAGCTAGGAAATATCCAAGCTGGATCCTGACTCCAATTCTTTGAGCTTGAGATACTAGAGCCTGGGGTGCCCCAGCACTAAGTTCAGCTACACAAAGTGTGAGGTTCCCCATAAGCAGATGCAGAAACAGGACCAGAGAAGCAGAGGGATTTGCCCAAAGCCACACAGCCATGTGAAGAGTCAGAACACCAAGGCAGGCATGCTTCTTAAACCTCTTCCCCTTCCCTTCAAGCATCCAGAATGGAATGGAAGTTGAGAAACCGTTCCCCTATCTTGGGGAGCCACTGCAGGGGTTCATCAATTCAGACAAAGGCTGCAGAGTAGGAGAAGCCAGGGGCTGCACACCTGCAGGCCTCAAAGCAGGAAGGGTATCAGCCACGCAGGAAACGCCAGGAGGTCTTGAACTTCTGAACTCCTCCTTCACCTCCATCTGAACCCAACGAATTGGCCTCATTACTGATATCACTTTACAGCCGAGATTGTAAATTCTTTCCTAGTCCCACTTTATGGCTCTGGATACAAACATCTGCCTGGGCAGGGCTTGCAGAAGGCCGCCTGCTTACAAAACGGCGCTATCTGAGCTCTCTGCCCAAGAAGAGCACCCAGGACCGCTCCTGGGTCCAGGAAGGTGGATGGGATGGCATGCCAGGCCCAGATAGATCCTGCACCCACCCCTGGCCTTGCCAGATACCCAAAGCATGAAGCCCTGAACGCAACTGCGTCTGGATGCTTGCTGGGGATCACAGCATCTACACTCACTCTCTCTCTCTCTCTCTCTCTCTCTCTCTCTCTCTCTCTCTCTCTCTCTCTCTCTCTCTCTCTCTCTCTCTCTCTCTCTCTCTCTCTCTCTCTCTCTCTCTCTCTCTCTCTCTCTCTCTCTCTCTCTCTCCAGGACATGTGTGTACTACAGCTTCTGCTTGAGGCAGAAAGAGGTCAGGCAGGAGGTAGAGCAGGAGGAGAGGGAAGAGGAGAAAGGGGAAAGGGGAGGACTAAGGAGGAGGGGGAGGAAGAGGAGGAGGAGTGTGTGAGGTGCACACTGCCTCTTACTCCCTGGTGATGAACTCCCCTGTGAACACGGCAGAGCAGACCTCGGGGGAGTGGTCCAGCCTTGTGAATAATCCTCCTTTTTCTTTCATTACTTTGTTTGTGCCCGTACTGGGGCTTGAACTCAGGACCTGAGTGCTGTCTCTTAGCTTTGGCACTGAAGGCTGGAGTTTTAGCACTTGAGCCACACCTCCACTTCTGATTTCTAGTCAAACAGTCTCACAGATTTTCCTGCCCCACAGCCCTCAGATCTCAGCCTCTTGATTAACGAGGATTACAGGCGTGAACCACCTGTGCCTGGAAAGAACAATCCTCTTGGAAGATCCTCTTACTCAAAAGGTGTTACACACCACCCTAGCCCTTCTCACTCTTAAAGCTCTTCTTGACCTCTGCCCCTCACATCCATGGATGGGTAGATGTGGAAGAGAGAGCCCCCTCTTCCTTCGCTCAAGAGCCTATGCACATTAGGTCCCTTTTGCCTCCGTGAGGAGTTCTGTCCTGTGGCATGCTGGGAAGGGCAGTGGGCTAAGACTAGCCAGATCAGCATCCAGGGGAATCTCAGGCCAATGGCCAGACGCAAGCCCAAGTCCACCAGCACTGGGCATCAGAGCTACTTGTCCCTCATCTGCTGGTGGTAAATGCCAGCATTTGGGTGACAGTCAGGCCCCACAGGAGTGACGTCCCCCACACCCACACCCTCCCTGCTCCCTCACCACCTCCTCTCCATGCTTCCCTCCACCGTAACTTGCTCAAGTCTTTAGTCATGGAATCTTTGCAATCCCTGACTGATGACATAGCCAAGTCCAACGGGAAGGAAGAGGCTCACAAGAGGACAAGGTCCCAGGAGTGAGGATCAAAGGGCAGACAGACATGCTGATATACATGGCTACAGAAGGAAGGTAGACCATGTGGCAATGGAGTCCAAGTCCGGGCACCAGCGGCTCACACTGATGAGCCTGCTTAGGAGGCTGAGATGAGAAGGCTCAAGGTTCAAGGCCAGCTCAGACAAAAGAAGCTCCCAGAGCCTTTCTTGATTAATAGCTGGACTCTGTGGCTTGTGCCTGTCATCCTAGCTCAAAGAGGTGGACCCTGTTCCTGAGAGGCAGGAAGCAAAAGAGTCTTGTCTCCAAGCTCCATGGCAGGTCTGCCTGGGGGGTTGGACCCTGCCTGGGGCAGCACTGAGAAAAAAACACGAGAGAACTTTGCGGACTGGAAGTCACCTTGCGGGGACATGGATCAGGGAAGAGCCCGCACTCTCAGAAGGATAAGAGAATCGAATTTATGACCCTCGCCCCCTGGGCTAATAGGTGGAAAGGAGGGCACATGCTCACCACCACGCCACGTAGAAGCCATCTCTCCAGTGCAGCCCTCCTCACAAGCAAGGAAGAAAGACAGAAGGGGTCTTGGGGTCAAACACTTGTGCCCTGGTCCCACCACTTAAAAGTGGCGCCCTTCTTGTGGGCCTCAGTTTCCCCATCTGTAAGAGGAGAACACTTGCTTACCCAGAGTTAATTTCTGTGTGTGTGTGTGTGTGTGTGTGTGAGAGAGAGAGAGAGAGAGAGAGAGAGAGAGAGAGAGAGAGAGAGAGAGAGAGCAGAGCAGAGCAGAGCCTCATTCTCTCACTTGGCTTTTTCGCTCAGGGCTGGCACTCTACCATTTGAACCACAGCTCCACTTTTGGCTTTTTGCTGGTAAATTGGAGATCATTGTTTCACAGACTTTCCTGCCTAGGCTGGCTTTGAACCACAGTCCTCAGACCTCAGCCTCCTGAATAACAAGGATTACACATGTGACAGAGGCTAATTTGTTTTTCCTTTTGTCAGTTGTGGAGCTTGAACTCAGGGACTGGGCACTGTTCCTGAGCTCTTTTGCTCAAGGCTAGCATTCTACCACTTTGAGCCACAGCTCCACTTCCAGTTTTCTAGTAGTTTAGCTGGAGAAAAAAAAGTCTCATGGACTTTTCCTGCCTTGGCTAGCTTTGAAATCCAATCCTCAGATCTCAGCCTCCTGGGTAGCTAAGGATTATGGGCATGAGCCACCAGTGCCTGGAAGAGTTTGATTTTGGGGGGGAGGGGGGGTCCGGTCCTGGGGCCTGAACTCTGGGCCTGGGCGCTGTCCCTCAGCTCTTCAGCTCAAGGCTAGCGCTCTACCGCGAGCCACAGCCCCACTTCCGGCTTTTTTCTTTTTTCTTATGTGGTGCTGAGGAATCGAACCCAGGGCCTTATGCATGCAAGGCAAGTGCTCTACCTCTGAGCAACCTTCCTAGCCCCGAGGTTGATTTTTTTTAAGAGCCAAATAGAGATGTATTCTGAGCCAAGGATCAGGGGAATACTGAGATAAGGCTCTTCCCCTAATAACGAAGAGACTGAAGAGGCCGTGGGGGAAATGACCTCATCTCTCCCAGCCTCCATATCTCAATCTTTAATCGGGGACAATAGAACTTCCCAGGTAGAGCGGTTGTTCCTATGAAATGAGATGTGTAACTAAATACTTCCAGCACATAGCAAGTGTTCTGTTTATAGTAGGAAATGTTACTGTGATTGACAGCACGTCTCCTTACCCCACACACCCACCCAGGAGAGCAAGGACAGCTGTCTCCCTTCTGCAGTAGATACATACTAGGGGACCCAAGCCCTCCAAGTATTCCGCCTCCTACAGCACCCAGTGAGCATTGCCACCAGTCCCTGGGAACAAAGCCATCTGAACACCAAGAGATGTGTTCTTCGACTGACTCATTGTTCAGCCTGGCTGGACGTCAGTACCTCTATGTGGAGCTCTTTTAATCTTTCCTCACTAATCAATAACTGCTTACCTTGAAGCAGTTTTAATTAGTTAAGGCCCGCTGAGTGCTCTGCTGATAAACTGTCCTGCTATTAATGTTAAGTGTCTGCCTTGTGCTTGTAGTTTTATTACTACAGTTGTTGGTATAAAATCTTCCTTCGTGGGCTGCACAGCTGGCATTGTTCTATCAGAGGTCTTCACATAGACCAGGCGCTTAGTGGCTCACGTCTATAATCCTAGCTACTCGGGAGGCTGAGATCCTGAGGATCGGGGCTCAAAGCCAGCCAAGGCAGCAAAAGTCCATGAGACTTTCTCTCTTCAATTAACTACCAGAAGAAAACTGGACATGGTGCTGTAACTCAAAGTGGTAGAGTGCTAGCTTTGAGCACAAGAGCTCAGGGACAGAGCCCAGGCCCTGAATTCAAGCCCCATGACAGACAGAGAGAGAGAGAGAAAGAGAGAGAAAGAGAGAGAGAGAGAGAGAGATCCTCACACAAGAACATCTTCAACCTCAGCTTTGTCCTTGAAGGAAGCCTTCTTCCCTGAAACCTGGGGAAAGGGGTCCTTCTGGACATCTAGGGTCCCCCTGATGCCTTCAGACAACTGGGCTGCCTGCTTGGGGCCAACCAGGTGCAAAACTCTGAACATGACATATGCAAAGAGGCCTTCTTCAAGGACCAAAGTAATCCCCTAACTTTTGGTTTTCCGTAGTTTCTTGAGCCCTGAAGCAAAGATCGTCTTCCCAGATGAGCCACCAGTGAGACTGGCGAGTGGAGAGAACATTGATTAAGCGCCTACTGTGTGTAAGCAAAGGTGCAATGTACGTACAGCTGGGTGGCAACTATTCTTCAGAGCATTGTGTGCTCGGTGACGTGAGAGCAGAGATCTGGGCCCCTGCCCAAGTGACAGCATCGGTAAATAGGGAAATGGGGACCCTGACTCGACCTCTGGGGTTCACTCCCTAGCAATCTCCTGAGGGGAGGGCTTCCTAGCCTTGGCCAACTACTCTCCCTCTTTCCACCTCCTTTATCCTAGGTCCCAGACTCAACCTGCCTGCGTGTCTTACCTTCCTTTCAAACTGCTGCCGCCCACACCACCTGCTTGGGTTTCAAACTGGCTGATGGAGAGGCCTAGAGTATGGAACATGGCTTCTCCAGGCCAAAGGCCAACTCTAAAAACACGTGTAATCATTACTCCAAATAGAGAAGTGATAGAGACATAAAGACAGTTTTTTCTTGGTGGAAGAACCAATATCTGGATAATGTGGTTCTGCCACTGGGGTGAAAGGGCAAACAACCTGGGTTCAAATCCTGTATGTGCCTCTTGTGAGCACCTGGGCAGCTCACTCGGCTCTGGTTTTCTTACCTGTAGGATGACCTTCCTGGGAGGAGCTGGCTCCTGGGGATGTTGGAAGGATCAGGTGAGAAAACCTAGGTCAAGGGCTTGATGTGTTACATGTACACATGGTTCTTTGCTGACTTGGCTAATTGTTTACCACAGCAGTCGTCGAATATCAGGTGCTGTTCTGCAATTTTCTTGTCCCACTCACTCTGATGACACTGTGTGGCATTTCCATTTTACTTTGGGGGACCCTTTGACTGTCTCCATTTCACAAATTGGAAACCTGAGGCTGAGAACAATCACTGGCTTGTCTGAAGCCATGTGTGTACAAACTACACTTATATTTTGAGATAAATAGAAGGCAGTGTAAAAAGAAATGCAGAGAAAATCTTTATGCCATGTATCCTCACCCCGCCCCACACACCCACCCAATGGTATCATTCTGCAAAGTCATAGCACAGTATCACAACTGGGACATTAACTCTGATACCATGTCCAGAACATCCTCATCCACAAAGATCTGCTTGTCATCTTCCCTTCCACCCAGAGCCTCCACTGACACTGAAGAACTTCCTTTGTCCATTCTTCGGTGGCACACCACCTTCGTCCCTCATCTGAGAAAGACTTTCATTTTCCCTTCATTCTGGAAGCACATTTTCCTTGGGCATGGGGGTCTCAAAGTACATCCCCCAGGAAATACGCCACCACATCGTTCCCCGGTTCCCAAAGCCCCTCCCCAGGCTACCTTTCCTCTCTCCATCTTTCATGGCCTTCTGTGCTTTAGATCTAATGCCCAGAGTCCCCAGTGAAACTTAGCAGGAGATATCAGGGAAAGCATGTCTCTGCCACATTATAATGAAGAACAGAGTTGAGATTCAACCCTAGGCAATGAAGGCTCGGAGTGCACGGACATAACCAATCAGTTCTACTGCCTCAAGTCATCTGGGTTCATTCAGGTGTCCTCCTCTGGGCACTGTCCTCCTGCTTTGATGGCCCCATCACTGTCAAGTGTTCAGAGGCCGTAGGCTAAAATCTTTTCTTTAAAAAAAAAAAAGACAGCTTAAAGTCCTGTGGGTCCAGCAATGTTGTTTGTAGGTTGTGGCCAGAGACTACTCAGAGGTGCCGCCCTTGCATCCTATTAGCATGTGAGCGAAGTCATTTAAATATTCATGAGACCCACTTACTAAAGGCCAGCCTCTTGTTCTTTCCTTCCATTCATCCATTATTTATTGAATGCTAGTAACTGGGATACAAAATCATAACTGTCTTTTAAATAGTGCTCTTGTTGTATACCAGGTGCTTGGCAAAGCACTTACGTTGTGGACATCCTTTCAAATCTTATCAGCCTCGTCCCTCATTGTAGCCACGGCACAAAAGCAGGATTGTGCAGGCTAGTGCTAGACTCCGAACATGCCACCTGATAGAGCCCCCACTTCTCACTCCCCATCCCCGGTACCTAGGGGAACGTATTCAGGGTCTTGAAATGCAAGACAGTTCTTGACCAATGGGGGACAAGAGTTTGTGAGCAGCTACCCCCCTCTTCTTTCCTTGAGACCACGGCTTTAAAAAAAAAAAAAGTTAGACCAGGCACCAGCGGTTCGTGCCTATAGTCCTAGCTACTCAGGAGGCTGAGATCTGAGGATTGTGGTTCAAAACCAACCCGGGCAGGAAAGTCTGTGAAACTCTTATCTCCAATTAACCACTAGAAAACCAAAAGTGGTGCTGTGGTTCAAAGTGGTAGAGCACTAACCATGAGTGCAAAAGCTCAGGGACAGCACCCAGGCCCAGAGTTCAAGCCTCATGACTGACAGAAAGAAAGAAAGAAAAAAACAATTATAAGGTAGCTGGGGATTGAATGACTATTTTTCTTCGGTGGTAGTCAAACTCTTACCAGTAAGATAAATTGAATTGGCTGCCCATCTCCCTGTGTTTATTCTCCCTGGCCCTCACTCCACCTTTCTGACACCACATGCCCAAATGAATTCCTCACACATAAACCCAGACTAAAAAGACTCAGTACCAGAAGAGACCTGAAAGCAGTCCTGATAGCTAACGTTACAGAACTACAAACAACCTCTAGAATTCAGCAGCAAAACCACACAATTACTCAGACCTTCATCTATAGTTGACCAGGATAAGGTAAAAATGGACAGCAGAATTCTGAGTCAGGAGTGACTGTGGCCTTGGGCTTGTCTATGATCATGGTAATTATAAAAACAGTGCAGGAGGCTGCTTCTCCTAGCTGCTTGAAGACCACAAATGACAGGCTCAGATGAGCCAACTGCGTTCACAGTGGTTCGGGTGCAGCTATACTGCACCTGTGGGATATTTAAGACATCTTCATGGCTGCTCGCTAAGCTGCCTGGCAGAATGTGCTGAAAGTGATGTCTGGGATCTAATTGTCAGCGCAGAAGAACCACAAAGGAAACTGAATGCCCCCCAATGTAGTTTCCTCTGATCATCATGGACCACAAAGAAATTAGTAGGACCCTGAGACCCAGAATGGAGACAGTCAGGTAAATCCAGATCATTCAACACATGCCAGGTCTGCTAGAATGGTTCCTGGAAGCTGAGACAGGATGCTTCAGAGTTGATGAGGTAAAGAGGCGAGAATTGCTTGGATAGCATTGAAAAGGAGCAGAGGCTCAGAAGACAGGAGGCTAATCAGATTTGTGAGGCGAAATAGACAAGTTTGCCCTTTTCCCATGGCAGGAAGCAGCATCCTGGGGGACAGGACAGGAGGAAAGGAGAAAAGATCCATCCTTTTGCGATCAAAGGTCAGCTGTCCTCTGCAGACCACTCTAAGGGTTGCTAAGTCCTCTTCCAGTACCCCATGCCTCATCCTGGATTCCCTGAAGGTTTATTGTATGGACATATTATTGGGGAATGTGACCCAAATGAATGAAGATGGAATGGGGTCAAATCAGAGAAGATAAGACCAGCATGCTGCCATAGATCTGGAATATCCGGCATTGGTGGAGACAGTGAAGTAGATTCAGGAACCACCAGGCATTTGGCAGCATCTGATCTTGAAAGATTGGGTGTATGAATTCACTGCAGGGAAGAGCAAGGCTGGGTGATGATTAGTGTACACTTTTAGCCTGTGATCTGGGCTCTGCTTTGCAGGGAAACACAGCTCTAGGTAGCAACATGACCTAACTTCAGGATCACTGAGACCCATTAAGGTAAGGTCCCCATTCACTCTTACCAGGGCAGGAAGAGACACTCTGAGCAGTCACCTGAGGGAGAGAAGAGGACAAGCCACATTTGCAAGCAGGAATGAGGCCAGCAGGCCACATTCTGGCCTTTCTTACCATTGGATTTTTGCACAAGGCTAGGGAGATAACAAAGTCCTTCACCATTCCTGATTCTACAGTCCCTTTGCATTTTAAATTCCACTGCTCACGGACAGACTTGTTACCTGTCATCAGAGCAGAATCCATTATTATTATCAATAGTGGCGATGGGTAATTAAACAACAAATGCACTAATCTCATTAAGCCACTTTTTAAATTAATTTATTTTAATGCATGTAATTACTTAATATGATAATGCTCTCTTTCATCCAAAGACAGCCTGCAGGTTTTCTCCAAACTCTGTGTATTATTATTAATGGATTTTCACACGTGGAGAAGAAGGGAATTTAGGAAGTGGTTCAAAGTCACAGAATGGCCTTAGCCCATGAGAACCTCTATTGTCTCCGCTGTCTCTGACCCCTGCCCACTGCCCTCTTCCTGGCTTCCTTGCCTTTGCATCTGCTAGTCTCCATGCATGGAAAGCCCTGACCCTTTGTCGGTATGGGTATTGATTCTGCCCATCCGTTGAGACTCAACTCAGGGGTCATCTCCTGCAGCATGCCCTCCCAGGCCCCTCCCAGCTGGGCCACATAGGTCTCCTAAGGAACACTTCATAGCACATCTCAGACAAGCAGGAAAAACGCTGAGTTGTGACCATGGCATCAACCACCACTAACACACAACTCCTACCCTGCCCCGAGCATCTACCCTGCACCAGCCTTTTTTCCATTCTAATTGCAATGACAGTCACTCCTAATCCCCACCCCAACGTGTCATGTTCAGACCGTTTCCCATTTTTTTTGGAAGAAGGAGAAACAGAAACTTTGAGGAGCTGGGTAAATTACCACCCAAAACCTGGGATCCAAACTGGTATTTGAATCAGATGGTCCCAAAGCGTGCATTAACTCAACCAAACTACTATGCCAGATTCCTTTACTTTCCTTGACTTCTGCCTGGCACAAGGGCAGTTCACTGGGGGCTTCTGTAATGAATGCCTGCTCTAATGTTCCCTTAAACAAGAGGACCAAAAAGCTCCTGTGGCTGGAAGAGGAGAGACAAGGACAACCCTAGAAGGATTCTACTATGATGCTAGTCTTTCTTGGTAATATTTAAGGACTTCAAACTTTTTCAGTGTTGTTGGTGGCATCACATTTTATTCCAAGGCTCAAACCCTCAAATAAACAAAAATAATCCCATTAGTTGTTGGAAATGGTAATCACGCTGTTGAGTATGAATTTTATTGTGATGATAACTGTAAAGCCCAGAGATAATAAATAAAAAGTCCCTGAATGTAATGAGGAGAACATCTTATTGCCGATACGCCATCTAGCATCCCTGTTGTATTCACCGCTAAAATTTGTAATAATGCTCTTGACAATAACTTTTATGGCTATACCTGTAAAACACAAGGGTAAGAAATAATCTTTTGTCAGCTGGAAAGTGGTGATAATAACTCAAATGCATCTGCGGGAAGCCTGATGTCTGAATCCATGTGCTACCGACTCCGTTGGAGGGATGCACACAGGAAATGGTGCAGCCATTTATAGCCCTTTCCTAGTGTTCTCGTGACAAAGGGAAAGAGCCTCCCAAATGAAGTGATGGAAAGACTGTGCCTGCCTTGAGACCTACGTGAGACTTGGTCTTCTAATCTGCTATGTGGGATGATAGCAGGATGACGTTAAGTTCTACTTGGGTTTCCTCTCCTGGCTCAGGACACCGTGTATGATGGAAATGATGATAGCTCATGGCTTGCGAACAAGATAGGCATTAACACTATCCACATGGAAGATTCAAGTATCTGGCTATAGAAGAGGAGGGAGGTTCCTGAATAGGCTCTGCAGCTAGCAGATGCACACGGTCAGGGCCAGAAAGCTGGCTCTTTCCTGTATTTCTTGTCTCTGCTTCCTGTCCACCATGATCTGAACTGCTCCACCCTACCATGCCCTCCCCACTAAGATGGACTGGCATCTCTGAATCTATGATCCCAAGTGAATCATTCCACCTTTTGTTGGTGTGTGCCAATCCTGAGATTTGAACTCCGGGCCTGGGTGCTGTCCCTGAGTTTGTTGTTGTTGTTGTTGTTGTTGTTGTTTTTGACAGTCCTGGAGCTTGAATTCTGGGCTGGGCACTGACTCTAAGCTTCTTTGCTCAAAGCTAGCGCTCTCCCACTTGAACCACAGCACTACTTCCAGCTTTTTCTGAGTAGTTTATTGGAGATAAGAGTCTCATGGACTTTCCTGCCTAGGCTGACTTTGAACTACAATCCTCAGAGCTCAGCCTCCTAAGCAGCTAGGATTACATGTGGGAGCCACTAGTGCCCATCATCGCTGAGCTTTTTTGTTCAAGGCTAGTGCTCTACCAATTGAACCACAGCCCCATTTCCAGCTTTTTGGGGTGGTTAATTGGAGACAAGAGTCTCAGGGATTTTCCTGCACAGCCTGGCTTCAATCCACAATCCTTAGATCTCAGCCTCCTAAGTAACTAGGAATACAGACATGAGCCCCTGGCACCTGGCTGTGTTCTTCCTTTTAAGTTGCCTAGGTCAGGCATTCTGTCACAGCCTTGAGACAGTAACAAATATGTCAACTTGTAAAAAAGTAAGGGCAAAGCCAAGCCATTCAACTCATGACACAGGAATGAAAGGGAGAGAAAGGGAAAAACCACTGTGAATGTTGCATACATAATTAAAAATTGTAGGCCAGGCACTGGTGGCTCACATCTGTGATCCTAGTTACTCAGAAGGCTAAGATCTGAGAATCATAGTTCAAAGCCAGCCTGGACAGGAAAGTCCATGAAACTCTTACCTCCAATTAATGATCAGAAAACCAGAAGTGGTGCTGTGGCTCAAAGTTGTAGAGTACTAGCCTTGAGCATAAAAGCTCAGGGACAGAAACAAGGCCATAAGTTCAAGCCCCACAACCAACATAAAAAAAGAAGAAGAAGAAAAGTAAAAAAGATTGTAATAACACTCTTGATAATAACTTTTATTGCTATATCCAGAACTATCCTGAGAAAGGGGTCCCAAGCAAACTCCCAGAGGAATGACATTGAGCTTGAGAAACAAAGAATGCATTTGACGTATAAGGAGAATGAGGAGGTACTGGAGGGGGGAAGGGAAGAGACTTCGGGCAGAGGGAACAGTATGCACACAGAATGGCTTTGCTCTCATTGGCCCCTGTGAAAGTCTCTCTAGAAACTACTTTGCATAATTCTTCCCTGGCCCAAAAGGGAGGCTGGAGCCAGACAGAATTGCTCAGGTGGCCCAATCCAGAACTGCTTTGTTCCACCAAATCTAATTTAGTGTTATCAGCCCCAAACTGCACCAAAGAGCTTTTTTTTGGGGGGGGTGGGGGGGTGGGATCGGGTCATGGGGCCTGAACTCTGGGCCTGGGCGATGTCCCTCAGCTCTTCAGCTCAAGGCTAGTGCTCTACTACTTGAGCCACAGCGCCACTTCCGGCTTTTTTCTTTTTGCTTATGTGGTGCTGAGGAATCAAACCCAGGGCCTCATGCATGCAAGGCAAGCGCTCTACCACTGAGCCACCTTCCCAGCCCCAAGAGATTTTTTTTTTTAATGAAAAGTTTACCATGAATATAGAGTCTCGGCATGCACAGAACAATGATTCACGTTTCACAACTTCTGTTCCTCACTTAACTTATTTTTGACATTATTGCTATACTTTTGGCAGCCAAATATTTTCACATCGCTGGATTCTGAGGCAGGCAGCCTCCATGACTCCTCCCACCTGTACCACACCCACATCCTCCCAAATCATCAGCCTCTCCACTGAACAAATACCCCATGGTTGCAGTGGCTCCTGCCTAGAATCCGAGCTACTCAGGAAGCCCAGTAAGAGAATAATGATCCAAGGCTGTCTCCGGGCCAAAAACAAAAACAAGACACAAACCCTCTCTGAAAAATAACTAAAACAAAGGGGACCAGGGCATGACTCAAATGGTAAAGCCACCTACCCAGCAAGCACAAATCCCTGAGTCCAAACCCCGGTATCACCAAAACTAAATGAATAAATGGATGACTTTCAGCTTCTGCCCATCACTGAGAGCATGTACCTCCTTCATTTGCATCCTCAAGGTCATAGGGTT
The DNA here is from genome assembly GCF_024711535.1 of Dipodomys merriami. Taxonomy (NCBI): domain Eukaryota; kingdom Metazoa; phylum Chordata; class Mammalia; order Rodentia; family Heteromyidae; genus Dipodomys; species Dipodomys merriami. The sequence continues at coordinate 4,099,737 of NW_027206590.1, forward strand.
TATCCAAGCTGGAGCCCAGAACTGAAGCCCCCCAGGGTCCTGGACGGGACGGTTCCAAGAATGCCTTGGCTGGAAGTCCTGAGTGAAGCCTAGAGTCATCCCCTCACTTCAGGCTGTGCTCAGCTCACAAGGAAACCTCTGCAGAAAATAGAAGCACAGTGCAGAGGTGAACGCTGGGAACAGGAGGCTGGAGAGCTGGTCTGTGGGGACCTAAGGCTCCCGGGGTCATAACCAGAACGTCAGGTCAGCTTCAAGATTGATACATTTTGCTGGGCACCAGTGGCTCAAGCCTGTAATCCCAGCTACTCAAGAGGTTGAGATCTGAGGATCTCAGTTCAAAGCCAGCTCGGGAAGGAAAGTCCATGAGACCCTTATCTCCAATTAACCATCAGAAAAACAGAAGTGGCACTGTGTGGCTCAAGTGGTAAAGCCTTGAGCTGAAGAGTGCAGGGACAGCGCCCAGGTCCAGAGTTCAATCCCCACAACCAACAAAAAAAAAAGATTGATACGTTTTCACTTGTGGATTCATTTGACCTCTCCTCTGAGCAGCCACAGTACCCAGGCCTAGTGGGCCCTTTTGGTGGCATGGGTGCACTATGCTATTGTCTGACCTGGCAGGTTTAAATTCAAGGCATTTATCTCTGCCTTAGTCTTCTTCCACAGAGGAGTGGACAAATAGCAAGAGATAGGTAAGACAATAGGATAAAGCATCTAAGGACATATGCAGATGCATAATAAAGTTAGCATAGGGAAGTAAAGGAAGAGGGCTTTACATGTGACTTTGGGAGTTCTACTCCAATCCCAGGCCCTAGCCACTCATTTGACTCCAAACTTTCTAACAACTAAGCAAACCACAACAAAAAGTCTAGTTCACAAGGACCTGTGAGTCTAATAGCCCATTTGGTTACAAAACTACTGTCAAGAAGATTTGAGTTAGAGATGTTAAAATAGAATTTTATTTGTAGAATTTTCACTTATACCTGACACTGTGCAATGTTCCCATAGCAAAAAAAAAAAAAAAAAAAAAAAAAAAAAAAAAAAAAAACAGCAAACCAACCAGCCATTGGTAAACAGAAGCTTCCAGGTCTTACAAGAGTGTGTAGTGTCTACTATCTCCATTGTTCCACAATGCTCCAATTTGTGAGACACAAATGCAGAAGCCGTCACAAGAACAGGCAACATTGAGATTCCATCACACTCTAGAAAGCCTGGCCAGCATCAAGAATATGAACAGTAACTAATGCTGGTGGGGGTGAAGGGAGAAAGGACCCCACTGCACTGTTGGTAGGAATGTAAGCTAGTACAACCTGTCTGAACAGCAGCCCAGAGGTTCCTTCCCTATAATCCAGACATACCACTCCTGGGCATCTACCCAGAACATCACAAGCCAGGATACCCTAAAGACACCTGCACATCCATGTTCTTTGCTTCACTATTCACAATAGCCAACTTATGCAAGCAGCCAAGTTGCCCCACAATAGATGGGTAGATCAAGATCTTGTGGTACCTATACAGGATGGAATTTTTCTCACCTATCAGAAAGAACAATACTATGTCATTTGCCAGGAAACAGATAGATCTAGAAAAAATATATATGTTACATGAAGTCAGGCTCAGAGAGACAAATGGTGCATGTTCTCCCTCAGATGTGAAAGTCAGAGCTAAAACAAACACACATGGTAACATACATAGGCTTTACATACTTACACATGAAACAAACTGACTAAAGAATAGCACGTTTCTTTCATGCATGTGTTTCTAACGCATTTATAAGATTATTTCTTTGTTGCTTTGTATGTCCCTCCCCCACAGTGTAACCCCCACTTTCACTATATTTGATGTCAGTATAACATGTGGAGGAGATGGGGACAAACAAGTCGTTTAAGGATTCAGGTGGACCTGTTGCAACAATGAGAAGTACAAAATGTCGTGTCAAAACCAGCTTTACAATGTCGGTGGGGGGGGTATGATTGGGTGGGGGGGAGGGGGGAGGCTGGGAAGGGAGGTGAAGGGTAAACAAAGGAGGAGGCTGTAATGCTTGGTAAGAAATGTATGCATTATCCTGCCCATGTAATTGTAACCCCTCTGTACAGTATGTTCTCAAATAAAATAAAATTTATTAAAAAAAAAAAAAAAGAATAGCATGCTTAGGAGAGGAGTACAATGGTGAACAACCAAAGAGTTGTTTAGTGAAATGAACACCAGGAAGTGGAGATATGTCCTGGGAGGGGGGAGATGGCAAATAAGAGGGACACACAAATGGAGGGAGGAAGGAGGAACAAATGAAGTTATTATATCCAATGTATACCTTATGTAAAGACCGAACTTTCTAACATGAGGGAGGGTAGGGATGGATGGGAGAGATAGAAGAAGCGACCTGGATCAAGATGTGTTGTCTTCATAATCTGACTTGTAGAATTCAAACCTCTTTGTACAACTACTTAATAAAACACTAGAGAGACAGAGTGACATGGAGAGGCAGAATAAAGATTTGAGAAAATGACAGTGAGACAGACACAAAGACATGCAGAAACAGAGACAGACATGCAGAGAGAAACAGAGACACAGAAAGACAGAAACAGAGGCAAGCAGAGAGACATAGAGACAGAGACATTCAAAGACATTCAGAGAGAAACAAAGAGACACAGACACAGAGATGGAGACACGCAGAGAGATGGAACAGAGAAACAGAGAGAGAGAGGGAGACAAAGAGAGGGACAGAAACAGAGAAACAGGGGTCTGGGAAGGTGGCTCAGTGGTAGAGCACTTGCCTTGCACGCATGAGACCCTCCCTGGGTTCAATTCCTCAGCACCACATAAGCAAAAAGAAAAAAGCTGGAAGTGGCGCTGTGGCTCAAGTGGTAGAGCTCTAGCCTTGAGCTGAAGAGCTGAGGGACAGTGCCCAGGCCCAGAGTTCAGGCCCACGACCAGACCAAAAAAAGAAAAGAAACAGAGAAACAGGACAGAGAGGCAGAGAGAACATTCATGGGGGGGGGGGGGGGCGGGGAGGCAGGGAGGCATGGAGAATTTAAGACTGAAAATCAGACAGGAGAGGTGACTGGCATTCTTATTTGTCTTAGCAGGACCCTGGATGTCCCCAACCTTCACTTCCTCCACTTCCCTTCCCCACCCCACCCCCCACCCCATGGCCTAAGGAATCCAGTGTGGGGTAGGATCTTCACTCTCCTGATTCCTTCTCTCCTGAGCCTTCTCTACCCTGCCTGGCAGCTCCCGTGAAGTCTGCTGGCCCCATGCCTGGTACAAGTCTGGCAGGTAGACTCAAAATTATGAGGGGCTCCATCTGGATATAGGGGAAGCAACTGCTCTGACCAGAAGGAAAGGCCCTATCTGGGGTGCCTGCCCTTGGCTCCTCTCCAGGTCACAAGGGCCTGACTGCTGACCCCAGGTGGCTGGACCCAGAACCTTGGAAACAGATCCTGCTCTGGCTGAGTGTGGAAGCCTCCAGAGAGCCCCAGGCTGCCCTCCTGCCACAGGGCTGTGTTTGTGCCCTGCCAGGTGTAATTGAGCAGCAATAAGGGAAGCCTGCAGCTGTAGGAGGAGATAGGTGTCCCATAAACCGGGGTCACCCACAGGCCACGGGGTGAAAAGGTGGAGGGAGGAGTCAGGGTACTGCCGAGCCAGGGAAAGCGGCCCTGGAATTCTGACCCCAGCAGGGAAGGGCAATGGTTCTCCTCGGTTCCACCCTGCGCTCCGGCCAGACCTGGGGTGGGTGGCCACGGGGTGAGCACTAGAGAGGTCAGCCTACCTCATATGGGAAAAAATGCAAAAAACATAGCCCCTCATCATCTAACCCTGGGAAGACACCTGTGCTCTTTGGAGGAACTAGGGGGCCTCTGGAGAAGACATCTGGGCAAGCTGCTAAGTGGGGGGGGGGAGCATAAGGGTAAGGACTCCCCAAAATCAGGCCTCAGGGCCTAGTTGCTTCCCAGATAAGGCTCTAGGGTGTAGACAAGTGGACAGGTAGGTGGACTGAGACTGTGACCTGGATGGAAAGGCCAGAACTGACGGTGTCTCTCCATGATTCGCCATGCCCTGGGCCATCACTGCCACCTTCTGGCTGGCCAATTGGTCAGACTATGTACTGCACAAGGGTGGCTTTGCTAAGTGTGTGTGGGGGGGGGGGGGATGGGAAACACCAAGGTGTGCAGCCTGTTAAACCTGGAAGCGCTTTGTCTATATTGTCCGTGGCTCTCTAGCGCCTCCAGTGGTGACACCAGGCATTCAACTGGCCCTTACCTGGACAAGGTGGAAATGGAGAGGAAAGGCTTACCTTCATCTTTTTAAGGATCTCAGGGCTTGCTTGGGGGTGTAAAGATGGATCTAAAGGGAGCCAAGAAAAAGCCAATAGCTAAAATTACAGGCATGAGCCACCAGTGCCCAGTTGTGTTCTGTGGTTCTTTTTTGTTGGTTTTGGTCAGTCATGAGACTTGGACTCAAGGCCTGAGTGCTATCCCTGAGCTTTTTGCTCAAGGCTAATGCTCTACCACAGCCTTGCACAACTTCTAGTTTTCTGGTGGTTAATTGGAAACAAAAGTCTCACAGACTTTCCTACCCAAGGCTGGCTTCAAACCACAATCCTCAGAGTAGTTAGGATTCCAGGCATGAGCCGCCAACAGCTGGCTTATTCTGTGGTTCTTAATGATTATATTCTATCTTCCCTCTTTTCTTCCTTTTTTTCTGATCCTAAGGCTTGAACTCACAACTTGGGTACTGTCTCTGAGCCTCTTTTTGCTCAAAGCTAGCACTCTACCACGTGAGCCACAGTGCTGCTTCAGGATTTAAAAAAAAAATTTATTGTAAAAATAGTATGCAGAGGGGTTACAGTTACATGAGTAAGGTAATGAGTACATTTCCTATCAAGTATTGTTACCTCCTCCTTTGTTTTTCCCCTACCATCCCTTCCCTCCCCACCTCCCAAATTCCCCCCTCCCCTCACCCAAGTTGTAAAGTTCATTTTCAACATAGTGTCTTGTACTGCTTCAGGATTTTTATGCACAGTTTATTGAAGCCAGGGCTGGCTTCAAACCATAATCCTCAGATCTCATCCTCCTGAGTAGCTAGGATTACAGGTATGAGCCACTGGTAACCAACTGCATTCATTCCTTTCTAGAGAAGAGCCACAGCCGTGCACTGGGCAGTGACTCTGGAGACGGCTGGCCACCCTGTGTGAATCTTGGCTCTCTGATATATGAGCCGGAGTGAGACACTGAGCCATCCTCATCACCAGCAGCTGATAGGAAGAGAGGCCTTACAGAGCCTGGTAGAAGCCACAGAAGGAGGAACGGCATGGGTACTCCAATCCCAGGCTGGGGGTTCCTAGGATTTAATAAGAATGCAGAGATGTTGATGGCTGGCATGTGTACTATTATCTCCCATGCCAGAATGTGTGACAGACATCACTAATCAACCATAGTTGCTTTGAAGCATCCTATGTAACCCTCCCAGATGTGTGTGTGTGTGTGTGTGTGTGTGTGTGTATGTACTACTGCTTGAACTGTACTCCCTTCCAGGCCTTCTTTTTGTTGGTGTTTTTGGTTATGGGTCTTGAACTCAGGGCCGAGGCACTGTGCTCAAGGTTAGTACTCTACCACTTGGAACCACAGCTACACTTCTGGTTTTCAGGTAGTTAAGTAGAGATAAGAATCTCACAGATGGGCTGGGAAGGTGGCTCAGTGGTAGAGCACTTGCTTTGCATGCCTGAGGCCCTGGGTTCCATTCCTCAGCACCACATAAGCAAAAAGAAAAAAGCCAGAAGTGGCGCTGTGGCTCAAGTGGTAGAGCGCTAGCCTTGAGCTGAAGAGTTGAGGGACAGGGCCTAGGCCCAGAGTTCAGGCCCCACTACCGGACCCAAAAAAAAAAAATCTCACAGATGTTCCTGCTCTTGCTGGCTTCAAACTGTGGTGCTCAGATCTCAGCCTCCTGAGTAGCTAGGATTATAAGTGTGAGCCACCAGCACTTGACTCTACTCTTCTTTTAAAAAATACTTTTTTGTTGTTGTTGTTGGTTGTGGGGCCTGGGCGCTGTCCCTCAGCTCTTCAGCTTAAGGCTAGTGCTCTACCACTTGAGCCACAGCGCCACTTCTGGCTTTTTTCTGCTCATGTGGTGCTGAGGAATAGAACCCAGGGCCTCATGCATGCGAGGCAAGCACTCTACCACTGAGCTACCTTCCCAGCCCTAATAAATATATTTTTTATTGTTATTATAAAGCAGATATACAGAGGGGTTACAGTTATATAAGAGTTACTTAAGTCAAGTAAAGAGTACATTTCTTTTTCAACCATGTCACCCCTTCCCTTGCTCTCTCCCAGGTTTTCCCCCTGGCTCCCAACCCACAAGTTGTATAGTTCACTTTCAACATAGTATCTAGTGAGTACCACTGCTGCATTGATTAATCTTTTGTCTCTCCATTTCTGCCCATCCCTTGCCCTCTCATAAGCCTAAACAAGCAAGGCAAAAAGAAAAGAAAATAGAAACAATAACAGAGGAGGGAAACACCTCCTGTTTCCATTTCTTGGAGTTCACTTCATCCAGTCCTTAATGGCCTTCAGGCATATGATCAAACCTGACCAGTGAAAGAAAACATTCCCCCCCCACCCCCCATTTTCCCCTGCTTACTCCCCAACACACAGAGGTTAGAGGCAGACCTGGGATAAAGCCCCCTCCCCCATTCCCAGTGGTCTTTCCAACAGTTTCTATCTCCTGAGGGGGCCTTCAGCACCCCTTTCTTTCTGAGTCCCTACCTGTCTGGGCCAGGCCTGGTCATAGGAGCCAGGCCTCAGGCCCGGCCTCTGTAGCCCTGGGGGTGGTAGGCACTGGTGTGATCTCTATCATGTCCTCAGTGGGTTAGAGAGGGCTTAACATAAGCTGCCGAGGGCGGCACAGGAGGCCCTTCATTAAGCATTACCAGATAATCCTGATCATATCAAGAAACCTCTCCCTGGCTCTGGAGCACACAAGCTAGCTGTGGTGATCAACATGCTATTTTTATCCTTTGTGCCGGCTGGAGATTACAGCCCCAGGTGGGGCTTGGCACCCCACCCCCAAACACACAGAATGCCAGGGCTGGATTCACAGATGGGTGTCCCAGAGCCAGCAAGTGACAAATCCTGGGACCACCCCCACACACACCCCAGCACCCACTGGTCCCCCACCTGCTGTGGTTGGAATGTCCTTCTGAAAGTCACATGGAGAGTGAATGGCCCTTGTGACCACGTGGTTAGAAGTAAGACCCAAATTCCAATCACCCAAGTTGTGGCATTTTGTTACAGTAACAGAAAACGGGCTAAGACAGACAGACAGACACACACACACACACACAAACCCAGAACTCCCAACCATGCTAGACAGGGCTTTCTATTATCACACAGACATTAACAGCTCCTCCTATGTCTGTCTGGCTGATCTGTTTCCAGATGTGGAGCTGGTGCCAAGAGCTCTGTCTCCCCCTACTGGCCAGAGTGGAGCTGCGCCGTAGCGACCCCAACAGCAAAGATGGCCAAGAGGGAAGGATGCAGCCACGGACACTCCCAGAACGCAGCCTCAGCCGTTCTGATGCCTCTTTTAGAATCTCCTGGTCAGTTTTCCACCCCCATCCTAGTGACAGAAGGGACTTTGGACTCTATCCTGGGCTCAATTGTGTCCTGTGTCGTAGCTTTAACCCCAATATGTCACCCAATGACTGTATTTGGAGACAGAGACATCCCAGAGACACGGTCCTTGGGAAGGTCCTAGTCCAGTATGGCTGCTGTCCTGATGAACAGTTAGGTGTGAGTGGCCTCTAATCCTAACTACTCAGGAAGCTGAGATTTGAGGGCCGCAGTTCAAAGCCAGCCAGGGCAGGAAAGTCTGTGAGACTCTTATTTCCCATTCACCACCGAAAACGCCAGAAGTAGAGCTGTGGCAGAGCTTCAACACCAAGCAAAAAAAAAAAAAAAGCTAAGGATCAGTGCCCTGGCCCTGAGTTCAAGCCTCAGTACCAGCACCAAAGGAGGAGGGGGGAAAAAGAGATCATGTGAAGGAAATAGCTCTCTGCAAGCCAGGGAAGAGGCTCAGCCCTGACACCCTCCTTCGTGGACTTCTAGCTTCCAGACTGTGACACCATGCTGAGACCATGCTGCCAATCTACTAATGCAGCCCCAACTGCCCAAGATGGATGCTACCATCATCCACAACACACAGCCTTCCTTTCCCCCTCTGGTTGCTTCCCTCATTCTTCTCCCAGGCCCCAGCACTGACTGATTCATTTATTGTAGATACCTCTTGAGCAGGACAGCAGACTGGAATGTTCCTGGAGGGAGAGAAAAGAATGAGAACATCATCATCCAACAAGAACGTGATGAGTAGCCAGGAGCTGATAGCTCACAGCTGTCATCCTAGCTACTCAGGAAGCTGAGATCTGAGGATGGACCATGGTCGAAAGCCAGCCTGGGCAGGAAAGTTCATAAGATTCTTATCTCCAATGAACCACCAGAAAACTGGAAGTGGTGCTGTGGCTCAAAGTGGTAGAATACTACTAGCCTTGAGCAAAAACAGCTCATGCTCAGTGCCCAGGCGCTGAGATCAAGCTGCACAACTGACAAAGGAAAAGAAGGAAGGAGGGAAGGAAGGAAGGAAGAAAGGAAGGAAGGAAGGAAGGAAGGAAGGAAGGAAGGAAGGAAGGAAGGAAGGAAGGAAAAAAGGAAGAAGACTGTGGTAACTTGAAGTACCAGGCTGTGTCCTAGGAGGACTGTCACCACAGTAACATCCCAGATGGGCCTGATCCCCGCAGCCCAGCCAGATGCAGGACACATGATGCACATGCCCTGCACATGCCCTGCACAGTGCTTGCTGAGGACCCACTTGGAGTCTCCTACGGAACATGGGTCTAACTGCTCAGGGAGGAAGGACCTAACTGCCACAAGAAGTTGGAAGTGATCCTGTACCCAGCTTTGAAGGATGAGTAGGAGTTCTTATTCTTTCTCATTCCCTGGAATCCATGCTCGGTGAATCTACGCCCACCCCAAGAGCCCAGAAAGGAAAGAAGGGTGCCTGTGGATGGAAAGGGGGCAGGAGAAAGAGAGCAGCAGCAGAAAGAAGAACAAGCAGCCTGCCCCAGAGGTGAGACCTCCCCCGGTGGACATCTGTTCTGATCTGAAAGTTAATTACAGTATTTAGATGTTTTCTTTCCCATTCTGCTTAATAATTACAACAGAACCCAAAGTGTGAGATAACACCGAATCATTATAAAATAGGATTTAATTATTCTCCCAACTCGTAGGAATTAACCAGCTTTGGAGCGCGCACATGCTCTAGAGAGCCATTTGTAAGCAGGTGTCTCCCTCCTAATCCTCAGAGCCAGCCCAGCCAGTGGGCTGAGGGTGGGGTGAGGTGGCAGGGCGTGGGGCACCCTGAGCGGGGCATTGTGTCTGAGAAAACAATCCAGGGGCTCCTGCTGGGCGTGGGCGTTCCCAGCAGACAGGACCATAGGGGTCTTCACTCAGCAACAAAAATGTACAAAGCACACCCACTATGTGCCAGGCACAAGTTGTTCTAGGTCTTGTGCGGGGGAGGAGAGGGGAACAAAGTGAGCAAACAGGCAAGACCCCTTCTCCCATGCTGGTTTTATTCTAGGCAGAGAGGGTTGGACGTATATCTAAGTGCCATTTCTGATCGCAAGAATTCCTGGGCTACCTCAGACCACATGGCCCCTGAGACAGGCTCTCTAGGGACAGAACACTTAAACAGGGGCCTGAATGAAAAGAGCACGCTGGAAAGTAGTATGGAGGTTCCTCCAAAGACTCCACATAGAGCTCCCCTATGACCCAGCAATCCCACTTTTGGGCATTTAACTAAATGATCACAAACAAGACCATACTAATGCTACCAGCACAACTATGTTTATTGCAGCACTATTTACCATAGCTAAGATATGGAACCAACCCAGATGCCCCTCAGTGGATGAATGGATCAAGAAAAGGTGGTATATATACACAATGGAATTCTATGCCTCCATCAGAAAGAATGACATTACCCCATTTGTTAGGAAATGGAAAGACTTGGGAAAAATTATATTAAGTGAAGTAAGCCAGGCCCAAAGAAACATAAGTCCCATAGTTTCCCTTATTTGCAATAACTAGTATATGTCTGAGCCAAGCGGAAATGGTCAGATAAGTTGATGTTAGGTGAAATGAACCCCAAGATAAGGACTCAAATGGTTTTTCTCTCTTGCTATTGTTTCTAACATATTTATAAGATATTTCTTTATTGCTTTTTATGTCCCTCCCCCACAGTATAACCCCTGCTTTCACTGTATTTGATGTTGGTATAATTGTGGAGGAGAAGGGAAAAAACAAATGGTTTAAATAGGGATACAGGTGGACCCACTGCAACAATGAGATGTACAAGACGTTATGTCAAAAAATGAACTTTACAACTTTTGGCTGGGGGTGGGGGTGGGGGAGGGGGGAGGGGGACAGGGAGGGGAGAGATGGAAAGGGATGGGAAGGGGAAACAAAGGAGGAGGCAACAATGCTGAATAAGAAATGTACTCATGGAGGAGGCTGCAATGCTTGGTAAGAAATGTATGCATTATCCTGCCCATGTAATTGTAGCCCCTCTGTACAGTATGTTCTCAAATAAAATAAAATAAAATTTAAAAAATAAAAAAAATAAAAAAATAAATGTACTCATTACTTTGCTCATGTAATTGTAACCCCTCTGTACGGTATTTTCACAATAAAAAAAATATGTAAAAAAGAAAAGAAAAGAGCACAAGGCACACCCACCGAAAGCAGACTCATGGACCAGAAATGCAGACAGCCCAGGGTGGGAATGAGACTGGAGGTGAAGGCCAGCAACATGGAGGCCAGCTGGAGGGAACAGGCAACAGTAACCCAGGTCAGGAATTGGTGTTATTCAAGGGCAAAGGGAAACTGTCAGTGGCCTTTACGAAGAGAGTAGAGCCACAAACTGATTTTTTTTTTTTTTACTCTCTGGCTGCTATGTAAGGAACAGATCAAGGAACAGAGGAAGAAGCTGAGAGCACCAGCTGAGATGACCTATTATCCTGCTCCCAAATTCCCTTTATCTCCTCTTAACACCTCAAAACCCTAATCTCTCCTCATTTTGTGCAGCTTTCCATCATTGGAAAGCATTGTTGTATTAAAATGGCATTTGAGTTGGATGCCAGTGGTTCACATCTATCCTCCTAGCCACTCTGGAGGCTGAGGGCTGAGGTTGACTGTTCAAAGCCAGCCCAGGAAGAAAACTCCACGAGACTCCTATCTCCAATTTTCCAGCAAAAAGACCCAAGTGGAACTGTGTGTGGCTCAAGCAATAAAGAGAAAAGGCAAAGGGGCAACTCAGGTCCTGAGTGTAAGATCCGGTATAGGCACACAAAAATAAAAGATAAAATAAAATAAAAATGGCATCTGCAGCTCAAAGTGGTAGAGCTCTAGCCTTGGGCAAAAAAAAAAAAACTCAGGGACAGTGCCCAGGCCCCAAGTTCAATCCCCCCATGACCAACAACAACAAGAACATCAAAAAGGCATTTAATTTTTATCTGGAAAACAAACATGAGAAATAGATTCTGTCCTCCTTGCCTCGAGCTCAGAGAGTTGAGTGCCTGCCCAAGGTTACACAGCAAGTTTGTAGAAGAGGCAGAGATTGGAAGAATACCAATGACAAAAGAGAGACAGCTAGGGGCTGGGAACGTGGCTCAGTGGTAGAGCGCTTGCCTTGCAATGCATGAGGCCCTGGGTTCGATTCCTCAGCACCACATAAGCAAAAAGAAAAAAGCCGGAAGTGGCGCTGTGGCTCCAGTGGTAGAGTGCTAGCCTTGAGCTGAAGAGCTGAGAGACAGCGCCCAGGCCCAGGGTTCAGGCCCCACAACCGGACCAAAAAAATGAAAAAAAAAAAAGAGAGAGAGAGACAGCTAAAACACAGGGCTGTGGAAGACAGTGATGTCTAGCCCCCCCCCCACTACCAAGTGGCAAGTTTGGAGGCGACACAACCCAATAAGCTTGGTACCCACAGTCTTTGCAGAAGTCCTCATCACAAATCGGACATTCACTCTCACAAGGTACCCTTGTGTTGGAGACATTTCTGGGTTGGGGGGCCGGGAGGAAGTGAAGAAGGAGACAGCTTCCTGACTCTGCCCCCTGGGTCCTGTCTGCAAAGAGGCACAGTGGCTGGCCTTTGGGATGGCTGCAGGACTAGTGACATCTTCTTCCAGTCTTCTCTCTGGATTAGTTTGAATCTTTGAAATATCCCAGAGCCCCCAAGCGTTTGGGGAGACCATATGGGCATCACAGCTGGGATCCTGGAATTAGTACGGTGCTCCACTGCAGCTCAAAGCCCCAGGAGAGAGAGAGACTTTCTCCCACCTGCAAGGCCCAGGTTCCAGCCTTGTTGGTCTCTGCCCAGACAATACTGCCACCTAGTGGCCATTTTCTCCTCTCTCCAGGATAGGAAAAGACTCCCATTGACAAAGAAGCTTTTAGCAAGTCCTGAGCCCAGCTTCCTTCCTCCAGGGATCTTGTAGAAATGCAGATTCCGACACAGCAGATCCACAGTGGAGCCTGGGTTTCTGTGGTCCTGGAGGTTCTCAGAGCCCACTTGGAAAGGCCAGGAAAATAGCATTCACTGAACTAGGCCTCATCCACGCTGCTTGTCTGGGTCTGAATGCAGAAAGAATTAAGCCATGCTACACCAAGGTAACAGCTCTTTGCTATTACAAGAAAGACACAGATGGGCTGGGAAAGTGGCTCAGTGGTAGAGCACTTGCCTTGCATGCATGAGGCCCTGGGTTCGATTCCTCAGCACCACATAAGCAGAAAATAAAAAAGCCAGAAGTGGTGCTATGGCTCAAGTGGTAGAGCGCTAGCCTTGAGCTGAAATGCTGAGGGACAGCACCCAGGCCCAAAGTTCAGGCCCCACGACCGGACCCCCAAAAAAAAAGAAACACACAGATGAACAACATGCCCAGGGCCCCCTTAAGAATGTGGATTATTTCCAGAAAATGCAGCAGGAAACAGTAAAGATGGATCCATAGAAAGGACATTGGATTTCCCACTCAAGACCATAGGTAAATGAATTCTCCTCTCCAGATCTGTTCATTTTCCAGTAATAAGATTTCAAGATTCTAAGAGGCTGTGTGTACATAAGGGTTAGGCATACATAAGATTCTGTGAAAGAGTATGTGAATTGACATGTAAAATGTGTAAAGCATTGGAGTAATGGGAGGCATTCATAAGTCCTTAAACACCTCATTAAAGCCAGGCAGATGAGAGGAAGTTTAAAACAGTGAAGGCACTAAATTATGGGAGAGTTTGAAGGCTAGGAAGTTATGGAGGATGCCCAGTATTCACCACACACACACACACACACACACACACACACACACACACACACACACACACACACACACACACACACACACACACACACACACACACACACACACACACAGAGTATGTCTAAGGCTTGGCCAATTAGAGCGCTGTTTCCCAAGCCCAGTGATTGGCTCAGGAAGTCACATGACCAAAGGCAAGCCAATCAAAGAAAGGCTTTTGTTAAGACTCCGGAAAGAGACCTCTTTTCTCTGACCTGAGGCTGCCCTGGGTCATCTTAGTATTACATCAAGGGAAACAGCCCATGGGACCAATACAGAGGAAAGATGAACCAAAGATGGAATGAGGCAGAGTCGTGAATGGAACAAAGACCAAGTGGCTAAATTTGCTTTAAAAAAATTCTTCCTCTTCTTTTGGCTCTGCAGATACCTACCAGGTAATAAAAGCAGACAAAAAGCTTGGCACCTCTGCCTTCCTCCTGCCTTGTCTTTTCTCTGCTTCAGTCACCTTTGCACTGCGATAACAAGCCTAATGGAGTCACATCAACCTTCCCTACCCACCAGGTAACAGTGACCCTCATAACTCTGACAAGGCGCCATCTGACCACCCTGCCAGACCAAGGTCACCAGCTATGCAAGCCCCCAACCCTCAACATAAACCCAAGACTCTTGTTAGACCCTTGGAAAAACAGACTTTCAATCACCGGACTATTTTTCTCTCCAGTGGCCACATGAAGAATGGATTCCTTTTCTGTCATCACTGTTAGGTCTCCCTCTCCCTCAGTTTCCTTTTCATGAAGGACAGCACACAGCCTTACCCAAAATCACCTGCCCCAAACCAGAAATCACCTGACTGTGAGTCAGCAAAGGATCCCAGGCTCTGAGGTCACTTCCTTATCCTCCGAGGTCATTTCCTCATCCACGCTGGTCCCGCCTCCCTCGGACAGTGAGAGGTTTGCCCAGGCTCTGAGGTCGCTTCCTCGTTCTCTGAGGTCATCACTTTCCTAGGTCTGAGGTCTCTTCCACATCCACTGCAGCCCCACCTGCTCCTGCCCTCTCCCTATACAACCTTTCTCCCTACCATAAGTCGCTTTCTGCAGGCTGGTGGATTGGTTTCTCCTAATAACCTCTCTTCTGCCTGAACCGACAACTCTTACATTCACCACTACTGGCCTCTTGGGAGAAATGGCTGAAATGGTCCACTGGAATCCATTTCCCTGCACCTTAGGGATGGCCCTCTGGCTTAGGGCTCCAGTTGTATGAAGATATTATTGGAACTCCTGAATGAAGGTACACCCAACTCCAGAAGCACAAACTTCTAAGTTGTGGAAGCCATTTGTTTCTTTTCTTTTTTTCAAGAGTTGGATTGAAGGGCTGGGAAGGTGGCTCAGCGGTAGAGTGCTTGCCTCGCATGCATGAGGCCCTGGGTTTGATTCTTCAGTACCACATAAACAGAAAAGGCTGGAAGTGGTTCTGTGGCTCAAGTGGTAGAGCACTAGCCTTGAGGTGAAGAGCTCAGGGACAGTGCCCAGGCCCAGAGTGCAGGCCCCACAACCGACAAAAAAAAGAGAGAGAGTTTGGTTGAGATGAGTTCCTCTTACCTGAAACTTCATCCAAGAGTCCTACAACAGGTACCGTCTGTTCTCTGCCCTTCAACATGTCTTTCCTTACAGAAGACAAGCAAAGTCCTATCTCAACAATGCCGAATGGGGGAGAGGGGTGCTGTATTGGGGCTGTATTGGGGCAAGATCACACAGGTGGTAGAACTTGTTCTAGAAAACACTAAGGCCACCTTAATCCACGTGCCCTATAAAACCACCTGTCGTCCCCCAAGAGAAATTAAGTACTCACTCAGAAACAATGGCATCAAATACTGATGAATGTTCCAGAACATAGCAATATGCAGACCTGCAGCAGCACTGCCTGCTGGGGACATGTTAGAAATGCACATTGTTCACTCCAGCCCACAGGTTCAAGTTCCAGTTCTGGAGTGGAGGCCCATGAATTCCTTCTACCCTTCAAGGCATTCTGATGCAGAATGCAATATGGACTCTCATCAACATGAACTAAGCAACTTCTTTCTGGTTTCATCAAGTATTCAACGTCTTTTGCCAGAACTGAGGGTGTGGAGATAAACTGGATAAGCCCTTGACCTCAAAGAGCTCCCAGTCCAGTGTGAACACATATCAGCCCTCCACATCACTCAGTTGTCTCTGAAGAAAGGCATTTGTGACTAGCAGCCTGTGCCCTTGGTCTTGGCCAACGCATTCCAACCTCTAGGCCTGCATCTACTTTTCCCACCTGCCTCCATCCTCACCTCCAGAAAACCCCTACTCTTGCTTCAATACCCAGTTTCATTATCATCTCCACAGTCCCTCCCCTGGGAGGAGCCTGCTGCAGGGCCTTCCTCCTCTTAGAAGGGTCATTAATGTGCATTCACATTGACTGACCAATGTGATTCTTTCCAGCCCCTGACCCAGAGGAAGAGCTAAGAAGTATTTGATCAATGAGTTAGAAAGGGAATTAAGAAAAGTCATGAAAGACAACAGAATCTCAAAATCCCAGCCTCAGAGGCAGGGGGTAAGGGGTGGGGGGTAGGGACTACTCAAGTGTGCCCCCCGGGGACAGCCAGCAGCACCAGACTTGCCCCTGGAACTCAGAAGCAGTGCAGTCTTGGGACCCACTGGGAATGACCAAGTTAGCATCTGCACAAACACAGCTCACCCAGGTGACTTCTAGAACCCCCAAAGAGCCCCCATTTCCTCATTCCCAGGATATAGCTGCTGGGCAGCATCAGATGAGAACATGACACAGAGGTTCCTCCGTCTGCTTCCTTCCTCTTGGCACCACAATGACTTCCAAGAAAGGTACACAGAGCTTAGTTCTGGTCGAAAAGTCTCCACTCATCTAAGAACACAATCAATAATGGTGAGGGAAAATCAATGGGGCCCAGGGATCCATCTCTCAGCTTATTTATGGAACACAGATCCCACTGTGGCAGGAGGCTTCAGCACCATGGATAGAGGCTGTGCCTGTTTCCCAGACATCCTGATTCCTTCCCAAGAATGATGGGGTGTCCTTTGTTCCTGCTCGATAGCACCCTGGAGTTACAGGGCCATTTAGAAATGAACTGGCCCATTCTTCTCTCTTCCCTTTGCTCATAGTGACAGGTACCCCTGGCTAAGATGCTATTAAAGGCACAGATAGGTTACTCTGCTCATTCCATCTGGCCTGTGTGGCTCTTCCCCGCTTGCTCGGTCTCCAGCAGGTCCTGAAGCAGTAACTCTACACCAGGTAAAACATTCTAGGAGGGAGAAAAAAACTGAAAAGTTGGAAGGGTGGCGATTTCATTCTAAGTATTTTTGCCCCCTTAGAAGGGAGAATGTGGCATCTTTTTTTCCTGAAAAGTTTCCACTTTTTTTCCATGCTTATAACTATAATCATTACAGATAACTTCATAAGCAAATTTAATGACAATTCAGGGCTTGTTTTTCCTACAAATAACAAAACCATCCCACAAAATTAAACATTGAAGGGGGGGCAGGAAAGTGATTAAGATGAACAAGGTCATCTGGGTAGGGCCCTCACAATGAAGTAGCTGGTGGCTTTATAAGAAGAGATCTGGTGTGACATACACTTGCTTTTTCCACCATGTGACTCCTTCTGCCATATTTTAATGCAGCCCTAGGCCCTCATCAGGAGCTGAGCAGATGCTGGCACCAGGTGCTTAGACGTCCTGGTCTCCAAAACCATGAACTAAGTAAACCTCTTCTCTTTATAAATTATGTTATCTCACATTAGGTGTAATGTTGGCAAAACTCCACTCACCCTGAAGCCTGGAGGAGACACAAGGATGACAAATCCCTCACACGGCTGCCTCGCTGTTCACGGTATTGACTCCACAGGGCTGCTTGAGCATCCTCCCAACATGGCTGACAGCTTCCTGCAGGCAAGTGACCTAAGACAAAGCCAGGAGAAAGCCTTGACCACACATTCCTTGACCTAGTCCTAGAAATCATACATCCACACTTCTGGTACACCTTGTTTATTAGAGGTGAATTACTGAACACAGTCCTCAGAGCCCACAGAGGGGAACTGGCTCCACTGTTTGGGGGAAAGCATAGCAGAGAATTATAGATAGAGATAGAGAGAAATAGAGAAATATAAAGAGAGAGACAGAGAGACAAAGAAAGAGAGACAGAGACCACAATCTGTTCTTTTGACACAAATTACTTAAATTACTTTCATTCTTCCATACACACAAAATAATTTATCTCATCCTAGCTACTCCGGAGGCTGAGATAAAAAGATTGTGGTTTGAAGCCAGCGCATGCAGGAAAGTCCACAAGACTCTTATCTCCAATGATCACCACAAAAGTCAGAGGTGGAGCTGTGGCTCAAATAGTAGAGCACTACCTTAGAGCAAAAAAAAAAAAAAAAAAAAAAAAGCTCAAGGACAGTGCCCAGGCCCTGAGTTCAAGTCCCAGGACCAGTACAGCAAAATGAATGAATAAATACATCTCTTCTCAGTGTCCTCCATTCCTGTTGAGTTTTGACTAGAAACCGAGGAAGTTGGCACCTTGATGCCAATCCTCAGATGGAGTTCCTCAAGTACAATCCCTCCTTATTTGAAGAAGAGGAACCTGACCTATGTCAGACAGTGCTACCATCTCTGTTCTAAAGAAAAGACTTGAAGGAGGATTCTGGGCCAGAGAAATGATTTTTAAAAAATCCAGTCTAGCACAGGTTGTCTCTCCTTTGATAAGAACTTGGCCCTGCCCCCTCAGCTTCTGGTTTTGCCCTCTAAATCATCTCTACAGCACTTCTTTTGTTTTTACCCATTTTACAGGAAGAAACACAGAGGTTCTGCGGATTGTAACCAGGGAAGCTTAGGTACCCTGAGGACTTAAAATGCAGAGGTTCACTGGCCACAGGGACTTTAGGAACGAGAAAAGTGACCCGAGGCAGCCACATCTTGGAAGGGAAGGTAGCACGCACCTCTCCAGCCAGACATTCAGAGCCTGATTCATTAGATTCACTAAATTAAATTCATTTCAGAAGCAAGAAGGTCAGCAAATACTGGGATGCTTACAACATGCCAGGTACTATAGTAAGTACTAGATCTAAGCTGCTCCAGAGACTCTACCAACAACGGCATTGAACTCAGACCATCCAGACTTCCCATATCACCCAGTCAAAGGCAGGTGGGTGGTCTGCTCTCCAGCCCCAGGCCCACTGGTGGCATCTTGAGCACCCCATAGCATTTTCAGGAGCTGGCACCAGCCCATCCGAGGAAATAAGCTGTCCATAGGGCCTTTAATGTTTTTATGTTTGGCTATAATGGAAAACAAACATCCCCTGTGTCTTTGGACCCATGACATCTACAATACGGAAGAGGGTGAGGCTGCGCTTATCTGGGACTGCCAAGGTCACCTCAGGTCCACTCTGTACAGCAGAAATGAGAGGATGAATCGGAGGCACTGGTGTTCCTCTGCCTCTCCCCAGGGCTGATGCTCGGGGTAGCTGGTGACACTAATAAATTCAAACCATGTTTGCTTCCAGTCTCCCTACACACGGCCACCAGAAAGCAGCTTTCTGACTTACCCAGCAGGGCGTGCCCTGGTCCCCAGCTCACCTCTATAAGCGATGGGGTGCTTTCCCAGGGAGACACTCAGATGGAAGCCATTCACCCCTACCATGGCCAAGCAGAAGGTCCATGGGCCTCCAACTCTGAAACAGTGTCCTCACTAAACAACAACACGCCTGTCACTCAGTGACAGATTGATGACAGGCACCCATCCTCACCCTACCTTTCTGGTGGCCTTTACCAGGTGACCGCTTCCACTCACCCTGACGCCGAGCCTTCTACATGCTTCCGTCAAGAGGATGTCAGGAGAGAATAAGAAAAGACCTGCTCCAGTGCAACCTTGCTCTTGTGTCTGCCCAACCTGAGAGGGATAGCCATTCATGACACTGTCAGCTCTCATCTGTCTACTTAATCTGTCTACTTAGCAAAACAATGCCCTGACAGATGGCAACAATATCCTCATTATCTCAAAAGTAAGCTAGCAGAGTCTCCAATACCATCCATTCCCAACCCCATAATTTCACTCATGTATATTTCTTGAAGTAGTTCCCTCCCCTACCTCTAGTTTCTCTGTGTGTGTGTGTGTGTGTGTGTGTGTGTGTGTGTGTGTGTGTGTGTGTGTATTGAGGCTTGGATTCATGGCCTGTACCCTGTCCCTGAGCTTTTTCACTTGAGCCACAGCTCCACTTCCTACTTTTTTGGTAGTTTATTGAAGATAATAATAGTCTCACAGACTTTTCTGTCCACACCGGCTTTGAACTGTGATCCTCAGATCCCCTGAGTAGCTAGGATTACAGGCATGAGCCACTAGCATTGAACATGTTAATTTGTCTTTTTCATCACTGGATTCTCAGTGTCTGGCAGCAAGTGTTCAGCTCAACAGGTATTTGTTGAATGAATGAATGAATGAATGCATAATCAGTATTAGAGAAGCTAGGGGCAGCAAATGGAGTGAGAAGAAAATCAAAACACGTTAAGTAATTTTTTTTAAAATCTGGGTCTGTTTCCCCATGAGAAAAGCAGGAAGAAAGGCAAGAGGAGAGGAGGGGGAACTGGAAAGAGAAATCACACATAGTTCAGAAGAGCTGAATGCACAGTTGCAGGACACTCCAAAGGAAGAGCTTGGATCTGATCCCTTGTGGTGAACGAGGGCTGGGTGGAGAGATCAGGTTGCACTCATGATTCTGTAGCTTGAACAGGTGAAGCACAGGTGCTGCCACTCTGCCCGCTTCCCTGGAGAGCTGCAAGTTAGGACACAGCGCAAGGTGCCTTGGGGCAGCTGAACTCTGGAGACTCTCTGCTCCTTCTCCTTTGCCATCATCCTTCCTGCAAGGGGGAAGAGTGACTGGTTCCCCCTACCCCTCAATGGTGGTGAGGAGGAAGTGCTGCTGCTGGGTCTAGCACAGTCAGGCAGCCACTTGGCACAAGGAAACTCACGCATCACTAACACAAGGCCTCCCTGGTCTCCTGCAACCCAGGTCCCTCACATAGACTGTCCGTGGCACCCCCAAACCTGCTCTATTTTGACTCAGCTCTCAGAAGAGCCACCTGTTTCCCAGAGAAATAAAAAGATGGCCAACCCAATATCGATAGAACCAAATAGAAGACCCAGGAATAAAACCATATACTTGCAGATATCTGATACTTGATAAGGGTGGGAAAAAGTATAGCCTCTTCAATAATTGGTGCTGGGAAAACTGAGCACCCATATGCAGAAAACTAAAAGCGGATCAGTGTTTGTCACCATGCACTGATATCAACTCAAAGTGGATCAAAGACCTCATTCTCAGACCTGAAATTTTGCAATTACTGCAAGATGGAGTAGAAGAAACACTAGAACTTATAGGCATAGGCAGAAACTTTTTGAAAAGAGTCCCAGGGGCACAGAAGATAGGAGAGAGACTTGACAAGTAGGATTACATCAGAATTAAAAGTTTCTGCACAGCAAAAACATAGTTACTACACTACACTAGAAAGACAGCCATCAAACTGGGAGAAGATCTTCACCAGCAATACATACAACAAAGGCCTAATATCCAAAATATACAAGGAACTCAAGAAACTAACTCCTCTCAAAGCTAACAAACCAATCACTAAATGGGCAAAGAAGCTAAGGAGAGACTCCTCAGAAGACGAGGTAAGAATGGCAAGAAAAGAAAAAAGAAACAGCAGAGGAAGTGCTCACTATCCCTGGCCATAAAGGAAATGCAAATCAAAACAACTCTGAGATCCCATCTCACCTCAGTTAGATTGGCTAACATCTACCTAGTACAATCACTCTGGACAGCAGTCCAGAGGTTCCTTTAAAAAAACTAAACATAGCTCTTTGCTGTGACTCAGTTTTATCACTCCTGGGCATCTACCCAGAACATCACAAGCCAGGACAAAGACACTTGCACACCCATGTTCATTGCTGCAGTATTCATCATAGCCAAGTTGTAGAAACAATCCAGATGCCCTCCAATACATAAGTGGATCCAAAAAAAAATGTGGTACCTATTCACAATGGAATTTTATACAGCCATTAGAAAGAATAATATTATGTCATTGGTAGGGAAATGGATGGGTCTAGAACAAATCATGTGAGGTAAACCAAGCTCAGAGAGAAAAATGGCCCATGTGTTTCCTCTTATATGCAGAAACCAGATCTAAAATACAACTAAACATGATAAATTACACAAGACTCTAGGCATTTACACACAATGAGACTAAAGGAGGATATTTTAAGAGAGGAACAAAAGTCTTAATGCCTACATACCTCTGATCATATAAAATAATATTTATCAAAATGAACATGAAATGGAAAAAAGGGATTTTTCTTTTCTTTGTTGCTGTTTTTGTTTTCTTTTCTTTTTATCTTATTTGTTCACTTATCTGATTTGGGAGGGTAAAGAAGGGCTCAGAAATGGAGGGACAGGGGCTGGGAAGATGGCTCAGTGGTAGAGCGCTTGCCTTGCATGCCTGAGGCCCTGGGTTTGATTCCTCAGCACCACATAAGCAAAAAGAAAAAAAGCCAGAAGTGGCGCTGTGGCTCAAGTGGTAGAGTGCTAGCCTTGAGCTGAAGAGCTGAGGAACAGCGCCCAGGCCCAGAGTTCAGGCCCCACGACCGGACCAAAAAAAAAAAAAAGAAATGGAGGGACAGAGGATGAAAAAAATGCAACAGTGGAACTCCTTGGACACTATGTTGAAGATGAACTATACAGAGGAAAAAACTGAGAGAGAACAAGGAAAGGGGTGACATTGTCAAAAAGGAATGTACTCTTTTTTAAATAAATGTGGAATGCTTCACAAACTTGTGTGTCATCCTTCCACAGGGGCCATGCTAATCTTCTTTGTATTCTTCCAACTTTCGTATATGTGCTGCCGCAGTGAGCATGGCAATGCACTCCTTACCTGACTTAGGTAGATGTAATCCCTCTGTACATCATTTTTATCATGGCAATCTTTTAATAAACATGGTCAATAAGAGAGAGTTTGACCTACTCTAGGAGTGAGACCCAAGGAAGCCAAACCAGGCTGAAATGACAGCCAGTGAAATCAGGATGAAGAGAGCTGGAGTGTGGGAAGAGTTTGCTGTGGTTGAGGGTCATGAATGGATGATGACATTTTTCAGGCAGCTGTGATGTACTTAGGAAATCTGGAGCAGACCAAGGCCAGTTCAGCCTTGGCAGAGAAGGAAGACATTTACACCACCGCAGCCATGAGCTTGTCCCTGCTGCTCTGAATGGTGAAATCCATCCAGACTCCCCTTGCTGGAGGGCCTCTATACCTCCCCACACAACTATCCTGCCAAGTGTGGCTCACAGAATCAGTCATTAATGGAACTAGGATTTGAACCCAAGATGGATCAAACTCCAGCCAATGGCAGCAAAGCTATCTACTTGTGTATCGGATGGATCACCCAGAATAGGAAGCCCAGAGAGGAACCCTAAGGTCTCTAGGACCCCTCAGTTTGTAGGGCAGGGGACTGAGATCCAAAGAAAAGGGACCAGCTTTGGTGGGGCTGTGACCACAACCTGCTGTCCTGTTAGAATCATGCATCCTAGGTCACTGCTGTGTGCCACCTTATCGGTTGGCCGCCTTCTCTGTGGCAGGGGCTATTCCTTTCAGTCCTTACTACTGGAGCTGAGTCTCATCACCAACCAGGTGCACTCCCTTTCTAAGAGCTTCTAGGCTTAGAACATCCTACATCCCAGTGTTCCCAAGGGAAGGGGAGAAAATGGAAGCCATCCCCCTTTCTCGGCCCCACCAGGAAAAGGTTAAGCTGTGCCAGGCCTAAGGTGACATCAAAATTACATGGACAGATAAAAAGGAAATAGAGGGACATGAACCACCTCAAGTCAGCAAAGTGGTTTTACTTCCAGGGGCTTCTAGTTCAACTCCTGCTAAAAATAAAATGAAAGGTTCATGGGCAAGGCCAAAGGCAAGGCTCCATTTATAAAGAGATGTGAGCTCCAGCCTGCATTGTTCAAGCGGGTCCAGTGTAATCATATCGTTCCTTAAAGTGGGAGAACCCTTCTGGGTCAGGGGCAGAAAGAGAGATGTGACTTCATCAGCATAGTCTGAGAAACACAAGATTGATGGACTTGAAGAAAGAGCAAGGGGCTAAGGAAGTGGCAGATCCCAGGTGCTGGCAAAAGAGATGAGGCAGGAGTTGGAGGCATGACTCGGTTGGTAGAGCACTAGTCAGGGAGTGAGAATAGCTACAGTACTCAGTAGTCAAGGAGTGAAAACAGCTACAGTCAGTACTCAGTAGTCAGTGAGTGAAAACAGCTACAGTACTCAGTAGCCAGTGAGTGAAAACAGCTACAGTACTCAGTTGGAGTCCTGGTCATGGACCTAGAAAAAGAAGGAAGGCAGGAAGGAAGGAAGGAAAGGAGGGTGGGATGGAAAGGAGGATGAGATGGAAAGGAGGGTGGGATGCAAAGAAGGGAAGGAGGGAAGGAGGGAGGGAAGGAGGAAGGGAGGGAGGGAGGGAGGGAGGGAAGGGGAAAAGAAATAATCAACACTTGCCAGGTGCTGGTGGCTCATGCTTATAATCCTAGCTACTAAGGAGGCTGATATCTGAGGATCAAGGTTCAAAGCCAG
This sequence comes from Dipodomys merriami, assembly GCF_024711535.1. Lineage (NCBI taxonomy): Eukaryota > Metazoa > Chordata > Mammalia > Rodentia > Heteromyidae > Dipodomys > Dipodomys merriami. The sequence goes on from NW_027206590.1 coordinate 4,123,760, forward strand.
CCTAGGTAAGAAAGTCCATGAGACTTTTATCTCCAATTAACCACCAGAAAACCAGAAGTGGAGATGTGGCTCAAAGTGGTAGAGTGCTAACCTTGAGCAACAGAGATCAGGGACAATGCTCAGGCCCTGAGTTCAAGCCCCATGACTGACAAAAAAAATTAACAACAACAACAACAACAGTAATAATAATAAGAGCAAACAGATTCTTCCCTAGAGCCGCCAACAAGGACCGCTGCCCTGCCAATGATGTGATGTTTAGCTCCCAGGCTTGTTTCCGACTTCTCATAGAAACACAGGGTTATAAATTACTTTGTGGTCATTTGTTACAGCAGCAACAAGAAACAGATACATCATTCACCTCCTGCAGAGCATGGAAATGCGCTCCTGAAACACATGTCCCCCAGGGCACCACATGAGCTCTGTAGTAGCGCCTGATCATTATGTAATATTCATTGATCCTCTAGCAGACATGAGCTCTGCTTTCCGCAAGACCTTACCTTTACTCTCTCAGTGCTCACAGGCCACATTGGAAGGGAAACAGGCCAGGGAATGAAAAGTGAGCAAGGGCTCGGAGAGGCCCACAGGGCTGGGTTGGGGGCGCGGGGGGGGGGGGGGGGAGGGAAGGGGGAGGAGAGTTGTGTGCTGGGTTCCTGGTCATGGGCAGGGTACTGCTGTGGTGAGAGAGTGGTCATTGACCTGGGAGAAAAGAACAAGATGAGCAAAGTCAGAGACATTATCTTGGCCTATTTGAGGGGTGTATTTCTGGGCCCACCAGAATACCAGAGTCCATGGACCTCATTAAAAAAAAGTGTCATATGTGCACACAGTTTGAACTCTGGGCCTGGGCGCTGTCCCTCACCTCTTCAGCTCAAGGCGAGTGCTCTACCGCTTGAGCCACAGCGCCATGTCTGGCTTTTTCTGCTTATGTGGTGCTGAAGAATCGAATCCAGGGCCTCATGCATGCGAGGCAAGCGCTCTACCACTGAGCCACCTTCCCAGCCCCCCAGATGACTTCTACCACTAACGCAGCGTAAGTGCTCCATAGATCGTAGTTTCGCTGTGTCTTTTAGGGAATAGTGGCAAGGAAAACTAACCCTAATCTGTACACTCCCTACCCTACCCGCCAGAACCGCTGGGCTGCCCGGAGTCTGCTTGCCTGGTGAAGGGCAATACCATCCAGCCAAGGACTGCGTGCGATGCACCAGGTCCCCACCACACTCCCATTGCAGGATATGATGGCTCCATCCTGGGCTCCTGGAGCTAGATCTCAGTACCAAGGGAGGAGGCCCTCCCTAGTTTGTCTACAAATTCATGGTCCTAAGCAGGGACACCACCTCCCCTTCCTTCCCTTAGGGGAGTCCCTGACAGCTGCTAACCCTTTGCTCAGATAGTGACATTGGACCGTGCCAGGCTCCCTCCCCTGCTACGGTGCTCCTGGCAGTCAGGAGCAGGCCTTAGCCTGTGTCTGGAGCGGGATGGAGAAGGGAGGAAATGGCAGCAAAGGAAGCCGGCTGGTCCTCAAGATGAAGCAGAGGCAGCAGCAGCTGCCCCCAAGGGCCCGGGGCTGTGAACCTGGTTGGATTCTGCTCTGCCCCTCTGCTGAGATCGAAGCCGTGACCCCATGGGCATGGCTTCTCCCAGAACACAGCTCCTCTGGAGCAGCTTATGGACACGGTGGGACAGGTCCTTCTTCATGGGGATGGACGAGGTGACCCCAGATGCTTAGCAGCCTCCTGGCCCCTCACCCGTGATTGCTTACCCAACCGTGACAAACAGAGATGTTTCCAGAAATTTCCAGTCACTTCCAAACCACAAAAAGTTTCCCTGACTGAAAAGCCCCTCCTGGAGATCTTGACCTTCTCAGGTGCAGCTCCTGCCCCTGCAAATCCAAGCATGTGGGGGCCCCTCACTGAGAGACCATGAGCTCCATCAAGTCGCGTGCTTGCTAGTCAGCCACTAGCAGCACAACTCAGACACAGAGAGGCCTGTGCACCTGAGGAAGGGAAACTGAGGCTCCCACCAGCGAAGTAACATGACCACAGTCACACAACTGGGATCCAAACTTAGATCTGTGTGACCCCAAAACCTCTGGTCCTACTCAATACAGAGTCAGACTAGGCCATCCATCAAGGGGGTGAGGGGAGCGGGTACCCAGGCCCCAGACTGAGGGGTGGAAAGGTCAGCAGCAGATGGGATAGCCCCAGCCAGAGGCTGAAATCTACAAATGCAACAAGACTACTGTTAAGTCCAAATAATCAAGTGTCTTTGTCTTTTTTTTTTTTTTTTTTTTTGGGTCCGGTTGTGGGGCCTGAACTCTGGTTGTGGGGCCTGAACTCTGGGCCTGGGCACTGTCCCTCAGCTCTTCAGCTCAAGTCTAGCGCTCTACCACTTGAGCCACAGCGCCACTTCTGGCTTTTTTCCTTTTGCTTATGTGGTGCTGAGGAATGGAACCCAGGGCCTCAGGCATGCAAGGCACACACTCTACCACTGAACCATCTTCCCAGCCCCAGTGTCTTTGTCTTAAGGCCCCAGACCAGTGCCTTGATTTATGAACATCTCTACCTTACCTTCCCTCCTTGACCGAATGTGACCCATTTGGCTGGCCACAGACCAGCTCTTGGAACAGAACAGGGCTTGGAACTGACATCCCACTTTCCTCCCTCCCTTTTTCCCAGCTGCGACCCATTTTGTACTTTATCTGTGTCCTACCATGAATAATTTTCATACCAGTCACCACCAGACAATTCTAACATTCCTTCAGACCCTCCATAAATACCTCAGACTCTAAGCAAGGAGTCTCTAGCTTTGGCTAGACGTTCCCCTTCACAGATGTCCCTTCCCCCCCACCTCCCCCACCTCCCCCCAGTAAACCTGTGCTGGTGCTGAGCCATCTCTTTTTGTCTGCACCTATTTGAACCCTTTGAACCTACCAACTACATCCCAGGGTCAGGGCAGGATTGGTAAGTAAGGACCCCCATAACCAAGAGGAAAAGCAGGAGCCTCGCCAGCACTGGCCTCTGAGTCTCTCCCTTGAGGAGTACTAGGAAATGGAAATGAAGAGAACAGTCATACAGGTGATGACTCACCTACAGATATAGGCAGAGATCCAATCTCAGCGAGACGATAGAAGGACACGGGTGAGATGTGCAATCACAGCTGCTCACTGCTGGAACTGGATGAGGGACATGGCTTCAGGATTCTGAGCTTGTCCACCTAATCCCAGGGAAAGATCTGAGCCCAGAAGCCTAGCGCTGTCCCAAACCTTCAATGAAGGAGCACTGGGTGTGGGGGCAGGGCAAGTCCTGGCCACTGAAATTTGTGGCTGCCCCGCCAGGTTCTAGAATTTCTGAGGCCTCAGAAATGTAGGTAAAACTACCATCCAGACACAAAAAAAGACCCCCTGAATATGACAGGAAAAGGGGACTCCTTTTTCCTTCCTTTTGGATGTATGGGGCTAAAATACTGTTTCAAGTCTATAGGAGAAAAATGCTTCTAAATCCATTAAGTTGCTAATGCGTGCATTCTCAGAGCAAAAAGAAAGGTGTGGGATTGATGGATGTACTTGTCATATTTACGGTTGGTAGCCATGTGATTAATGGGCTTTGCGGTTTATAATGCAGCGCTCACTTCACTCTTCTCTCTTGAGCTCTGGGAGATTTATAGATGCCACCATTGCTGTTGCATTTCAATGGGGGTGACAGTGATCATCCTTTATCACCCTGGATTATCAATTAGTCTCCTGGGAGAAAAAGATGGGCCAGGCTCAGTGTGGGAACAGGCTGGTGAGCAGGGATGTAACTCAGAAACATTTGTGTCCCGCTCTTTCAAGTTCGTTAGTCTTCTTCCCACAGGGAGGATGGGGGGGGGGAGGGAACTCCTTATTTTCTCTAGGTTGAGAGGGACTGCAGATATTTGGCAACAGGATAAAGCTGGGTCCCTCTCACCCCCAAGCCTGGTCATCCCTACCCTCTGTGATCCACCTTGTATAGTCTCTAAAGGGAACCCTTTTCCCCACCATGTCCTTTCCAAACCATTCATCATCCCCTCCTCTCTGCTTTCTCACTGTGCGACCTTAGCCATACAAGTTAACCTCTCTGAGTCAGTTTCCTCACCTATAAGGTGGATATGAATGACCTGCCCTCCAAGTGTGGGAGGCTTTAGATTATTTTGCACAGTACTTGAGACAGACACTCCATGTCCACAGCCACCATAAACACCCCTGGCCATTCAACCCAGCTGTGGCACCCCTAGATCAGAACGCTTTTCTCCCCTGCTTCACCTGGAGAGATTGCATCATTCCTTCAATCCAGTGTGATGCTCTCCTCTTCCACGAGACTTCTGATTCTCCCACCCGTCACTGTCCCTGTGTCTCTTGGCTCTATAAACCTCATTTCTCCCTTGAGACTGTGAGATCCTTTGCAGGGCCTGGCACAAGGTAGGCTCCAGATGAGGAACCAGAAGGGACAAGGGCGGGTGGAACAGGAACTTAGGACATTGGTAGGAGCCCAGGTAGATCCTGGTGAGCCGTTGAGAAGCAGAGTAGAAACAACCCACCCAACTAAGAAAGACAAACATGGTCCACCCAGCCCACATCCAGTCACCGGCTGCTCCCCTTTCCTCTCATCCATCTCCGGTGCCATCCTCTGTCCTGGCTCTCTTGGGCCATTCATCAGCACACGAACGTTACTAGCATTACAATGTGCTAGGTGCTAGATACACATCCTGAGTCAAAGAGAGGGGGCCCTGCCTTCCTGGGCTCGCAGTGTGGCAAGAATCCAGAGGATAAAACAAGAAAACACTCAGATGTGTAACTGTAAACCCAGAAGAGCTATGAAAGCCAAAGCGGGAGGGAGTAAGAAATGGAGTAGCCGGGAAGGCCCAGGACAAATAAGCCGGGAAGGCCCAGGACAAATCAGAACTTAGGGAAAAGACCTTGCAAGGAACTGGTATTTAGGCTACAGAGGGGGGAGAAACTGGAGTTCATGGAATATCTATCAGCTAGTCCATGTGGCACCTGAGTATGAATCAGAAAAGAAGACCGAGCACTGAAGGTGGGCACTGCTCCCGGGTTCAGTCCCGACTTCCACCCCTCCCACGTGAAGGGTATGATTGCACAGTGCACAGCCACACAACTGAACACAATGTCTGAGCGCCTTGTTTCTGAGCTCACCTCATTGTTTTGGATTTGATGACTCACTTAGAATTCCTCATTTTAACCTTCTGGGACCTAAATTCATGGTCATCATTTATTCCCTCCTCCTCCTCTTAGCTATCCTGGATTATGCCCCACCATACAGATCCAGGTCCTGACACACAAACAAGATCCTGATTTGAACACCTGGCAAACAAGAGATGATGTGGACACTGAAGTAGAGAACCAGAGAATTAGAATCAGCGCAGAGAGGAAACAAAGAACGCTGCCTGGGGCTGAACGCCATTGGCTCATGTCTGTAATCCTAGCTACTCAGGAGGCTGAGATCTGAGGACAGAGGTTCAAAACCAACGTGGGTATAAGACTCTTATCTCCAGTTAACCACCAGAAGCCGGAAGTGGAGCTGTGACTCAAGTGGTAGAGTGCTTGCCATAAGCTGAAGAGCTCAGGGACAATGCCCAGGCCCAGAGTTCAAGCCCCATGACTGCCTGGGAAGCCCCCTATAGGCAGCCCTTGGCACAGAAGAAGTGCAAGACTACTGTTACAGGAGGAGAAAGGGACAGGGAAGAGAGGAGGGTGGGAGGAATGGAGAGAGGTAGGGAGGAAAGGAGGAAGGGAGGGAGGGAAAACGAACCTCAGGACAAGAGCCCAGATGAGCCACCTGAGCAGTGGATCCACAAGCAAGTATGCAAGAGGGAGAGCAGCAAAAACTTCCAGTGTTTTCACCTGGCTAATAGAGACCATTGAGAGGGGGGCCTTGAGATGCATTTGCTGACAGATTAGATGTGTGGTTTCTGAGTCACTGAATTGGACAAAGGAGTGGATGGAAGAACCATAGAATGAAATGGGGAAGACAGGGAGTTCAAGCACATCCCCACCAGTACTGGCAAGGAGGGAAGGAAGGAGGGGAGGAGGGGAGGAGGGAAGGAAGGAAGGAAGGAAGGAAGGAAGGAAGGAAGGAAGGAAGGAGGGAAGGAGGGAAGGGAAGGGAAGGAAAGAAGGAAGGAGGGAAGGAGGGAAGGGAAGGAAGGAAGGAAGGAGGGAGGGAAGGGAAGGAAGGAAAGGAAGGAGGGAGGGAGGAAGGGAGGGAAGAAGGGAGGGAGGGAGGGACAAGGATGGGTTCTGTTTAAGATGGGAAACAGTAGTATAACATGTTTCTATGTTGATGGGAATGATCCAGCCCTTGCAGTAAAAAGGAGCCATGGGAGAGAGTAGCCACAGAGACATCACTAGGAAGGGATGAGCACTTAGTGTACAGGTAGCGGGTAGCCTTGAACAGGAGTGGGGATGGCTCGTCCATTGTATCAAGAAAGAAATGGAATAACCATTGAAGGGTTAAAGTACCTCCATTTTTGAGGCAGTGACCATTTGTTGCTTGTTTATCTCAGCTAGCAGAGCAACATGTGGTGGTAACCCAAACACCTGGTTGTTTGCCTTTATAAGCCCTGTAAATGTTTAGCTCGGGGCTCTCCTTCTAGGCTCCGCTATGTCGGACGAGGCCTGAGCTGCAGCCCATCTAAATAAAACCTTGCTTTTGTATTTCGGAATGTCTGACTCTCAGTGGTCTTCTTGGTGGGGGTCCTGCAACATGGGCACTACATATTAGTGGGGACTCATCCGGGATACCCCCAGAGACCCCTGAGACCTCAGACTCTGAAGGTAAGAAAAAAGTGCTATCAATTCGTCTCTGTTAATTTGTCTTGTCCTGTCGTTTATCTGTTTGTCCGATTCATATTATGTAAAGGGTTGTGGAAGCAGATGTACTTGCACAACAACCCTGGAGGAACTGGGAGACGTCCCAGATCCTCCTGTGGGGGGGGGGGGGGTCCTTGGAACCCCGCCGTGAGAATTGTAGAGCGTAAGTCAGTTCGGTATTGGGCAGGAACTGTCCAAGAGGGCCTCCTAACCGAGGCCCAACTCGCTCACTGTGGGTCCACGCCGTCTGCTTCCCTGTTACAGGAGTCAGCGGACCAATTCAGGAGATCTCCACATTGTAAGCTTTTTTAACTGTCAGGCCTGCGTGTGTTTTGTTTGTCTACTACCGTTGATTGTTTTTTGGACTGTACGACTGACGGGACTGGAAACCATGGGCAACACTCCATCTAGCCCCCTAGACTTACAAAAAGAAACTAAGAAAGAGGAAAAATAAATTGTACCCCCCGATTTTTCAGGGAGATAACTTGGAAGAAGCAATGTTTCCTCCCCCATACTTCCCTTCCCAGGTTCCTTTTGCGGAGCCTGAGAATGATCAAGAGGAGGAGAGAGTTATAGAACCAGCAGCTGAGCCCTCGGCACCTGCCCCTAAAGTTTCTGAGGGGCCAGCCAAACCGTCTCAACGATGCCATGGGATCAATCCCCCTTCTAATGCAGTTGTTTTTCCCTTACATACCGTAGGTCCCGTGGATGTGAATGGTTGACAGCAATTCCAATATTGGCCATTTTCTGCCAGTGATCTATACAATTGGCGCACCCAAAATGCCCCCTTTTCTGAGAAACCCCAGGATCTAATTTGTTTGCTTGAAACTATTCTCTTTACTCACCAGCCCACTTGGGATGATTGTAGTCAGCTTTTGCAGGTCCTTTTTACCACCGAAGAGAGAGACCGTATTCGAGAGGTGGCCCGGAAACATGTCCCTGGCCCCACAGGAGCACCCATCACGGATCTTGCCCAGATCGTGCCTATTTTCCCAAGACCCGACCAACATGGGACTATACTCCATATGATCTGAAGACCCAGGAGTCAGCTCAGATGATTATGTTTGCCTATATAAATCAAGCTGCACCAGACATAAAGTGAAAGTTGCAGGCTCTAGACAGACTTGGTCAAAAGTCTATTAGGGATCTAGTAGCCATGGCAGAAAAGGTTTACAATAAGAGAGAGACAGAGGAGCAAAGACAGGAAAGGAAGGAAATTGAGCATGAAAAGAGAGACTGGGCCAAGGAAAAGAGGTCAGACTTGTTGGACTCGCCACTATCACATGCCGAGCATACCTGGTTCACAGACGGCAGCAGTTTCATTCGAGATGGAAAAAGGTACGCGGGCGCAGCAGTCACCACGGACACTGAGATAGTGTGGGCAGAAGCACTCCTCCAGGGAACGTCTGCACAAAGAGCAGAACCAGTGGCACTAACAAAAGCCCTACAAATGGGAAAAGGGAAGAGACTAAACATTTACACGGATATTCGGTATGCTTTTGCCACTGTGCATGTCTATGGAGCCATTTACCAAGAGAGGTGGCTGCTGACAGCTGAGGGAAAGACTATTAAAAACAAACAAGAAATTTTAAGCTTCATCCAGGCCTTATGGGAACCAGCAAATATTGCCATTATGCACTGCCCTGGCCATCAAAAGGGAACTGATTCAATAACCAAAGGAAATAACTTGGCCCATCAGGCAGCTAAGGAGGCGGCCCTCCAGCCCAGAGCAGAAGTACTGACTCTAGTAGACCCAGGGCCACAAGCTTTGCCTCCTGAGCCTCAGTACTCCCAAGAAGACTTTGAGTGGATAAAGAAAATTCCCATGGCCTATAAACCCGTGGACAAAGAAGGAAACAAAGACTGGTGGAAAACTGATGAGGGGAAACTTATCTTGCCCCAAAGATTGGGCAAGGGGATTCTTAAGAGAATCCATCGGGTCTCTCACATTGGAACCTGAAGAATGCAGGACTTGCTCCAACACTCAGAAGTAAAAATTAGGCAGGGAAATCAACTCATTGAGGACATTGTTAAAAATTGTAAAGCCTGTCAGCTCACCAATGCCCCCAATCAACTGATTTCAAAAGGAGCTCGCCTCCGTGGAGATAGGCCAGGTGTGTATTGGGAAGTAGACTTCACAGAAATTAAAACTGGAAAATTTGGATATAAATATTTGCTAGTTTTTGTAGACACCTTTTCAGGATGAGTTGAAGCTTACCCAACAAAGCATGAGACTGTGAACATCGTGGCTAAGAAGATCCTGGAAGAAATCCTACCCTGGTATGGCTTCCCATCCACCATCTGGTCGGACAATGGACTCGCCTTGGTCTAAAACAAAGTCAGGGAATAGCCACAGCACTGGGGATGGATTGGAAATTGCACCATGCTTACAGACCCCAGAGTTCAGGGCAGATAGAAAGAATGAATCAGACTCTAAAAGAGACCTTAACTAAATTGGCCTTGGAGACTGGCGCAGACTGGGTATCGCTCCTTCCTTTTGCCCTGTTTAGAGTAAGAAATTCACCCTATCAGCTTGGCTTTACTCCTTTTGAAATAATGTATGGACACCCCCCACCCATTATCCCTAGCCTCCAGACTGAATTGCTTGCTGATTTGGATGATACTGAATTTCTGTGTTAGCTTGATTATTTACAGCTGGGGCATAAGAGTATGTGGCCTCAACTAAAAGCATTATATGACTCTGCTTCTGTCCCTACCCCCCATCCGTTAAAACCAGGGGACTGGGTGCTTGTTCGAAGGCACAACCTGAGATCGCTGGAACTACGGTGGAAGGGACCTTACATGGTGCTATTAGCTATACCAACTGCCCTTAAGGTGGATGGCATTGCCGCTTGGATCCACTGCTCCCACGCCAGACCGGCTGACCCCTTTGCCCTGGACGACTGTGGGGAAACATGGGAAGTCTCCAAGCATCCTACCCAACCACTCTGCGTACGCCTCAAGAAAACAAAAATGGACTGATTGTTATTGGTATTGTTGCAATTGTCATTTGCAGAACTCCTGGGAGCCACTCAGTACAAGGGGAACTTTTTGCTGCCCTAGGAGAAGAGTGTTGTTTTTACATTGACCATTCAGGAATAGCAGAAGACAACATGACTAAGGTCAGAGAGGGACTAGTCAAGATCGAGAGCTGTTGGAGTTTAGTTTTGGGCCGGAGCCACAAGATTATGTCTCAGGACCATAAGTCAAGGTGGGAATGAAGGGTTAAAGTACCTCCATTTTTGAGGCAGTGACCATTTGTTGCTTGTTTACCTCAGCTAGCAGAGCAACAAGTGGTAATAATCCAAACACCTGGTTGTTTGCCTTTATAAGCCCTGCAAATCTTTAGTTCGGGGGCTCTCCTCCTAGGCTCCACTGTGTCGGAGTGTAGGACGAGGCCTGAGCTGCATTTCAGAATGTCTGACTCTCTGTGGTCTTCTTGGTGGGGGTCCTGCGACATGGGCACTACAACCATCAAGTACTCAGAAGTGGCATCATGGCTCAAGAGGTAGTGTCAGCCTTGAGTGAAAAAGTTAAGGGACAGCAACTTTTTCTGAGTTCCACCTTTTTCCTGAATAGTTTATGGAAGATAAAGTGCCTCACAGATTTTGCTGGCAGGGATGGCTTTGAACCATGATCCTCAGATCTCAGCCTCCTAGGAAGCTAGATTACAGATGTGAGCCACCAGCACTGAGTCCATTATTCTTATATAGACAACCCTGGATGATTTACGTTTTTTTCACTTGTGGAACCCAGACTATCACCAGAACTAAAAATTCCTCTCCCTACACCTACTCAAATCTCTCTTCAAAGCACACATCCAAGAAAGTACACTTCCAACTGAAATTGCCATGAGCCCAGGTGATCTTCCTTTCCTCTCCAGATTCCTAAATCCCAGTGGTTTACACATATGAGATCACTTAGCCAATACATTGTGATTCTCCACTGTGAGTGTGAGATACAATGTTGCCAGGGCCTCAAAAAGCTCATGTCTGGGAGGAGAGATAAGACCAAGCCATTAATTCTGGCTCAAAGTGAGAAAACATTAGAAGCTTGGCACCAATAAATATTGCAGTGGGAGCCCAGGGTGGGTGGAAAAGTCCTAGATTCCTTTCTAGGGGAAGGAAGCGTTTGCAGGAGACAATGGATTTGGATGTGAACATTCTTACAGGGTCCTAGAACCATCGCTGAAGGCCTGCAGCTATGGGAGCACCTGAGGGTTGTTAGATCCTCTGCGGTCCCCTGGTCCGTAACACCTTATACCAGATAATTGGCCACTTTTTCCTAAAAAAAAAAGAAACACAAAAACCTAGATTTTTTTTTAAATTGTTCGTTTTATTTTGGTTTCCTAGATGTCTCAATGTCAAAAAAAAACAAACATAACATTGATAACA